>NC_057867.1:50320142-50658142 GCF_019393635.1 Dromiciops gliroides
TAAACTTCCCAAACCTCTATCAGAATTCTGTGATGGTATTGATGCTGGTGACGATTCTTAACCTGGGGCACCTGAACTTTCAAAAAAGACAGACAGACAGATAGATCGATAGATCTTGGTTATAGTTAGAATTTATACTTGGTTATAGTGAGAATTTATTTTATGCATTTCAAAATGTGATTCTGAGGAATCTTATAGGCTTTACCAAACTGACTGCCCAAGGGGTCCCAAGATCCAAAAAAGGTGACTAAGGCCCAGGATAGGTGGAAAAGCTAATTCCTATGTTGTGGCTTTTTAAGGGATTTAAATATACATGAAGAATATGATTTGTCCTAAACATAGCATGACCCATTCTGTGGAATAGCAAGGGTTTTGAGGGAATAAGAAAATTTAAACAAGGAAAGCGATAATTTTTTAAAACCTACTAAAAATTCTTTGTTATGAGCTAAATTTTAATTAAAACTCCTAAAATTAAAAAAAATTCCTATCTTCATTCTATACATATGTCAATCCTACCTAATAGTATCAAATTTAAAGGTTACTTGTGAAGCTAAGCAAATGAATTAAATAACTTTTAATAAAATTTATTATTAAATATTAAAATTAAATAACATTTAAAAGCAAATTCACTTACTTGGAAAATCGTCTTGTTGGACTGGGGATAGGACTGGGAGGTAGCCCATTGCTACTCACAAACATTTGTAAGGATGGTGAAAAACATTGCTAAAGAAAAAAGTTTTCTATTAATATAAAATATTCATATAGTTCTAGAGCTTCATTTTAAAAAGCATTCTTTTTTAAGCATCTGCAATGAAGTACTTAGAAGCCTGTAGGTATTAACATAATTTCTGAGTATATTTCAAATGAATATTAATTTCCTCTCAAACCATTAGCTGAAAGCAGAGGGCCCCCACCCCCACCCCTTCCTCTTTTAAACAATTAGTGGCTCAGAGTATGTGAGACAGGCATTTGCAGCAGCAGTTTTAATTCTCTTCCATGATCCTACCTTTCCTATTCCTCTAGTGGGTGATGGTGCTGGAGAAACTGGGACGAAGTCAATTCTCTTAGGAGAAGATGATTTCTCCGATTTGTCAAAATCATTATCGCTCTGTAAACAAAAAATGTCCCCCGCTTATAACAACACAGCACATCACACTACTCTAGAAACAAGTCACAAAGCATTATACTTGCTCTCATAACTATCACACCTAGATTTTTAGAACACACGAATGTGCAGATCTACAAAAGGCCTCTTGTATTTATTATATAACCCCGTTTGTTTGAAAAGGAGACAGATAAGAACTGCTATAATTTTAGAAATGTAAGGCATATAAAAAGTTGTATGGATAAATGAACAGAGCCAATGAATAATTTAAGTGTTTTTTTTTTAAAGCCACCTTTTGAATCAGACTTGCAAAAAAATTACCAAGCTCAAGCTTTCTTCCCAGGAATGGCTTATCTGCATTGCGGTCTGCACTTCCCTGAAACACAAAAAGACTTGGTCAGCACCTAGGGGCAATACGTATAGGGTTATGTGCCCATTCTCAGGAACCACTCACCTTTCATGGGCAGCTTCTCTGTTCATCAAGTCCACTCCTTCTTCCTAGAAAAATAACATCTACTCAGAGCTTGAAGGTCATATATAAAATTCTATGTAAGTGGGTTTTTCCTCCACCTTCATTTTTAAACTACTGACCTTAAAAATACATATAACAAAGCTAGAATTCCAAAATTGCAACATACACGTTTTATCTACAAACAGTGAAAGACACTTGAGTCTGAACTGGCTACCTCTAACTAGGGTTATATAATTATATAAGCTAGATAATTATTTAAAAGAATTTCATAGATTCTGATATTATTCTGGCTCCAACTACAAGAGGATAAGCATCTTTATTGTAAACAGAGAAGGTATAAATAAATTGTAAAAAAAAAAAGTGAGGTGAATGACCTTTTAATGTCAAAAACTTCAAAATGAAAAAATCAAAACATCATTTATGAAAAGTTTAGCTCTATGGAAGTGAAATTTACCCTTTTGATCTGATGAAGTCTGCTACTAGGAATACGAATAGGAGAAGATGACAGCAACTGGGAAAACAAACAAAAGAAAACATTCACTGTTTTCTGAATTACAACAGTCGGCTTTTGATATTAATGTACAATGTATTCTTATATTCATGTATTTTTTTTAAAAACCCAGACATCTCAGAAATTTAGCTCTCTAAATCACTGAACATTAACGTACATAGAGGTAATACATTCGGTCTCTGGAAAGTACACCAGGTGCTGGACCTCAAAGCACCATCTGTCAATAGACAAGCGTTGACTTTACCACTTTTCCCAAATGTATTCGGACCAATGTAAATGATGTTAAAAAAAAATTCCAAACTTGGAAATAGCCATTTCCTAACTGGCCCAGAATAAGTAACTTTTTAAACAGGGTAAATAGAAAAGACTGATCTTATTCATTTTAGTTCCAATATACATTAAAGCTACAGGGACAGGCTAATAAGTTAGTCTAGTCTGGTGGTTTCTGAACATAAAAAAAAAAAATCCATGCAACCCTAACAGTCTTTAAATAAATACTTGTCCTGCTTTATCAATATACAATCTGCATCAAGCCTAAAATGTGACCCTCAATGTGGTCCCAGCTTTCGGAGGGTAAACTACAAATCAGTTACAGATCCGCATTGATCAAGGGAGTTTTCCTCATGGGGAGCAGTCTACCCTGATGAAACACCAGTATGATCACAACAAAATTTAAACTAGTAAGAAAAGTCCAAATGTAGGTGCTTCACTCAAACATTTACCATAGGCCCAGTATGTACAACAAACCATACAAGACAGTACAGGGAATAAGAAGATAACAAAACAGGGTATCTCTTCTGAAGTTTACAGTCTAATACTGGAGAAGTCAGCTCTTTACCAAACAAATGTTACTGTCTTTTTTATAACACAACGTTTTACTTTTTTCTTTTTTTAATTAAGTGCAATTGATGGAAAAAGTACTAATTCTGGCGCTGAATGACCTGGATTTAAATTCCAGCTCTGTCAGTGATTACCCGTAGGACCCAGAACAAGCAGTCACTCATCCTCTTTGTACTTTAAAACAAAGAATTGGACTAGATGAAAAGGGCCCTTCCAGCTGCAGATCCCACATCCCCTATGATCCAAAGCAGGTAACATTTCTGAATAGTCAGTGGAATTGGACAAGGGTTTATTCAATGGCTCCTATGTGCAAGGCCCCGGGTGGAGTGATGGGAATACGGAGTCAAAACAAAAGAGTCCCTGACCAGCAGCTGACATTTAATGTAAGGATACAACATGTAAACAGAGGCATATGATATGCAAAAAAGGAGACAACATCAACATTCAGAGGATAAGAAAAGGCTTCTTATAGGAGATGGTACATGAGTGAACTTTGAAAGAAGCCAGATATTTCAAGAAGTAGAGAGAGCTAAGGAAGGAAAGAATTCCCACATTGGGAAATAGCCTCTGCAAAGGTGGAGATAGACTGTTCAGTTCTGGGAATAACTGAGGCCAGTAGTTTGGCTGGAATATAGTGTGCACAAAGAGGAATAATCAGCAATAAACCTAGAGAGGTGGCCTAGAGCCTGCGGGTGAGGGGCTTTTTCTGCCAACATGAGGAATGTGGATTTTCTCCAAATGAAGGTCCTTGGGTAGAAGAGAAGCATGAGCTTAAGCTTTAGCAAGATTCTTTTGGCAGCTATGAGCACTGGAGAGGGGAAAGATTTGAGGCAGAGACTCATCAGCTATTCAATCATTCAACATGTATTTATTAAACACCTAATATATGCCAGACATTGCTAGAGATACCAAGGCGGGGGGGGGGGGGGGGGGGGAGAGAAAGAATCAAACTGCTAAGGAGCTGACGTTCTATCCCAGAAACAATTTGGCCACATACAAGTATATACAAAATAGAGAAATACAAGAAAGTTGTGGGGGAAAGCACTGGAACAGCTGGTGGAATCAGTCAAGGTCTTATGTATAAGGAAATGCTTGAGCTGAGCTTTGAATGAAATTTGGGATTCTAAAAGGGAAAAGAAAGGAGGATATGGAAGACAGCCTGCAAAGGCCCAGAAGAAGCAGATGAATGAGGATTGTCTTGGGTGAAGAATAGCAAGAAGGGAAATTTGGCTAGACCAAAGGGTGGGCAAAGGAGGATAATGTATAATCAAGTTGGAAAGGTCCATTGGAGCCATGTTGGAAAGAAAGGAAAGGGCCTTAAATACCAAATGAGAGTTGGGGTTTGACTCTACTGGTGATAGGGAGTCATTGGCATTTACTGAGTATGGGAATGGGATGGTCAGACCTGGGCTTAAGAAAAATGATTAGCAGCTGTATGGAAGGCAGATTGAGTCCCTGCCCCTTCAAGATGCTTACATTTGAATGGAAGAAAAAAATATACATAAATAGGTACAGAGAAGATATATATGGAGTAGATGACAAGTAGTCTTAAAGGGGGGAAGTACTAGCAATAGAAGGGACCGGGGAAGGACTTCTGCACAAAAGCGGAACTTGAGTTGAATCTTGAAGGAAGCCAGGAAAACTAAGAAGCAGAAGGGAGGAGGGACAGGATGCCATGTATGGGGCCCAGCCAGTGCAAAGGTATGGATATGGGAGATAATAATAACTGGAATTTATATCCCACTTGAAGGTTTACAAAGTGCTTTACAAATATAATTTCATTTCCTCCTCACAACTCAGGGAAGTGGGTGTTACTATTAGCCTGTATTTTTAGATGAGGAGGAGGAAACTAAGGCAGACAGGTTAAGGGGTTTTCACAGGGTTACAAAGCTAGTGAGCATCTGAGATCAGATGAACTCAAGAGATAATCCTGACACCTGGCTGTTAATGGAGTGTCAGGTGTGAGGAACAGCAAATAGGCAAGTGGAGCTGGATCATAGCGAGTGGAGAGGCATAAAATATAAGACTGGAAACATCAGACGGGACTGACATGTGGAGAGCTTTAAATGTCAGAGGTTTTTATATTTGATCCTGAAAGTAATAGGGAGTCACTGGCATTTATTAAGTGGCAGGGGGCTGAAGGGAAGGGAGCGATTTTGTGAAAAATCACCTTGGCAGCTGAATGGCAGATAGATTGGAGTGGGAAGAGACTTGAGGCAGGAAGGCCTATTAGGAAAGCCATCGAAATAGTACAAGTCAGGGGTGATGGGCATTGCTGATTAACTGGAAAGAAGAGGCTATATGAAATGTCTTAGAGGTAGAAAGGGCAGGATGTAGCAACTGACTAACTATATAGAGTGAGTGAGCATTTAAGGATGCCACTGAGGTTATGAACCTTGGTGATGGAAAGGATTACAATGCCCTGATCAGTGATAGGAAAGTTCAAAGAGGAAGGAGTTGGGGGCAGAAGATAATAAGTTCTGTTCTGGACATGCTGAGTCTGATGTGCCTCGGACAGCTGATTTGAAATGTCCAATAGAGAGCTTGTGATGTGGGACTGGAGCTTAAGAGGGACTGGGGGTAGAGAGATAGACCTGGGAATCATAGAGATGATAATTTCAGCCATGGGAGAGGTAAAAAAGAGGAACCAGAACAGGGCCTGAGAGGATATCCACAAATAGTGGGCAAGACATGGCTGAAGACTTAGCAAAGGAGATAGAGAAGATAGGTGGGAAAAGAAAAAGGATAGAGCAGTGTAACAAAAACCCAAAGAGGAACGAATGAGTATTGGGGAAGAGGTGATCTAGAATGTTAAATGCTACAGAGGACATGAAAGATGAGGACTGAGAAAAAGCCATTCGATTTGGCAATTAAAGAGATCATTGGTAATTTTGGAAAGAGCAGTTTCAGTTGAATAATGAAGCCATAGGATATGTTGCAGAAGGTTTACAAAAGAATGAAAGGGGAGCAAGTAGAGGTACTAAACACAGTCTGAATTTTAAAGTTTAGCTGAGAAGAGGAGGAAATAGATGGTTATACCTGCTGGGCATGGTTGGTTTTAGTGAGAGACTTTTTAGGGTGGGGAAAATATGGACATTTATTTACAGGCAGAAGGAAAGGAGCCCATAGACAGTGAGAGATTAAAGGTAAGAGACAACAAGGAATATAATGGGGGCAATCTTCTGAAGAAGTTGGGAGGGGAGGGGATCAAGGATGCATCCAGAGGGGTTGGTCTGGGCAAGGAGAAGAGCCACCTCTTCATCCAAGACCAGAGTGAAGGAGAAAGTAGTGGGGGGCAAAATGATGAGACAAGAAGAAAGAAGGGGAGCTTTTAGTGAATGTTCTCCATTTTTTCTATGAAGTCAGTCAGGTCAGGGGAAATAGCTTGAGAAAGAATTGAATGGTAGAAGGAATAGAGGTCATGGTGATGATAGTGGGGGCAATCTGCTGGAGAAGATGGGTGGGGATAGGATCAAAGTATTTGTAGCAGAGTTGGCTGTGGCAGTGAAAAAGCTCTTTATCAGGAGGATAATGGGAGATGAGGACCAGAGGAAAGCAAGATGAAAGAAAGAAGGGGAGAAGTGGGTTTTTTTAGGCAATGACTTCATTTTTTTCAATGACATATAAAGCCAAGTCCTCACCCTGGAGAAGGAGGGAGAGCTAGGGGCGGGGCGTGGGCAGAGAGAAGTGGTATGAAAGGCACGAGGGAAAAAGGGGTTTGGTACAGCCACTGTGGAGAGTAGGTTGGGGGATCAATTAGGAAGGAGAAGGGCAGCTAGATGGCACAGTGGATAGAGCACAGGCCCTGGAGTCAGGAGGACCTGAGTTCAGATCTGGCCTCAGACATGACACTTACTAGCTGTGTGACCCTGGACAAGTCACTTAACCCCAACTGCCTCACAAAAAAAAAAAAAAAAAAGGAAGGAGAAGGGTTGTCTTGCTCCAATGATATGCCAGTTGAGACCAGTGAGCATAAATGTGCAGTGGACTACGGCAACAGAGTTTCACGATTTCCTTCAAGTCTGCTCCATAGCATGTGAGACTAAGTGTAGGCAGTAGATGGTGAGAATAAAGCCAAGAATAGTGATAGGGCAAGGGGAAAGGGGCTTGAGAGCAGTGGAGAGTGTATGTAGAGCTGAACCAGTTTTGTTCATCAAGGGGTTGAGAGTGGGAAGTGAGGAAACTGTAGCCAGAGCAGGAGCCTGGGAAAATCCTGAGGCATGGAGCAATTGGTGGTGAGGACAAAGAATAGATTTAGGAGGAATAAGACATGAGGAGAGACCAAAAAAAAGTATTCTGAAATTTATTCAATATAGACTTGGAACACCTGTAAGTGATGGCAAGCTCACCTATGTGAAACTGATGTGGAGCTCATGAATATTGAGCTGTTCCATCAGCTCCCCCTACTGGTCCCTTTGCCTGAGCGGCTTAACACTCTGAGAGGACAGCTGATATTAGATGACAAATTTGTAGAGACATATCGAAAACCAAAATCTATGGTCCCTGCCTTTTGGAAGCTCGCAATCTATTTGGAAAGCTAGTAGATGCACGATTACAAAGTAAAATAACAGCAAATGCAACAAGCTCATTTTACAGGTGAGGAGCTGAGGCAAATAGGGTTAAGTGACTGGCCCACGGTCACATAGCTAGTAAATGTCTGAAGCTGGAGGAGTCTTCCTGACTCCAAGCTCATTGCTCTATCTACTATACCATCTAGCTGCCCATGATATAAATGCATCTTAAACCTGTGTGACTAGTATACAAGCATGGGGAAAGCTGTCATTGGATATTCAAGACATTGAATATAGAATTTTTTTAAAAGATTAATTTAGTAACATTTTAGATATATGGACAAAGTTACTAGATAAATCTGAGGAACATTTTGGAACTTCGGACTTTATTAAGTAGAAAACACAACAAATTAGATCATTTGGGGGTTATATTTATATTTATTTTATATTTATTTAAGGGCCTATAAGGTCACCAGGTCTTTCTATTTAGGAAGACAAGTGTTCTTTATCCGGCTGCTTTGTAAAGTAGGCGGTGCAATACTACATGCCATCTAGCCTCGTTAAGCACAGGACCAAGACTGTGAAGGTGTTAGAGCAGAAGACAGTGACACCACTGGTCAAGTGGAGAATAAATAATAGGTTTGGGAAGAGAAAGACACAGGGAGACACGATAGGATAGGTTGTAGTCAGAGGAATTAAAAGATCTGGATTACAGAGGCAGAGTACTTGCTAGGTGGCACAGTGGATAGAACACTGGCTCTGAAGTCAGGAGGACCTAAGCTTAAATCTCACTTCTGACACTTACTAGCTGTGTGACCCTGGGCAAGTCACTTAACCCTAATTGCCTCAAAACATCCGGGACCATCTCCAGTTGTCCTGCCATTGGACCCAGATGGCTTTGGGGGAGAGAGTGAAGTTGGTGACCTAGCACAGCCTTCCCTCACTTAAATCCAATTCACTGCAAGCCATGACATCACCCTGATGTCATGGTTCTCTTTGAGAGGACCAACAGATCACAGGAGTTGAAAAAGGTTAATGAATTGAGTGAAGGAGATGTTTGAAGGAAATATCAATATGAATGCTTAAGTCTCTAAAAAAGAGCAGGAAGTAAATAAGATGGGGGGGGGGAGTGCTCAACTCATTAAGAAAGGAGAGAGTTACTAGCTGTGTGACCATGGGCAAGTCACTTAACCCCAACTGCCCAGCAATAAATAAACAAACAAACAAACAAACAAATAAAGAAATAAGATGTGCACATTAAAAGAAAGGAGGGAGAAGGGGCAGCTAGGAGGCGCAGTGGATAAAGCACTGGCCCTGGATTCAGGAGGGCCTGAGTTCAAGTCTGGCCTCAGACACTTGGCACTTAATACCTGTGTGATCCTGGGCAAGTCACTTAACCCTCATCTCCTCCCCCCCCCCCAAAAAAAAAGAAAGGAAGGAGGGAGAAAAACTTGGGAGCACTTATGTAACTAACCAAGATTTATGGCCCTATTGCCAGATCATGGGATGACAGATTTAGAGCTGGAAAGGACCTTAAAAGTCATCTAGTCCAGCTCCCTCATTTAACACAGGAGAAAACCAAGGCCCACAGAGGTGAAGTGAATTGCCCCAAATGGGAAACACCAAGTGGCAGATCCAGAATTTGAACCCAGGTCCTCTGACTCAATATCTACAATTACTTCCAAAGCACCAAAATGAGTGAGCCCCAAAAGGAGCTGCTGAGGGGGGCAGCTAGGTGGCGCAGTGGATAAAGTACCGGCCCTGGATTCAGGAGGACCTGAGTTCAAATCCAGCCTCAGACACTTGACACTTACTAGCTGTGTGACCCTGGGCAAGTCACTTAACCCCCAATAGCCCTGCAAAAAACAAAACAAAACAAAACAAAAAAAGGACCTGCTGAGTAAGCTACCTCCCCAGTGACAAATGTCTATCATTAAGTCCTAATTTCATATATATCTTAAATGGTTCTAACAGTTAAAATATACACCACTGTCACTTACTAAACAAAGTGCTAAGTTTAACTGTACAGAATGATTCCATGCAAAGTTATGATCCTGACTAAATCTTTCCTTGATCAGTAAGTAATCTCATAAGTGGCATAAAACACTGAGAAAGTAGGCAGGTTTTTAGAGCAGTAGCTAATTAAGAAATTCAGAAAAGGGATTTGCTGAAAGGGAATTTTTACTTCATTATAAACCCTTTTATGTCTGTTTTCTATTCTCCCTCTTCAAAAAAGAAAACCTTCAGGGGCAAAGTCTGAAGGGGCTCTCTAAGGCATTTGACAAAGGACAAAAAATGTCAAGCTAACAAATATGGGGCAGTGCTTCAAGACTAGAAAATAATGGGAAAGAAAGTAGTGATGAGATAAGGAACAAAAGAATAAAGCTTTTCTAATCCTATGTTAAAAGCTCATTAGAGGCCAGAAGAAGAGTAACAGAACAGAAGCTACAAATATTAGCAAATTAAGAGTCAACAAAGTGAACAAAGCTTCTCAGAAAGTGCTTGGGAGGTAATTTAAGAGGAATTTAGGCATAAAAGCTGAATAGTCATTATAATGATTTTATAAAAGGAGAAGTATGGAGGCCAGAAAAACAGGTAATAGCAATAGGACAGCATGAGGGAAGAAACTTATCCTAAGACAACAAACGCAGAATTAAATAACTCATCAATTCCGTGAAATCTTAGCAAAGTGTAGAGACGTTACTAGAAGAATATGAAGCCTGTTTTGAATCTTACTTTATTAAACAGAAAAGTGTGAGAACAATCGTTTTAATATTTAAGGATTAGTCCTAAACAAAAACAACCAAGTATCTTACCCGAATGCAGAGCATTTGAGGGAATATCAACACGTGTATTTAAATCCCCAGATATAAGAGCAGGGGTTTGAGTGGATAAGAAGACTATGAGACAAATGACAAAGTTCTGAAAAGTGCGAAAATGCCCTGGTAACATAGAGAGCAGGATAAGGCAACAAAGACAGAACATGGGTTCATAGAGTTATTATAGAGCCTTAAGGGACTTCGGGAATCATTTAGTCCAACTTCCTATTTTAGAGAGGAGAAAAATCAAGGTACAGAGCAGGGAAGTGACTTGCATAAGGTCACAAAGGTAATTAAGATGACAAAGTGCCATTGCCCCATGGATGAGAGGTCAAAGAGTAGAAACAAGTAGTTCAAAGAAAAATTGCCAACAACTGACAGTCATATAGAAAAATACTCTACCCATGACATTTACTAGCTGTGTTGCCCCACAAAAAGAAAAGAAAAAAGAAAAATACTCTAAATCACTAAAGCAGAATGCAATTTAAGACACAAGTGAGTATTCCCCTCATACCAGCCCATCAGCAAATGTGACAAAATAATAACAACAACAATAATAGCTATCAGTTATATAGTACCTTAAGGTTTACACAGCACTTACTATGTGCCAAGCCAAGTGCTAAGCACTTTACAAATATATCTCATTTGATCCTCACAAGAACCCTGGGAGGTAAGTGCTATTATCATTCCCATTTTACAGAGAGGAAACTTAGGCAGGCAGAGGTTAAATGATTTGCCCAGGGTCACACAGTAAGTTCTGAAGTCAAATTTGAACTTGTCTTCCTGATTCCAGGCCCAACCATATTCACTGCACCACCCAACTATTCCAGTTGGAAATAGTCAATACTGAAGAGAAGTAATTAAAACAAAGATTATCAAAAAGTCATTGGGGGGGGCAGCTAGGTGGCGCAGTGGATAGAGCACCGGCCCTGGAGTCAGGAGGACCTGAGTTCAAATCCAGCCTCAGACACTTAACACTCACTAACTGTGTGACCCTGGGCAAGTCGCTTAACCCCAATTGCCTCACTAAAAAAAAAAAAAGTCATTGGGGTGAGGGCAGCTAGGTGGAACAGTGGATAAAGCACCGGCCCTGGATTCAGGAGGACCTGAGTTCAAATCCAGCCTCAGACACTTGACACTTACTAGCTGTGTGACCCTGGGCAAGTCACTTAAACCTCATTGCCCTGCAAAAAAACCAAAACAAACAAACAAAAAGCCAAAACAAACAAACAAAAAAGTCATTGGGGAGAAAGTCTGAAAAGTATTTAGGTACAAAATTTGAACAATGGCAGACAATTTATAATTAAGAACTTTTTTTTTTTTTGCAGGGCAATGAGGGTTAAGTGACTTGCCCAGGGTCACACAGCTAGTAAGTGTCAAGTGTCTGAGTCTGGATTTGAACTCAGGTCCTCCTGAATCTAGGGCTGGTGCTTTATCCACTGCTCCACCTAGCTGCCCCCAATTAAGAACTTTTACAAGCAGGCAAGGGTATAGAAGAGAAAGTAAACAGGCAATAGAACTAAGAGTTGTGATTAATCAATTCTAAGACATCAAACATACAATCAAACAATTCACCAATTAAAGGCAATGTTAGAAAAACTGTACAGAAATTATGAGAATATAAAGCATGTTTAAGCAGCTGTGAGAACCTTTTTAAATAGAAAATCTGAGAAATCAGATGTTTAAGTAATACTCCTAAATGGCCACCAGGTGGCACCTTTATGGGTTTGTTTTTGTTTTTGTTTTTGTTTTTGTCATAATTAAAAACCTCCGTAGCCCAATCATTCCTAGGCTGGAAGTACAGGGTGGGCCAAAAGTTACAAAGGGGTGATGATTTAATAACTTTTTGAAAACTATTTTTTCTTTACTTTTCACAATTTACAAGATTTTATTTTCCCCACATAATGTAAATCCATTTCCTATAGACACTGTTTACGATGCTATGGTATCATAAATTAAAAATAAAGGAGTTCTTAAATAGTCGTGATTTTTGGCCCACCCTGTACAAGGGCTACTCACAGGTCCAATTCCACTACTAATCTGTGTGGCAGCTTTGATTTGCTCCTTTCCATCCTGGGTAGGTTGACCCCTCCTAATGCAGTGCGGTGACCCCACTGTTCCAAAAGCCTCACCATACTGAAGTTGGACCTAGTGCAGACACCTGATTGCCTTAGACCACTAAAACTTAGCACTCCCTAAGCTCAGGAGAGCCATGAGATATTACAAGCATGTGCTACCACCCCTGACCAAGTGCTACCCTTTAAAAAACATAATGCTTTGCAGATTAACTGGCCCAATGGTACATGTCCATTAGCCTTGCTAACTGTGAGATTAAGATAAGAGAAGACAGTAAGGCCAGAGCAGTGATGCAATGGCAGAAGAGGGAGGGATGGAAGCACTGGATATTGAGGAGAAAGAGGAGGGAAGAGGCACAGGGAAGGACAGAAGAATAGGTTGGAGTCAGATGGAGGAATTTCAAAATTCTGGATCATGGAGGCAGAACATTTATAGGCAATGGTGAGAGTAGGGTAAGGCCTTATCTTGTGTGTGGCTGAGAAGTGATGAAGGTGGAGGTCACTAGAGTATTTGAGAGAATATTAGAATAGATATTTAAGTCCCTAAATAGAACAGCAGTTTACTGTTCAACGCAGGATACACGGTAAGTCCAAAAAACCAGAACGTATCAGGGAGGAGGGCATTGTGGTTGGGGCAACAGGAAAGACTTCATGTGCAAGGTGATGCTTGAGCTCTTTTTTTTTTTTTTTTTTAACTTTTTTTGTGGGGTAATGAGGGTTAAATGACTTGCCCAGAGTCACACAGCTAGTGTCAAGTGTCTGAGGCTGAATTTGAATTCGGGTCCTCCTGAATCCAGGGTCAGTGCTTTATCTATTGCGCCACCTAGCTGCCCCCTTGAGCTCCCTCTTGATGGAAGAAAGGGATTCTCTGAGGTAAAGGTGAGGGAGGAGGGAGCACACTCCAGGTATGGGAAAAAGCCAGGGCTGAGGCAGGGAGAGACGGAATGGACTTTTATGTGTAAGGAACAGAAAGAAGAGAAGTTCTGTGAAATGCCACAGTATGGAAAGGGGAGCTATGGGCAATGAGGCTGGAAAGAAAGGCTTGGGTCAGTGGGTTGTGAAGTGTTTGGAAAGTCAGACTTGTGGCAGGGAGGTGGAGGGAGAGAAAAAAGAAATGTTTGTTAATTGAAAATATATGTGTGCAGGGCAGCTAGGTGGCGCAGTGGATAAAGCACTGGCCCTGTAGTCAGGAGTACCTGAGTTCAAATCCAGCTTCAGACACTTAACACTTCCTAGATGTGTGACCCTGGGCAAGTCACTTAACCCCAATTGCCTCACTAAAAAAAAAAAAAGAAAAGAAAAGAAAACCTTGGGGCAGCTAGGTGGCACAGTGGATAGAGCACCGGCCCTGGAGTCAGGAGGACCTCAGTTCAAGTCCGGCCTCAGACACTTGACAACTTACTAGCTGTGTGATCCTGGGCAAATCACTTAACCCCAATTGCCTTGCCAAAAAAAAAAAAAAAAAAAGAAAGAAAGTATGTGTACAGCCTCAGACACTTGACACTAGCTGTGTGACCCTGGGCAAGTCACTTAACCCCCACTGCCCCGCAAAAGCAAAAAAAAAAAGAAAATATGTGTGTATGTGTATCTTTATATATATATATATATATATATGTATATATACACATAAACAATACACATGTGTGAGTAAAATTTAATTTCTAAAATTGAGAGAGAGGGCAAACAGAGCAGTTCATGTTTTATCCTAAAGGGAGCCATTGGAGTTAACAGATTAGAGGAGGGTCATAATCAGACCTACACTTAAAGAAAATTGCTTAGGCACCTAGGTGGCACAGTGGACAGAGAGCTAGGGCTGAGTCGAAAAGTCCTGAGTTCAAGTCCAGCTTCAGCCACTTATTAGATAGGCGACCCTGGGCAAATCACTTAACCTGTCTGCCTCTGTTTCCTCTTCTGTAAAATGGGGATGGCGATAATAGAATCAAATTAAATAATATTTGTAAAGCATTTAGCAGAGTGCCTGGCACACAGTAGGTGCTATATAAATGCTCATTCCCTTGGGGAGAGACTAGAGCCAGAAAGCTTGATTAAGGGGCTATTGTGGTCATCTAGGCCAGGGGGTCCTTAACCTGAAGTCTGTGAACTTGTTCTTTTCATATTTTCATAAAAGTATAACAACAGAATTAGTTTCCTTTATAAACTTGTGCATTTGATTTCATGCATTTAAGACATTACTTCGAGAACGTCAGCAAACTGCCAGAGAGGTCCATGACACACACAAAGTAAAGAACCCTGGGTCTAGGTGAAAGGTATGTAGAGTCTGAACCAAGATGCTGGATATGTGTGGAAAGAAAAGGGACCAGATGCAAGAGATGTGGCTGTGGAAGCAGCAACACCCGGCAGCTGACTGCTTATCCAGAAGGGGGAAGTGAGGAGGCTGGGCTGCCCCTACAGTTAAGAACCTGCGCAGCTAGAAGAAGGGGAGTGTCTTCAAGCCCAGGGCTAGGTAGGGAGGGAAGACAGATAAGTTCACTTTTGTACATGCTGAATGGAGATCTCTAGGACATCCATTTTGAAGCCTTCAATAGGTAATTGGGAATAATGGAACTGAAGAGAGAGGCTACATAGATCTGTGAGTCACCTGTAGAGACACAGGAATTGATGAGGTCACCTAGACAAAAAGTGGTTAAAGAGAATGGGAACCTGGACAGAGCCTTACGGAACATCCACCTCTGACTGCTGGTGAATAAGGACTGATAAAAATCCCCCCAAAACATCAAATTTGACAATTAAGGAATCACTAGTACCTTTAGACAGGGTCATTTCACTTGACTGACGAGGTTGGAAACTAGATTGTTAAGCACTGAGGAGCGAGTAAAAGCTGAGAAAGTAGAGGGAACGAGTGCAGACATATCCTGGAAACTGGGTTGAGAAAAAGAGTAGAAATACAAGATGATAATGGGGGATGATAGGGCTTAGTGAAGTTTTCTTAAGGATTGAGGGAGAGGAAGCCCTTGAGAGGGAGAGGTTAAAAATTAAAACGCTATGGTATAGTCTGCTGGAGAAGAAGAGATGGAATGGGATGTTTACAAATACAGGGGATGGATTTGGCAAGGATAAGGGCAACCTCATTACCAGAGAATGGGTAAAAGGAGGAAAGAGTGGAAGATCATGTCATAGGTCTTTGAGATGAAGAAAAGGTAAGAGGGAAGGGAAGCTCATGGTACATGACCTCAATTTTCTCAATCGAGCAAGGTTTGAGGTCCTCGGCTGATACTGGGGAGGAGAGAAGAGGTTTAGAATAGCTTCTGGGGGGAGTAAGATACAAAATCTATTAGGGAGAATAAAAGGATCACCTTCTGGCAGGGATGGCCCAACTGAAGTTGGAGAACACATTTATACTATACCAAGCTGGCACCATTGTTTGTCTGACTTCCTCCAGCTTTGCTCAGCAACTCACAAGTAGGAACAGATAACATAGAGTGCAGGGGTAATGTAGGACTAGGGTTCTGCAGGGGGATGACAATGGAACAAGGGATTTTAAAAGTAGACAGTAGAAAGCTGAATGAATTCACTACAGGGT
The DNA here is from genome assembly GCF_019393635.1 of Dromiciops gliroides. Classification (NCBI taxonomy): domain Eukaryota; kingdom Metazoa; phylum Chordata; class Mammalia; order Microbiotheria; family Microbiotheriidae; genus Dromiciops; species Dromiciops gliroides. The sequence goes on from NC_057867.1 coordinate 50,336,017, forward strand.
ATGACAAAATAAGGGGTTTTGGGATGCCCAGAGCTGGGTGCTCCTGAAGAGGATAATACTGGGATTGATTGGATTGACTTTGCTGATTAACTCACTTAAGGTTGACTTGATTAAAACCACACCTACCTGAGAGCCTGGCCCTCAGGGGGTGTGTTCTTTGAACCTGACCTGGGCACGTTCTGTTCATGGACAGCCCTCAAGTCCAGTGAACCAATAGATTTGGGTGATGCTGGCCAATTAGCTTGTAACGATGTGCAGGGATCACCTCTCCTCCGGAGCCAGAGGAAGCTTCCACTCTCAGTTTGGCTCTTGGACAGGCTCATGGTGGAGGACTTAGAGGAAGAAGCAGGCCAGGCTGAACTCTAGGCTAGATAGGCCTTTTCTTAACTTTCTGACCCAGGTGTTCTCTTTTTACTTATACTTGGTATGCTTTAATAAATGCTTAATGCCCCAAACTGGTGCTAAAGCTTCTAATTTATAAGTAACAAATATATTAGAAACCCCAGCTAACTTTCCCCAAACTTGTGACAGAAATAAGGCAACCACATATAATTTTACTTGCCACAAGGGTTGAGACTAGGAAAGAAAGCGAAGTCAAAACCACGGTCGTAACTTGAGAAAGGGCTGAGGGATGAAGGGGCTAGAGGTCAGGATGAGGCTGAAGACTAGTTTGAGGAGGGGTGAGGCATAGGGACAGATGGAATTACAGATGGTTATGGTCAGCTGGAGGAATGTCACAAATTTTGATTAAGGAAGTGGAAGGTAATGGTTTGATCATCCCTGTATGTGACAACTGAAGTAAAATGTCTGAGTAAGGTCAGGAGATCTGAGACAACTGAGGAATTCTGCATGTATTGAAAAAGGAGAGGCCGGAAGCCCAAGGGCTTCACTGGTATTTGGCATGTTGGGAGAAAGTGAGAAACTGAACAGACCCTCAGTGGCAACCTTATGGGAGGACATAGAAGCCAAGTGAGCAGGCTGGAATGAGCAGCAATCTATATGACTAGAGGGGGACATCCAAATCAGTATCACAGACCCATCTGATTATTTGAGAATACTCTTTCATGTGAATTTCTTTTTTTTTTCTTTCCTATCCCCCTAGAGATGGTTACCATGAGACACAAATTCCTTTTCAATTTCATTTTGCTTAAGCCTACTTAACAAATATATATATATTTTAGGGGGGATGGGGGGCAATGAGGGTTAAGTGACTTGCCCAGGGTCACACAGCTAGTAAGTGTCAAGTGTCTGAGTCTGGATTTGAACTCTGGTCCTCCTAAATCCAGGACCAGTGCTTTATCCACTGCGCCACCTAGCTGCCCCCAAGAATACTCTTTCTATTCCTGTTTTCTTACTCCTCAAAAAAGGAAAAGCCTTACTGATAAACTCTGAATGGGTGATTTGGCAAAGGATAAAAAACCATCAGGCTGATAAGTTTAGAACAGTGCTTCAGGAGAAGACAATAATAGGAAAGAAAACATGCAAAGATGGGATGGGGAATGAAAAAATAAAAATTCTATGACCCATCTATTAATGGAATCATAGGGCAGGAAAAAAAAGGAGTAAGATAACAAGAAGTTGTAAATGCAGAGTAGCTCAGAAGTCTTAGTGCAGTTTTAAGTTGATAGAGCTTACAGACCGAACTAGGACTTCTGGGATACCCCCTTTAAACAAACTAAGAATCAAGAAAACAAAAACAAGAATTATTGAAAAGAACTTGGGGGAAAATTCTAAAAAGAACGTGGGTATAGGGGCAGCTAGGTGGCACAGTGGATAGAGCACCGGCCCTGGAGTCAGGAGGACCTGAGTTCAAATCCGGCCTCAGACACTTGACACTTACTAGCTGTGTGACCCTGGGCAAGTCACTTAGCCCTCATCGCCCAACCAAAAAACAAAACAAAACAAAGAATGTGGGTACAAGAGCTGATGATGACAATTCATCATAAGGTTTTTGTCCCCCTCCAAAGGACATGTACATAGGCCAGAGAGAATACAGGCAATCTAAATAACCAAGTCACTTGTTAAGACTAAGATATAAGTCTTGAGAAAGATGCCAGAAACTTAACATTCTCCTAAGGCATTAAATAGAAAATCAAATAACTTATCAAAAATTTATTGACATCTTAGAAAAATGGACCAAGTAACTAAAAGAATTTGAGGCACATTTTGGAATTCAGTGACTTAGAAGAAATGAAGGGGAAAAGGAGTTTGTTATTTATAGATGACTTCCAATAGACCACTAGGTGTCGCTCTTTTAAAAGGTCTAACAGGCCCTTATCAGGCCGTTTTGAGCATTATAGACTTGTCTTAAATCTTGTTGCACCAAAAAAGTTAGAAGCTATTGCATGTGTTCCTAGGTTACAATCCCAGTTTAGCTTACAAGACAGACATAGAATAAATCACTTGATCTTTCCAAGACTCAGTTTCCTAATCATAAAATGAGGAAGTTAAAACTACATTGGAGTTCTTCATCTTTTTGTGACATGGACGCCTTTGGCAGTCTAGTAAAGACTATGGACTTCTATTCAAACAAATTTCATATCAATGAATTTCATATTAAAATATATTTACAGTTCCCAAATTTTATTTTATTTTTTTACTACACAAACCTCAAGTTCAGAAGCCTTAGAATAGATATCTCCAAGCTCTAAACCCTATGCCCCAATAATTGTCTTATACTTCTTTACCTCCCCCCCCCCACCCCCTGTGTCCTCAGCATGATGCTGGACACATAGTAAGCTTTTGCCTAGGTATATTATTTCATCAATGCATCACTACGCCCACTATTTCTGTCAGCTTTTCAAATCAAAGACCACATCTCTTTTGTTCTCTGCAACTTGTGTTATGAGCAATATGTTTTCTACCTAGTTTGGGGGCACCCAACCATTTTCTGGTAAGGCATCATGTTGAAGGCATCAACAACTGAATAGAGATGGACTAGATAAAAGCTGCAAGGTCCACAGATCAGGATATTCAGTCTTTTAAAGATCTAAAGTTAATGACCCCTCATGGAAACAGATAACTGTAGAGTGAGACAGTGCCTTCAAGACTAGCTAGTCAAGCCCCATCATTTTACTGAGCACCAGCAAAGCAGTGTCTTGTGGCAGAGCTGAGATCATAATACTGCCCTCCTGCTTCCTAGGCCAGCTTTCTTGCCACCCCACTCTAGTGTAATCAATATTTACAAATCTGTGAATGTTTTCACGAATAGCAAAACTGCATAGCACATGCTGCAAATCATTCTTGCCTTGGATTTCTGATATTTACGACTTATGTTGTTGGTTTTTCGATTTGGTCCAGCCCTATGATTCTGGTGGTGTTGGGAGTCTCTCTACTGATGTAGGATGGCAACTGTTCTGCAATGTGGAATATTAGTGTTTCCTGGAACACTGAAAAGTGACGTGACTTGCTCAGGATCACACAGTCACTTTGCATCACTTGAACCCAGGTTTTCCTGATCAAGATGATTAATATTGGTGATAATTTCCCAAACTGCTTCTAGCTTAGAATCCTATGATTCTGAGGTTATAGTTTTTGCATCAGTTCCTCACTAAGTGTTCCTGAAGCTTAGGTAGTTCAGCTAGCCAGTGTAACCCCAGCGACTGTCTCTGTGAAAGGCAGAGTTGGTAAGAGGTACTTGGTGCTCTCCGATACTTCCTCCTTCCTGGTTAGGCACAGAGCTGGATCCTTCCCAGACCTTTGCTATCTCCTACCTTTAACTTCGTGGTATTCTGGATAGTTCTCTAGGACTGTAGAGGCAGCTAGATGACAAAATGACTAGAATGCTGGGCTTGGAGTTAGGAAGACCTGAGTACCAATCCACTTACTAGCTGTATGATTGAGTCACTTCACCTCTGTTTGCCTCAGTTTCCTCAAATGTAAAATGCAGATAGGAATAGCACTTACCTCCCAGGGCTGTTATGAGGGTCAAATGAGATGCTATTTGTAAACGGCCTGGCACATAGTAGGCGCTATTTAAATGCAAATTACTACAATTGTTATTAAGTTACAGAGAATATGTTCACCAATCTGCATTGGTAGAGGGAGTTTGCTCCCCAGGCAGTTCCCTATGCCAATATAATTGCCCTTCCTAAAACAGCAGATAAGGGCAATGCTATGGATATAGTTTACCTAGGTCTTAGCAAATTGCTTATTAATATGAAAAAGATGGAGAGTTGTGGGTTAGGTTAGACAGTGCAATTAGATGGATTCAGAGCTGACCTGACTCCCCAAAATAGGCATTAATGACTTCCAATTAGCTTGAAAGGAAGCCTCCCATGGAGTGTTCCAGGGATCTGTGCTGTTTCACATTTTTATCAATATCTCAGATTGAAGCACAATTTGCAGATGACAAAAAGCTAGGAGGCATGGCTTATACACTGGGTGACAGGCTCAGCATCCAAAAAGATCTTGATAGATCTGGAAAATTGGGCTGAAGCTAGTGAGAACACTGTTCAATAGGAACAGGTGTAAATGAAGTCTTTCACTTGGGTTTGAAAAATCGATTTCAGAAAGTTCAAGACTAGGTGGCATGGTTAGATGATAGTTTATCTGAAAAGGACCTAGGGATTTATAACAGCCTAAAAGCTCAGTAGCTGTGATATGGCAGCCAAAAAACAAATGTGATGCTAGGCTAAATCGAAGGGCCTGGAAAATTCCAGGAACAAGGTTATGAGGCCACTCTCCTCCAACCTGGTCACACTCCTTCTGGAATACTGAGTGATGTTCTGGGTACCAGCTTTTAGGAAGGACACTGCTGGTCTACAGACTGTTTAGAGGGGAACCTGAATGGCCACATAAGGACAGGTAAAGGAACTTGGGACATCTGGCATGGTAGAGAAGATCCAATGGGTACTTTAAAGGTCGTTGTATCAGAGGGAGACTAGACTTGTTCTCTTTGGCCCCAGGAGGCAAAACCAGAAAATAGGGGCTTGGAATTACCAAAAAGGGTAAACTTGGCTGGATGTGAGGAACAACTTCCTAACCTAAATCAAGTTTTCCAAGAGTGGGATGGGCTAGCCAGCCACGTGCTGAGTTCTCTCTGAATGGAGTTCTTCAAGTTAAAAGGGGATGAACAGGGCAGCTAGGTGGCACAGTGGATAGAGCACCGGCCCTGGAGTCAGGAGGACCTGAATTCAAATTCAGCCTCAGACACTTAACACTTACTAGCTGTGTGACCCTGGGCAAGTCACTTAACCCCAATTGCCTCACTAAAAAAAAAAAAATTTAAAAAAAAAAAGGAGATGAACACTCATCAGGTACATTGTAGTGAGGATTCTACTTCTGGTACCAATTAGATTCCACATCTCTTGTGACCCCTCCAACTATCAGATTTCTCTAATTCCATATATACAACACCTTGTAGATAGGACAGAAATCCTAGAATAGAGGATTTTTTTGGCTAGGAGATACAAATCCAAATAATTCCTCAATTATATTGCCCATTTGTGATTTTTTTCTAGATAAGAACATTTACCTGCTCACATCTTCTTAAGGTTTGAACCACTTGGAATGGAAATCTTTTCAAAACCTATTCCATACACATTTCCCTGTCTTAAACAACTTCTCCCAAACCTAAGTGAATCCTTTCACAATAGGTCAAGGTCATTGGCAAACATTATTGTATTGTACAATACTACATCTTTAGAGGCTACTGGGGTACCACAGCCTGTTTTCCCCCAAGCTGTATGGCACCAAATTGTTCTGCATTTTCAGTTCCATCTGCTTTTCATTAAGTTTATGTCCTCTGCTGTCAAACTATGATCTATCACTTCTTACTACAATCATTGTGCTTGTTTCTAACCCTAATCACCCCCAACCTCATTGAATTTGATGTTTCAGCTGCTGTGCCCTGGGAAACCAGGTTGTTTTATACCTTGTGTTATTACGATTTGATGAACCCACGGGCTTATTGGTGTGTTCCCTCCAACTGTGCAGACTAAAACCTCTCCCCCTGTGCCTTTTCATCTCACAAGAGGAGACCTATCTAATCAAAGTAGCTCATGTACTGAACACATGTTCAGTGGGCGACGGCTGCTCTTTCTAGTTGTTCCATCTTGTGCTTAAATAGAATAGTCTTGATGAAATCCATTCCTACAAGGCCTCACAAACTGAGTATCTACTACTTAAATAGAACTGTCAGGGAATACAACTTCTGAAACAGATGTAGCCAAGGTCCAATTCTCAACAGCATGGTGGCAAAGTGGAACAAGCATTGGACTTGTAGCCAAAAGACCTGAGGGGATGGAATCCTAGCTCCAACACTTAGCAGCTGACAGGTCACAACCTCTTAATTTCTTCAGTTTCACTCGCGTTAACTATTCACATTATTTGCCTGCAGAATGTGCTATTGGAAACATAAGTTACTGTCCAGTTCTATCAATTCCTTCTGTCCCCCAGGATCTACCCAGTGTACTGGAAGTAGACATCTTCAGTCACAGAATTCCAACTGACTGGGTGCCCTGGAACAGAGGTGTCTGTCAAACATGTGGCCCATGGCTTCATCTGATCCACTACACTCCTAAGTGTGGCCCAAACCAAATTAAAATGGAATTGAGAAATATATGACAAAATAAATACAAATTCAGTAAAACACAGATAATATTACATTTTACTACTAGGTCAATATGCAGCCTTCATCGAGCCTTATGCATTGTTTAGGGCCCTCCTGTTTCTATTTGATTTTGACACCAATGCTCTAGAGGATTAATTCTTTTCATTATCGATATGGCTATGTTGAACATAATTTAATCTTTTCTTCTTGGCTCAGGGTCATTGTTACAAACCCCATTATTGTACTGGGCTGAATTACAGTGATATCTTCTGAGCTTAGTTCAATGCTAGGCATCCTTTGACCCTACACTCCGGGGCCTGGAAATGCTATTCTTTTTTAACATTCTGCTTTTTATAATATGGTCATTTCTCTCTCTCTTTTTTCTTTTTTTAAAATTTGGTCATTTCCAAATACTGTTTACATACCTGTCTCTAACACCTACATTTAATTTGCTGCTTTTACTGAGGTGAGCTAGAAAACATCCTAGGTGCTTATTTAATAAATGGCTATTTCCACAAATTTAGGTGGAAACCTTAAAGAAATCCTCTCAAATAGAATATAAGCGAATCAATAAAATGGTTCCAACTCATATCTTGTCCTCAATGTACAGCTAAGACCCATTCTAAAGTCAGGTTCTACATATATCTTCAACTTAAGTCATGTTGTTCAGTTGGGTTGTCAAATATTAGAAGAGATTATTTTAAAAGTTTTAAAACTTATACAAGGCGGGGCGGCTAGGTGGCGCAGTGGATAAAGCACCAGCCCTGGATTCAGGAGTACCTGAGTTCAAATCCGACCTCAGACACTTGACACTTACTAGCTGTGTGACCCTGGGCAAGTCACTTAACCCCCATTGCCCCGCAAAAAAACAAACAAAAAAAACCTTATACAAGGGGCAGTAGGTGACGCAGTGGATAGAGCACGGGCCCTGGAGTCAGGAGGACCTGAATTCAAATCCGACCTCAGACACGTAACACTTACTAGCTGTGTGACCCTGGGCAAGTCACTTAACCCCAATTGCCTCACCAGAAAAAAAGAAAGAAAACTTATAAAACCACTACAAGTAAAGTCACAGTCCCATTAGTCACCCTACTCATCCAGTCCCTCAGAATATGAATTTTGACCTACAGTCTAGGGCTCCCGGAGAATAGCCCTTCCCTTGACTACACTGCACTTAGGACTCGGTATTTTTCCAGTATTTTGTTCCTCTGGAAAGATGGATTATACCTCCCCCAGCTGTGGACAATAAATTCTTTCCCACCCCATCTCCCAAAATATCCAAACTCATTTGAGTTGTTCAAGATCAATACAGAGATGACAGGAGTTTGGAGAAATTCTAAGGATACAAAGGTTAGTATTTTTTTTCTATCCACCTTCCAGTTGTGCACTGGATTCTTGGCTTCTTGTTTTAAGAGCAAAGGCCTTCCCCATTTCTCTTCATGGCTACAAATCCAAAGGGTCTCTCTTCCCCAACTAGATGTTAACATCTTAACACCTTAGGGTGGGAGGGTTCTATTTAATGTATCGAAATAGCTCAGCCCCACCCAATTCTCAAGTTTCTAAGGACTTAGCTACTTAGGAATATATCTACCCTTTTTAAATATTGTTACTTTTTCTTTTTCTTGGGGGAGGGGGGGCGGGCAATGAGGGTTAAGTGACTTGCACACACACACACACACACACACACACACACACGCACAAAATGCTATCTCACCTAGTCAAGATTGGGGAAACCAATTAAGTGGAAAACTCTAATACATGAAGTTTGATTTAAACTTTTCTTGATGACATAGTCTCATTATCATGCTTGTTGATTTGCTGATCATGTTTCCCATTATGATGCCCTCAGTTATTGTCATTGGTTACGTGCCCTTATACGGAATGGCTTCAAGCTGCTACGCTTGGGGTTTTTGTTTTTCATTCTGTTTGTCACCTCTTTTAGTCTCAATCATATTATCACTTCTTGTTGATGATGCCTGTGCCTGCTGAGCTCCTCTTTTAAGGCCCAACAAGTTCCAAGGCTATCTTCTCAACCACCACTAACCTGGATAATCTTTCCCTCCTTAGACTTCTCAGGATAACTTTGTTTTATTTTGAAATACAGCTTTGTTTCATCTCCCTATATCCTAAGCTCCATAAGTGTAAGGTTACATTGTTAATGTTTGTATTGCAAATGGTGCTTGATACATAGGAGATGTTTAATGTTTGGGGATAGGGAGAGAAATAGGAACTGGATTTGTGATTTCACTGATAAATGGAACTCCTAAGGAAAGAAACTCCTTTCTTCCCAGTGTTTGGGGGGACTTATTGAAAACAGATTAATAGAACTACATTTAAATTTCTCCTAAATCTAACAGCCAGTAACAGAATAACATATTCCTCAAAAGCCTTAGTAGTTAAAAAAAAATTAGGTGATGGGGCAGCTAGGTGGCGCAGTGGATAGAGCACTGGCCCTGGATTCAGGAGGACCTAAGTTCAAATCCAGCCTCAGATACTTGACACTTAAGAGCTGTGTGACCCTGGGCAAGTCATTTAACCTCCATTGCCTCACTCCCCCTCCCCCCCCCAAAAAAATTAGGTGATAGATCTTCAGAGAGCATCAAAACATAATAAGGCACACTTTTAAATGGGTCTATGGGGTTTTTTTGGTGAGGCAATTGGGGTTAAGTGTCTTGCCCAGGGTCACACAGCTAGTAAGTGTTAAGTGTCTGAGGCCGGATTTGAACTCAGGTCCTCCTGAATCCAGGGCCGGTGCTCTACCCACTGCGCCGTCTAGCTGCCCCTTATGTATTTTTAAAGTAGTATAATCGCATGGGGTCATCAAATAATATGATCTATTATTTTATTTTTTTTCATCCTCAGAAATATTGGGAGTTAAAATTTAAAATTAATACTGATTTCCTTCAGAATTACATGCCAGCAAATGAGAATGACTTTTTTTGGGGGGGGGTTGGGGGGGTGGGGGAGACAATGAGGGTTAAATGACTTGCCCAGGGTCACACAGCTATTGTCAAGTGTCTGAGGCTGGATTTGAACTCAGGTCCTCCTGAATCCAGGGCTTTATCCACTTCATTACCTCGCTGGCTTTGTAATTACTTTTAAAAAACAAATTCCTGTAGCTGATTAATTTTACAAGGCCTCCAAGATTGACAATCGCTACTTACTAAGTTAAACAAAAACATTAAACAAAAACATAAGTTGATTGGATTTTTCTACAATGGCTGAATGCTAAATGTCTTGCTATGACACATCTAGCACTTAATTTTAAGGAAAAGGTATATCTGAAGGGCAAACATTTTTTCCTGTCTTAAACAGTTCAGATAGGGATAGAGACTGGACCTGGGATTTCATATGTATAGGAAACTCCTACAAGTGCAGGTCAGCACATTCCCTGCACTTCAGATATTTACTGATAAACTTACCAGACTATGACGGTTCATCACTGTTGTACTATTCCTCCGAGTTCGGATTACATAAGGCTGAAAAATCTGTGAATTATCACTGGAAAATAAGAAGAACTGTTACTGTATCTCTTTATCAAAGACATTTTCACTTATTTTCTTGTCAAACTTTCAGTTATTATCATAGACTCAAGGTTTCAACCTTCTTGTTTTGTAGTCAGGTTAAGTGACATACTGAGGTTTCCAGATTCCTACTCCATTGTTCTTTGCATTAGCACATATTCCCTCTCAAATGAATACTTTATCACACAAAAGACTATATATCTCCTGACTCAAGAAGCAATGGCAAATTTCTAGAAAAGTCTAAATTTCAGTTGAGATTGTTATTTATTTACTATTTGCTCCTCAAATCTGAAAAGTTATAGGTCAGTGTCTGTAAAGAGCATAGGGCCTTTTTGAACTTCTGATCTTAGTTATGTGAAAGCAACCTCAAATCACTAAACCATCCTTCCCTCCAGTTAAAAAAAATTTAACAAGGAAAAAGGACACTCGTCAAAATAGTTCATATACACCTAAGTTGATACAAATAAACATTCAACAGGTTGTTCCATATTTCATTTTCTGCTTAAATAAGATATTCTTGATGAATTCCACAACTACAAGGCCTTATAAATTGACTATGTAGTCAAATGGAATTTTGAAAAATGCTACTTATAAAGTAGTGATGGAAAAGATCTGGGAAATACATGTATGCAAAAATCCCAGTAATGTTTTAGTCAGTCGAAAAATACATGCCTTGTCCAGTTAATAAGCCAACATTAAAGTTTAAGATGACACAATTTCCTAAATCTTCTAATCTCACAATTTCCTCAATCTAAACTACATTTCAAAGGGTTTGGGTTGGGTTGGGGTTTTTTTGGGAGGGGGGGTTGGGGGAGGTGGGGGTGCTGGCATTAAATGAAAGGGTTATGATCTGCATCCTTAGATGGAATGCCCACACTGGCTCACATGGGTACAATCACAGATCCTTCAGTGCATCAAAGTATTCCTGGAAACTAACTTTAGGGTCTGTAAATGATATAGTATTTCCTACTAGGAATCACTTCCAATCACCTCAAGAGAAAGGGCTTCATCGTTAAACTGTCAGTTAAAATATGCTTTAGTGTAGGTTCTTTCTTTGTAATATTACAGGGAAGGCAAATCCCTCAATGCCTCTTGAAACAGGTGTTAAGTTGAAGCCAGCCAGCTCCGGAAGTTTCAGACTGACATTAGCTACTCAGAATCAGGGAGGCCACACAACCTGTCAAAGGGGGCAGCCAACTCTGCAGGTCACTTTACATCAGGGCAAGTACTCAGATTCCCCCCTTCAAGTCCTCTTCCTCCAAACTGTCATTCCACCCTCGTACCGGACCTGCTTAACCCTTTTGTAAGCATGCCTGTCTTCCCCTCCTCCTCCTCCCCCTGCCCCGCCCCCCATCAGCTAGACTTCGGTGGCCCTCAAAAGCCCCTGGGTCCACAGTCTCCCAGGTGCACTGGCAAGGGTAGGTGGCCTGCCGGGGGCCTGGAGCCTAAACTCTATGTTACCCGCCCCTCCCCCCCCGCCTCCTACCCACCTGAGCCCATGGATCAAGGGAGCACTGTTGGACCTCCTCAGGTTGCCCCCGTCAGGGGGAGCCGTGGCAGTCGGCAGCTCCAGGTCCAACTCCATTTTCTCCTGAGCCATGCTGGGAGGCTGGGGATCGGGATGTGGGGATGGCCTGAGGCTAGATTCGGTTTTCAACTCTGGGTTCTCTCGGCTCCCACTCGCTGCAGGACAGGGAGAGGGGGAGAGAAGGAAGCAGGAGGAGGAGGTGGTGGTTCTAGAAGGAGAAGGGGAGGCTCCTACTGCCGCCTTCTCTGGGACCTACAAACATCGCGGCCCCCCTGGCAGCCGATCACACGATGCGGGGAAGAGGCTCAGCATTGGTAGGGCCTGGGCCTGGGTCTGGGTCTGGGCCTGGGCCTGGGCCTGGGCCCAGCCCCCCATGCTCCGTCCCGGGACTTCGCCCCGCTAATTCTAGGTTCCCCGCTCCCCGCCACCTGACCAGATAGGGGCTACAGAAGGCAGCCGATCCTCCTCCTCCTTCTCCTCCTCTTCCTCAGGCCGGCAGGAACAGCCCCGGAGAACCAGCTGGCGGGCTGAGGCCAAAACAAAAACTACAACCTGCTGCCTCTACTGCTTCCGCCGCCGTCGCCACAGCTTCCGAAGCCTCAGCAACAGCAGGGCCGGCCCTCTTTCCGCCACTCCTTCTGCGCAGGCGTTCTGCGACCGCCCGGGCGCGTCAGCTCCCAGGAAGCATGCGCAAGAAAACAACTCCTCGAAAAGGAGGAGCCTCCGGCGGAGGCGGGGCGCTCAGGTAGTAACTATTGGCAGATGGGCCCTGGCGCTAGAATTTGAAAGGGACCAATAGGCTGGAGGAATACGAGCAGCTCCTTCCAGGCCGGGGCTCCGGCCAATGGCTGAAGGAGAAAGAGTAAGGACCCCAAAGCCCCTCTATTCCTCCCGATTCCGACCTTCGGGTGACTCCGTGGCCAATCAGGGAGATCACCCAAATCCGCCAGTTCTGGTGGTCTTTCTTTGCAGTGGGGGGAGGGGAGACTGATTTCTTATTGAATTGGAGTGAACATCTGTGCAGCTTTTTAAGATGCTCAAGTGGGAAGCACTAGGTCAAAGAGAGATAAAGGAAAAGGGAAAATCTTGTAAGAATCGTATGGCTCTATCTCCTAAGTCGTTTTAGAAATCCTATTCACCCCTTCCCCCCTTTTCGGAACATTACATTTATTGTCCTTTTACCCTTTAAAGATAAATATTCTCTTTATTAAAGAAATATTATCTGTATTGTAAGTTTTTATTTGTATTTTTTACCAGTACAGTTAATTTAAGTAAGAGCAGCACCAGTGGAGTAGTAGATAAGAGTATTGGAACTGGAATCAGAAGGACTTGGATCCCAGTCCCTCCCTCCTCTGACAGATTGCCAGCTGTGTGATCAGGGGCAGATCGGTTCACCTCTCAGAGCCTCGGTTTCTGCATCTGCAAAATGGGGATAATTACAGGGTTGTAAGGAAAGAGTTGTATTGCAAGCGTCCAAGAGCTATAGAAACGTGACCTATAAAGTCTATAAAAGAAAGAGCAGGAATTCAGTTCCAACAAGTACCTATTAAGCATGTGTGGGAGCCAAAACAGCTGATCCTGACAATCATGATTCAGAGGCATGACTTCAGCCAGAGGAGATGGGTTTGAATTCCTGACTCTGCTGCTGACTTTCCAGCTCTAAATCAGGTAATGTTTTGTGAGAACTGGAATCTCTTGAGCCTCCAGTATGGGTATAGCTCAAGGGGAAAATCCTGTTGGTACTTGAAAACTGACTGCATTCCTTTCAAAAATACTATACATTCACCATATCAACCTGCAAACATGTTTTAAAACTATTTGTCCTTGCTTATTCTCACCCTACTTTAATCATTCTTTTTCTAATCCCTGTTTTCAATTTATAACACTGTATCATTTGTCTGAAAGGCAATGTGGTATTGCTGGTAAGGGACCAGCTAGTCTTGGAGTCATAAGCACTTGAGTTCAAATCCTGTTTATGACACATAATAGCTGTGTGACATGAGCAATCAAGCCATCTAGCTACAGTGTGTCTCAAATTTCTCTTAAGACCAAGTTAGAGATGAGTTTCTGATCTGCCTCTCTGGAGGGAGCCCTATGTGAGGAGATCCCTATGCTGATTAAATTTTGGATTCAGAGCACTCTCCACCACCACCACCCCTATCATTTTTGCACTTGTTGATTCATTGTTTGTAATTGTTGCCATATTCTTTCTGTGTTTTAGTTCCCCAACAGTTCCCACAGAACAGAAAGTACTTTTGTTTCTTTTCTATTCCCTCCACTACCCCCCCCCCAGTTGGGTGGTAAATAAATATTTACTGAATGACTAGTGGATTTGGTCCCTATCGGTGAAGAGTTTAAAATAGATTAGGATCACCAATAGAAGAAAACACAGAAAGAATATGACACCAATAGAGGAAACTAAGTTGTTTCTGTGGATAAGGTTGTCCAATATTTGTTCAAGTTCCTACCCAGTTTCTTTGAGGATTTATCTGATGTGGGAGGTTGGAGCTTTGGTCTTAATTTGCAGCACCGTTAGTTCTAATGGCCGGAAAGTAAGAGGGGCTTAATCCTGATAATAGGGTATGGCAAGGTTGTTATACTCTTTGGGGAGTACTATTCCTAGGTAACAGGAAATTGGTGACATCACAGGGCACGTTGGCATAAAAGGAGCGATGCAGACAAGGAATTAATATAGTTGGTGGATGTGTCTTTGCTATTTATTGGCTATCACGCATAGAAGGTGGCAAGCAAAGAAGATTGCTCCTAGAATGATTTAAGGTAAAAAGTATCTGTAAAGATTTTACTTTTAAAATTCATTATCAATGTTTAGGTACTTGAGGGTAGGTGGGAACCTCAATTTTCATCAGTCTGAGTAAGGAAGGGAAAACTGCCTCGACCCATCTAGAACATGTTAAGAGGTTACCACAATTTGTAATGTGTCAAGAGGCAGGACTTCAACCCCTTTGTTCCTGACTCAGAATCTTAGCTCTAGAACTGGAAGGGACCTTAGAGGTCGTCTAGTTCCATCCTTCTCATTTTAAAGAAGAAACTGGGACCCAGAAAAGTCAAGTGAAGATTTATTTGTCCAGTGTTCCATGGGAAGTTGCGACCCCAGGATTTGAATTCCGGTCTCTCTCCAAACCCTGAATTCTTTCCTCTACACTTTGGTGCCTCCAAAACCTCATCCTTTATCCACTTAGAATAACGAAGTAAATTCTAATCCTTTTTTTTTTTTGGAGGTGAGAGAGGCTCGCCTCTAGTGTTTCTTCTGCTGTGCTCGCTTACGTGCCCTTGCTTTTCTGTTCTGTCTCTGACACTTTGGCTCCTGGCTTCTCCACCCCCCGGGTTAGTTTGCAGGCTTTGCCTTGTGCATCTCGAGTTCTCCCAGCCAGCTACATGCCTCATCGCTCCAACTTGCAAAAGCCGAGCCCGACAGCCTCTCCCGGCTTCGCACCCACTACAAAAGCCATGGCGACCGGAGAGAACCACCCCAGGGGCCCTTCAAATGGGGAGTAGGGAAAAGAGGCGAGCCAGTTTTCTAAACGTCCCCCGGAAACAGGGCTGGGGAAGGCGCAGGGGAGGTAGGACGCCTGGCGCTGGCGCTTGCGCCGTACGGCCGTGCTGTCGGGGCGGACGTGGGGGCGTAAGCGTGCGGGGCGGACCCTGCCTGCTCTCAGGAGGCGGCAGGTTGCAGTTTTTGTTTTGCCCTCGGCCCCTCCGCTCCCAGGTCCCGGGTTCCGGGGGTCCTGAGGCGGGACGGGCGGTAGCCGCGGCCCCCGAGCGTCTGAGTCCTAACTTGTGCCCGAGGCCAAAGGGAGGGAGGAGGCTGGGGCTGGGGCTGGGGCTGGAGAGTGGCTAGGAAGCCGCCGGGGCCGGGCGCGAGGCCGGGGCCGGAGCATGGGGGCCGGAGTGGCCAGGCCGGGCCCTGCCCCCCGCCGTGCTCTCTGCTGCTGGGCGGGCCTCGAAGCCTTGAACCGGGCCCCCGCCCACGGCCGACCCGGGTTGGCAGCAGCATGAGCCGCCCCGCCGTCTAGAGTTGCCTCCGCCTCCTCCGTCCCCATCACTCCCCACTCCTGGTCCCCGCCCCCGCCCCCTCCCACCCCCCCGCGTGCAGAGGTGAATGGGAGCCCAGAGCTGAGGCTCGGCACCCGCCCCCCGCCATGGCTCAGGAGAAGATGGAGCTGGACTTGGAGCTGCCGCCGGGCACTGACGGGGGCGGCCTGCGGAGGTCCAACAGCGCGCCGCTCATCCACGGGCTCAGGTGAGTGAGGGCTAGCTGGGCGGCCGAGGATGCTGGGGGGGGCCCTGTGCGCATGCGTCCCGCATCCGCTTCAGCAGGTGTTTCTTCAACCATCTCCCCTACTCCATCATTTCTTCATTTCTTTCAAACGATCCCCCCACCCCTCCATTATCTTCTTCCCACCTCGAGCCCACCCGGCGGCGAACAGTACCGTCTGGCCCGCGGCTGACCGAGGCGAGCACCAGCTTGCCCCGAGGTTGACATAGACACGGTCCTGGCTGGGAGCCCGGCACCTAGTGCCGCAGCTAATTGCCGTAAAGTGGAGCAGGTGCTTTTCCTGGTTTTGGCTAACTTTCTCCACCGTCTCTAGCCCCCTTCTAGGTAAATCTCCCTTGTCTCTAACCCGACCCCCCCCCCATCTTTGTGCTCAGATCCATTTTTGTCACTCTTGGACAATGCTCCTTCTCCACACCATACCAGTACGAATGTACCCCCAACTCATAGCAGGGTGGAAAGACACTTTCCCTGAACAGAAAAAACGTTCCAGAAATGTTATGTCCTGCATGTATCAGATGACAGTAAACATTTCTGACAATGGCAACTAAAAGTTGTACTTTGAATTGCCCAAGAATCGAATGCTGGTTTAGTATTTTAACTTCATCCTTATATCCTGCTGGTATACGTGTGCACAGTATCTAAGATGGTAGGTTTAGAGCTGTAGGGACCTTAGAGGCCATCCAGACCAACTTCCCCTCATTTTTCAGATGAGGAAGCTGAAATGCAGACAAGCTAAGTGCCATATGTGTCCCAAGGTCATACAGAGAGTGATATCTTAGATTTGAATTCAGGTTCTTTGAGTCCTGATTTCAGCATTATGTCCACTCTAAACTTTTTGAGGTAAGAAAGCATTAACTTCCATGTATCATGAAGTAAAAAGAAAATTAAGTTTAAAAACAAAAGTAATGCATATGGGCAGGGAAGTACAGCAAAAAGATGCTGAATTTAGAGTCAAAGGATCTGGGTTAGAATCTCAGCTCTGCCACTTCCTGCCTCTTTGTTCTTTAACAAATCACTTTTTCACTCTCTGGGCCTTGCTTTCCTCATCTGAAGTATGAAGAAGTTGGACTAGTTGGTCTCGAAGACAGGGTTTCTTAACTTTTTGTGGGTCATAGACCTATAAATCTCCTCAGAATAATGCTTTCCATAATTGAAGGAAAGGCTAAGTTTCAGTTAGAGGTTAGTGAAAATGAAGATGTGATTTTTTTCCATCCAAGTTTATGGACCCCCTGAAATCTATCCATAGACCCCATGGACCCCAGGTTGAGCCCCTACTTTAAGGTCACGTTCAGCTCTAAAATCCATCATTCTGTGAAAGCATTTTATCTAAATAGGCAGATAGGAGATGGGCAGCCACCCCAACAAGAGGGCCTTGTCGTGTGTTTGTATTTGAGAAGCTGAATGATTTGGAAAATATAGGCTTCTGTTGTGATTTTAACCTTTTATATAGGGCCATTAGTGAATTTAAGAAAACATTGAGGGCCAATGACAGGGTTGGTCAGTGATGGAAGGTTTCGTGAAGGAAAAAAAAGAATAGATCCCAAGAGCATGAGGGAAGCCCTTTGCTTGACAAGAACTTTCAATGATGGGCAAAGCATTAAAGATGGCATAGAAAAAGAGAGAGAGGAGAGGCAGAAAAACTGGGAGACAAGGTAGATAGTGGAGTGAAGCAGTTTGAATGTTGCAGCTGTCAGATTTTTTGCTTCATCAAGATATTTGTAGGGTCTAAGTTGAGGATGCTATTTAAATGGGGGGTAAAACATTCCACTCAGGAGAAGCTGAGGGCTTAGAAACTGAAGGGACCAAGTTGCCTCCAAAAAAAAAAAAAAATTGGAGCTCAAGCTACCTCCCTGGGTGATTTAGAGGACTTTGCTCACAAAGCATTATGCAAATGGAAGCTTATTAGAATGTACTATTATCTGCCTGAACACAAGGAGGGCTGGACTTCCATTAGAGGTCCTGTCCAGGGTCCATGAAGTAACACTAACAATGCTATTTTAGCAGACACAGGATTTGGTCAGAGGTTAATCCACCAAGTTCCGGAAGGTATTGTAAGCTTTGACTTCCAACTGGGAAATTTGGATTTTTACCTAGGCTCCTTTCAGTCCCACTATGTATGCCGTTCACTTTTTTCCTTTTCATTGCCATTCCTTCCTCAATACCATTCCAGGCCAAGACAGCTCTTTATTCAGTGCTTGTTAAACAACCTTTCACTTCTTTCAAATAACTTCCTGAACTCATTTAATGATGCCTCTTTAAGAAATCCCACTGTCCTCTTTGCACCAGCATTTGATAGTTTGTGCTTCTTAACAAGTTCTTTAGGGCAAGTATTAATCTGGTTATAGAGTTTCTAGGCTTTTGTACATGCGATTATAAGCCTAAAAGTCAGTGACAGATGTTTTTTAACGTTCTCAATTCTTTATAATCCCTTTTTGTTTTTTGTTTTTCATTTGGCTACTTTTATTACTGAGATGAGCAACAAAATAAAATTATTGGTAGATTTCCCTCTTCTCTCCCCCCAGCCCTCAGCTCTTAGTAAAAAAAATAAAGAAATTAATGTATATAACTACTTTCCTAGGCCAATCATTAAACTAAAGATTTCTCTGAATCTTTCAGTTGTCATTTCCTATAGATGAATTTATTTCTTTGGTAGGCTGGAGTGACCTCAAACTTGAGTGAGTAGAAAATTCAGTTTTATGATGAATCAGAAACTTAAAAGATGAGTTTACCTACACACCAGCCATTCACTTTCATCCTTATCACCTATTTCCATTAGTAACCACTAAGGAACTACTGAGTCTGAGGAGTCAGACAACAGTTCCTTTAAAAGAACTCTTTTGTGGGAATGAATAGGATGGGAAGTAGAAAACGGGGGCCGTTTCTGGAGTCTGCCATGTTAGATTCCCCCTCATTCAAGTGAAAAGGGAATTACTTAAAGATGATCTGGGGCTTACGTTTTGGAGCCCTGCTCTTAACTTTGGATAAGAGGTATAAAGCCATACTCTGAACTTCATCTGAAAGTGAGGGACGAAAACTCAATGCTAAATTTCCAACAACATGAAGTTCTTCATATTAGGAATGTAACTAAGGATGGAATGACTGAGTTCCTGGGTTCACATCTAAATTTGATTGGCTAATTGTCATGCTAACTGTACTTTGAATCATTCTGTGTTTACTTATGACCTTGGGGACACAGTTCTCAAACATTTGAACGGCAGGTTTTTTTTTTATCACCTATTATTGCCTATAACTATATTTGACAAATATGTTTGTGTTTTGGTTTCAGTGACAATTCACAGATATTCCAGGCTGATATGTTAAGAACCAGAAGGAACAGTACTACATTTTTAAACCGGCACAACCTGGTAAGAAAAAGCTGATAGCCTATTATTCATCATTACCCACACTCATGCCACTTCAACAATACTTAGGAAAAGATCAACATATATACCATTAATAATTCTCAGCATTTGTGGCAGAATTTCTTCCTAAAGCCCATATGGCTTTAACAAAGATTTTGTTTTTAATATAGAAAACTACTGGGCTTCAATATTTTTTTTTTGCTTGAGAGAATTTTCACACTATTTAGAGGAATCTTAATGTTCATTATTGTTTGATCTTAAACTATCGCCTTCGTGTCATAATGTCACATAATATCTAAACAAAAATAGCATTTATTGTTTTAGGTCATTAAGCAAAAATGAATTAAAAATCATTATAGATGAATGCATTTTATTAATGATATCTCTAGAGCAAATTTTGTTGAATATGTAACTTGGAAATAATTTTTAAAATATTACTCTACTAAGCCTAAGCTTAATGGAACCGTAGAAATGATCCTCTTGGAACTTAGGTTTAAATATGTATGTACATGTATATGTATATGTGTATGTGTATATATACATGCATACATATTTTTATACGTATGCAGTAATGGCATACTGATAGAAATATCAGAAATAATTCTTGTACACTACATGCCTTAGGAATTCCAGGCTATCAATTCGTAGATAATAGAATTTAGAGCTGAAAGGGCTGTTATGCTATCATTGAGCCCAACCCCTCTCATTTTGCAGATAAGGAAAATGAGGCACAGAAAGGTTGTGATTTTCCCAGGGTCCCAGCTACTAAATGTCTGAGACAGAATTTGAACCCAAGTTTTCCTTGGTACTCTATCCATTATACCAGCTCCCATCTCTTTCAGTGATCTGCTTTAATGTAACATGGCCATCTCATACAATGTATTATTATTGGTATATTAGACTTGAGGTTTTTAATATGTTGGTAATGATAATTTCAAGGCTTAGTTTGATGTAACTCATACATACTTCAAGGATTCTTGATTTCATCATTTTGGGTACTCCTTCCACAGATACACATCACAAATGCTCTACAGCCAGGGTGTCAAATTCGCACATCTCCCTAGTTCCATGAACCAGATTAAAATGTAATTAGGAGATGTTTAACACAATAAAGAAAAACACAGTACAACATAGATATTGTTAATTTGTGGTTTTCTAAGTCATTCTGTGGCCCACAGGGATCCCTTTCTATTTGATACCACTGCTCTACAGCTTAGAATGTTTTCATGAGTTGCCATGGCTAAAATGAACTCAACACTTGGTGAGCACCTCTGGTAATTGAGCTTCTTTGAGGCTAGCTAGGGCAATCCTGAGGTGACAGGCATACTGTACTAAGACTTTTGAGACATCCTATATAATACTATTCAGAGCACTTTATATTTTACAAAGTACTTTTATTGCCATTATCCCCTCTAATCAAACTGTAGTACATGTCATCCCTAATTCCAACTATCTTTCTACTTCATTGCCATTTTGTGCTTGGAATCCCAGCCCCACCCCACCCCCCCACCCCCCAATCCTCTCTCCCTCTTTCCCTTCTCTGTCTACCCTGGTGAATTCCTAGTACTTGGCTAGGATCTCTTCTTTGCATATCCTGTTCTTCTGAGTATCTCAGTTGTCATTCCTCCTATTGCATTGTAAGCCTTTGGAGAGCAAGACTAGTTTTATATCCTTAGCACTTAGCATAGTGCCTTCTCAGTACCTAGTAGGTTCTGAAGGGATGTTTGTTGAACTAGATCGAATCCCTTAAAGCCCAACTTAATTAAATAACACCTCCTCCATGAAGCTACCTGTGGTTTTCCTTAATGCATTCCCTATTTCCCCCTCTGATCTTACATAATGCCTTGCCTTCTACCTTTCACATCTTGTATTACTTTGTATTTTAGCTCTTTGGGTATATACCCTAGCCTCCTACTAAATCCTGAGCTCTGCACTGATAAGGAGAACTATATCTTCTCTAAATTTAATTATAAGGGGCAGCTAGGTGGTGCAGTGGATAGAGCACCGGCCCTGGAGTCAGGAGGACCTGAGTTCAAATCCGGCCTCAGACACTTAACACTTACTAGCTGTGTGACTCTGGGCAAGTCACTTAACCCCAATTGCCTCACCAAAAAAAAAAACCCTCAAAACTTAATTATATCATTGCCTAACAGAGCTCTGCACGGCAGTGGGAGTATTTATTAACTGAATTATCTTGTTGCTAGCTAGAAAGCCATGTAACACAGTGGGAGAGAGTTCTGGATTTGAAGTGTAAAGGACCTATATTTGAATTCTGGGTCCAACTAGATCTATTTCTTGAGGTTATGGCCTAAGTCTTACTGACCTTGGTGCATCCCTCATCATCTAGCATATTGCTTTCCCTTCTGTATACAACCACATTTGGTAATTGAATTTAGTTGAGTTATTAATTAGTAGTGTCCACAACAGTCTGGAGACTGTTTCTTGCTGTATGCCCCTGCCCTGGGCTAGGGACTTACAGGTAGACCAGGACAAGTATAAATCCAGTCACTACTCTGAGAGTAACAGTCCATGTTAACTTTTTTACAATATAAAGTAACATAGGGGGCAGCTAGGTGGCGCAGTGGATAAAGCACCGGCCCTGGATTCAGGAGGACCTGAATTCAAAATCAGCCTCAGGCACTTGACACTTACTAGCTGTGTGACCCTGGGCAAGTCACTTAACCCCCATTGTCCCACAAAAACAAGCAAACAAACAAAAAACAATATAAAGTAACATAGTACTCCAGCCTAACTGATTTTGTATCCATTTGGTATCTTGGCATTCTTTGTTGTGCTGCTATTGTTCAGCTAATTTGGATTTAATAAAAAAACCTGAATTACTGCTTGTTTTTAGAGAAATGTAGTTTTGCCACTTTTGAATATATTAACACTAATTTGGATAAGTGTTGGCTTAGTAGAGAATCTTTTGGTTAATGAATAGCAGATATGAGTGATTTATAATCCATCAGTTATATGTAAATAATATTCCTCCCTACAGTGCTTAAGGCCACTTAAATAGTTCTGCCTCTTAAGAGGTTTAAACATATCTCCTGAAATTTTGCTTCAATGTCATTTGCACGATCAGAAAAGGAATTTGCTTAGCATAGATAAGCTTAAGTTCAGCACCCCTTCCCCTTGATTGTCACAAAATCTGATTTTAGTAAGTTGCTATAAATAAAACTACAGGATATGTTTGGCCATCTTTCTGAGTTAACTCTAAGTGGACCAGAGACATTGCACTACTATAGCATGAATTACCTCATCTTAGATTTTTCTTTATGCTCTCATTAACTTCTTTCAAACTGTTGAATCATAATACTCATAGTCATTCTGCATGAGAAGTAATAAGCTGTGATTTGCACTTTGCAAGGAGTGCCCACATCGAGACCACAAATCCATCAAAGTCTGAATTCAAACTGTGGTTCTCTGACTTCAAAGCCAGTATCCTTTTTACTTTATCACTCTTTTCTATTGATAATGTAGCATTCTTTTCCTTCCCATATTGCCCGGGTGAGCAGTTCTTTTGATCTATATTGGAAACCCTAAACCTTTCATTAGTATAACTTTCAATTTAATTTTTACAAGTTTTTTTTAGTGTGAATTAAGCAGAAACATTAAAACAAATTTGATTTTTTTTTTCTGTATTGTTTTGCAGTTGCTACCATCCTCCCCTCTTCGAATCCCTAGTAGCCGGATTCATCAGATCAAACAGGTAAGAAAATTGGGGGGAAGGGAATCACTAAAAAACAAAGTTAGCTATACAGTTTAATTCCCATAGTATAGTAATGCTATAAAAGATCATTGATAATTTAGATTTTCCATTTAGCAGTGACATTTGTTTGGAAAATAATTTTTTTCCACGTTTAAAAAAAAAATTTCATTACATTTTAGAAGGTAGTAGTTTAAAAAGCTAATACAACTGTGTTGCATATTGCCCATTTCTCCCCAGGGAATTCAGAGGATTGTTACTTAGAAAAACTAATTTTCAGTTACGAAATAGATAGAATCATACTCACAACATGATCATGCCATTTTTATTATGTTGTTGCTTTTTTTAAAATCACAAATTGTAGCTTTACTGTTCATAGGGCTACCTTTGGCACTATGTTTGTTTGCTTCGTTACTATCTTAAATTCAGAGATATGGTATGCGGTTTTGGGGTTTTTATCATCATAAGCAAAAAATTTAAATGGTCTGAAATTTACTTCTGACATCATTGTGAGAAGTGTTTTTGGTTTTGGGGCTGGCTACCAGGCTACCTCAGTTTATTTCACTCAGTTTCCACTTTAGCACATCCCTGATAGCACCTTTTCCCCCCATAAGCATTTTCTCTTCCACTCTCCTCTCCCAAGAGGACATGATGATAACATGAAAGTCAAATTCAACACTCTCTGTGTTGGATAGGCATGTACATTGTGTCCTTAGCATTTTTTAAATGATAAAAACCTCTTACAGACAATGTCCAAGTGAGCTTTTGCTTATCTCTGAAATTTGTATATTCTGTCCCCTCAATTATCATAGGTATCTGAGACTTTGTTATGTGTTGTTAATTATCAGAGCTCTGAGTAAAGAATATTTTAACTGTAGCTAGTAATATAGATAGTAAAGCAACTTATTATCTCGATTAATTCAATGTTTGTTGCATTTAGAACTAAAAAAAAAAAAAAGATAAGTTGAAGGAAGAAAGCAGAAATGTATTAGCTCCCAGTCTGGCTATGGATTTAATGGAAATTTTTCAGCAATTTAATTTTTGAATCTGTTTTTCTCCAGTTGCCCATTTCCTCTTTCTTCATAGCTGGCCTTTAATTGTGACTTCTTTTTGGCCATAGAAGTTAACCTTTTAAGTTCAAGATAGTGTCACATATTTTGCTGTGCTGGTTGAGTAACTGCCCCTTTATATTCTGAAAATGCAACCTAACAGGCATTATGTTGTTTGTGTCTTGTAACACGGACTTCCCAAGGGTGTTTGGAGAAACATAGCACTAATCATATTCATTTTTAGAAGAGTAAAAACACTTTCCTTGTGTAAAATACTCCTCCAAAAGGAAATTTTTGTCTATGTGTACACTTAAGCACATGGATAGGGGAAGCTGAATCCCCTACTACCTATTCTTTCCTATAGGTGCTAATAGTAATATCATAAGGGTAAAGAACATCTCTTTTCTTTAAGGAGGCCATCTCAAGTGGAAATGGGACACAATCATTTCCTTCCATATTATATAGCACACTGGGACAGCTAGGTGACACAGTGGAGGGGCAGCTAGGTGGTGCAGTGGATAAAGCACCAGCCCTGGAGTCAGGAGGACCTGAGTTCAAATCCGGCCTCAGACACTTGACAATTACTAGCTGTGTGACCCTGGGCAAGTCACTTAACCCTCATTGCCCTGCCTCCCCCCAAGAACCATATTATATAGCATACAATACCCCCTCCATGTCTTCTACATGCCTGTTATTTATGCCTTCTGAAATTATAACTGTTAATACACATTTACAAATTATTTCCTTTAAAAAAAAATAGAGTCTTAAAGTTGAAGGAACCCTCTAAGTTACCGATTTGAACATTCTCCACAAGTGGCTAGTTAGCTTCTGTTTGAACACCTCAGCTCATGGGTGACTCACTACTTCCTGAGACAGCAATAATTAGCAGAAAAGTTTTCTTTAAACTTAGCTGAAAATAATAACCCATGAGTCCAAAAGAATGAAGATGAAACACGGGTACACAACTCCTAACAGAGAGGTGATGAATTTAAAATGCAGAAAGAGGCATACATTTTGGGACGTGGCTAATGAGGGGATTTGCTTTGCCCAACTATGCAGCCCTGGAGGGCTTTATTTGTTTTTGTTTTTTCATTTTTTCCTTTTAATTTTCTCAGGGGAGATGTGGAGGGAATGGGAGGGGCAGATTAATAGAATTCTTGTAACCTGAAAAATAAAAATAATGAATTAAAAAGTGACTTTGTGAATAAACAGCTGAAATCTGCCTCTTAACTTGCGCCCTAGCTCTAAGCTGTGAAGGGAAGCAGAATAAACCTTAGCTCTCTAATGCAATAGAGCCCTTCACATCTGTGAAGATAGCTATTCATATTCTCCCTTAAGTTGTTTCTTTTCCAGGTTCATATAACATGATCTCAAATTCCTTTATTCTCAGTTACCCTTTTGGGGTATGCTTTGGTTTGGCTATGTCCCTCTTTAAAATATGGTGCTCTGTACCATAGATGCCATCTGGCTAGGGTAGAATACCGTTGGGGTATCCACCTCCTTTCTTCCTAGACACCATACTCTGCGTAATGCAGCCTAAAAGCACATTACCCTCTATATTGAACTTATGAGCAGTTAAAACCTTCAGATCTTTTTTCTCCCAACATTTCCCCAAGTTCTGTACTTGTACAGTTGGTTTTTCAGAATTTTAAGTGCTAGCCTTTACATTTGTGCCAGTTAAGATTTCATTTTGTTATAGTTGGCCTATTGTTCCATCCTACTGAGATCTGTTCCAGTCTGTTGAGATCTCAGCTCTGGCATCCTGTCATCTGAAAATTTGATAAGCCATGCCATCAATTTCTTCATTCAAGTCCATTAGTGATGATGGTGAAGAGAATAGAGAACTCTGCTGCCGAAAGGGTCTAGTGGTCTCCCCACCTTACCTAGATAATACAGTGATTTGACTTTTTTAAAGGATTGGGTCAAACACAGACATGATCATAGTCTTGAAGCTGTCATCTGATAGAAGGTTTAGACTTACTCCACTGGGTCGCAGAGGGCACAACTAGAAGCAATCAGTCGAAGTACCAGGAGGCAGATTTAGATTTTCTGTGAGGAAAAAATTTATATAACAATTAGAACTGCCCCCAAATGGGGAGGGGCTGCCTCAGGAAGTTTTAGGGTCATCCTCACTATAGGTCTTCTCATAAGCAGAGGTTAGATGGCCACTTACCTTGTGTGTTCCTGGTCTTGGTGATGCATATAAAGTACCATTTGGAATAAATGACCTTTGAGATCCCTTCTGACTCTGAGATTCTGATACTTTGAGTCACTGATATAATGTGACTTTATAAACTGTATCTGTTTTAGATAAATTGTGCTCATTGCAGACAGAACATCCAGAAATTATATCGTAGGGAACAGTTCGAGAACCTCAGTCAAGATATGTTTTATCAGTGTTTCTTTCCCTTTACAATTAGCCCTTAAGTTGTACCTTTTCTTCTTTCCTTTGGATTTTACCTTTACTGTGTTTTTTCAATAGCACAGAAAATTGTGACAGTATGGCATCGTGGTAAAAGTTCTGAATTGCCTGTCAAAAGAACCGACTTCTAGTCTATACTTCACCACACATTTGTTGTATAACCTTATCAAGTCACTTCACTTTTCTGAGCCTCAGTTTTCTTAAGTGTATAAAGTTTACCTCAGGGCTCTTGTGAGAATCAATTGGAATATATAACTAGGAAATTTAAAAAAGTTCTTTATAAGATATAAGTATTTGTTGTGAATGATTTTAAATTTCACACTCTTTGATGGGAACATTTTAAGGATTTTTATGGTAAGCTTCTCTAATTGATTGTATGTTCCTTGAGATCAGGGATTGCATTGCCTTTATCTATATACCATGCCTCTGTAGCACCTGGCAAAGTGTCTTGCACATAGATAAACCTGTAAAAAAATCAGTTGTTGAATAAATGGGTTATAAAAATTGAGCCTCTCATAAGAGGAAAGATGTTATAAAATGTTAAGCCAACCTAGAAAATAGTTGTTACATTCAGTGTGAAAGAATTTTTTTTTACTATATTGTTTTCAAATACCAATTAAGATCTTCTACTTCTTCCAAAATCTCTATTTCTGTCAATGTCATTAACACTCACCCAGTTACCAGTTGAAAATCTTGGTTTCATTTCTGATTCTTTCTCCTCTTTCATCCACTATACTATCCAACCAATCACAAAAACTCATGCACTGTTGTTTCTTGACAGCCCCTCTGTGACTTATTTTTTGGTCTCTACTCCCACTATCTGGGTCGCTTATGCCTTGGATTACTGCATCATTCTCTTAGTCTTTCTGTTTCTAGGTCTTCCCCTGTTTCTTTGACCACTAGAAAAATCTTTCTGAAAACACCATTGCTGCTGTAACTTGTTATTGTTGTTCTATTGTTTTCAGTTGTGTCAGACTCTATGTGACCCCATTCAGGGTTTTCTTGGCAAAGATACTGGAACGGTTTGCCATTTCCTTCTCCAGCTCATTTTACAGATGAAGAAACTGAGGCAAACAAGGGGAAGTGATTTACCCAGGGTCACATAGCTAGTAAATGCCTGAGGCCAGATTTGACCTCACAAAGATGAATCTTCCCGATTCCAAGCCTGGCACTTTATCCACTGTGCCACCTAGCTACCCTGTTAATGTAACTGTCCTCCTCATTTGACATTCAAAGTCCTTCATAATCCAGCTCCACCTTGTCTCTTTGACCTTATTTCTCACTACTTGACAGTACAGACCTTACAGTCAAGGCAGGCCAGTCTCTTCTCCTGCCCTTTAACACATAATATTTATTCCCACCTCTCAGCTTTTGTTCATGTTATTCCCACTGTCCTGCCTCCTTCAAGAAGCCTTCCATGATACTTTTTAGTAGGGATTTTGGTGCAAAGTCTCAATGTTAAGCAAAACCATGTATGCTTGTTCAGGGATTTTTTTCTCTGTAACACATGAAGAAAAAGTTGAGGATTCATCAAATATTAAATAAAGCCTTATAAAGATTCAGTGCATTTATTGTGGTTATTTTTCTTATCCTTCAGGAAGAAGGGATGGATATGCTAAACAGGGAAACCGTGCATGAACGGTGAGTACATTACTTTGGAATTAAACTGTTTTGGGATGATGTTTATTTCCAGGTACATTTGTATCCAATCCTTTTTTTTTTTATTAAAAAAAAATACCAACAATAACATGTCCAAGTGTGATTTTTTTTCTTTTTCTCTTTTTTAGGGAAGTTCAAACTGCAATGCAGATAAGCCAATCATGGGAAGAAACTCTAACCTTGGTAAAGTATTTCTACTTCAATTTTGCATACATTTTTGAAATTTTGTACTTAGCAAGATGTAATTCTTCCCTATTTCTGCTTCCTTATTTCAAAACCAACTCTTTGGTGAAAATTAGGATGACATGTGCTTTCCATTTGTTGTAATGTAAAATGCTTTTAAGAAGAAATATCGGATGGTTTTGCCAGAAGATTACTCTCTACTTTTTAAGAGTCGGATTCAAAATAAATAACTGTCTGAAGCAAAACCATCAGTTTAGTTATGGAGTCTTGATGATGGGCTTCAAAAAAGTCTAGTCAGAATCCTTAGATAATAAAATAATCAAAGTTCTTATTTCCTTTCCCTTATTTCCTGACTATTGGACTTTAAAGCCACAGAGGGTGGATTTTCTGAAAATTTTATTTTATTTTATATCCATAATACATACACCCCCACCATTATTTTTGCATATATCCTTCAACTGAACCAGATTTAGAACTTAGAAACTTTTACTAAAAAATGTTATAACTCTTATGTGCAGATTATGATTGTTTAACTGGTAGTTGAATGATCAGCCATTTTCAATCTGAGTCATCTTGACTGATGAACTGAGCAAGAATCAAACTGAATTTTCAGATTCTTGTTTGATCTCTCTTTCAGAGTCTTAAATAAACCCAGTTACTGGAAATTTGTTACTAGGGAAGATGGTACTTCTTTTCCTAGACATACTGGAATACCAGAATTGGCAGGTTATTTCTGATGATTTTAGCAGTTAGGCTATTTGGACACAAACAGGCTTTAGGCATCTCTTTGCAGCCTGTTATTTCAGTGCTTTAGTGCCATTGGAACTTAGAGCTGATATTTTATTTTATTTTTTATTTAATATTTTATTTCTCCCCAATTACATGCAAAAACAAATTTTAATATTTGTTTAAATTTTTTTGAGTTCCAAATTCTTTCCTTCCCTCATTAAGAAGGCAAGCAATGTGATATAGGTTATACACGGACAGTCGTGTAAAACATTCCCATGTTAGTCATGTTGTGAAAGAAAACACAGACCAAAAAAAAGCCAAACAAGAAAAAGAAAGAAAAAGTATGTTTCAGTCTGCATTCAGACTTCATCAGTTCTTTCTCTGGAGATGGACAGCATTTTTCATCATAAATCCTTCAAAATTATCTTGGATCATTGTATTGCTGAGAATAACTAAGTCATTCACAGTGGATCGTCATATAATATTGCTGTTACTGTATATGACATTCTCCTGGTTCTGCTCATTTCACTTTGTATCAGTATGTGTAAGTCTTTCCAAGTTTTTCTGAGAATATCCTTTAGAGTTGATGTATTTGAGCCAGATTTAAACAATTAGGTGAATCCAGTCATTTTAGTGCCTATTCTTAATGTATGTATATGCCATTGTTCCTGCTTCCCCACTAGTACCCAGTTTCAGCTGTTTCCTCTATGGTCATTTTCTAAACAACGTTATTTTCAGCATCATCTCAACTCACATTTAGGGAAGAAGAATATTTCCTTTTTCTCCAATCTCTTGATACTGATCAGTGCCAGCTCTTCTAGAGCTACAGTACAGCTACTACAAACTTTTGGGAGTCCTTAAAACTCCATGAAACTGGTTCTCCCAAAACACAAAGTATATAACCTTTTGGTGGAACTGATTTGGGGGTTTCTTGCCATGATGTAGAGTTGATAGAAATTCTGAGTTCTTTCCAACCAATGACTGCTGTCACTTAGGTTCAACTATCAGTGATATAATTGCCTACCGTTTTCCATTTACCTAGAATGATAATGACGGAGAGAAGTCATCATCCCCAAGGCGTGTTGATTTTGTTCCAGTTTCTCCTGCCCCTTCACCCACCAGGGGAATTGGGAAGGTAAGAGAGTGAAGCTTGACCATGTGCCCCATAATAGTCATCCATTGAGCCAGTAAAACATGTGCCGTTTAAGCATCTTCTCTGTCCAGCACACTGTAAGGCACTGGGGGAGAATGAAGAATAGGCTGACACTTAGGAAACCTTACATTTAGTACCCCCAGTTCTGAAGAGCTTCTCTTACTGTAGTATATGTTCTTTGGAAGGTGGCATTTATTCTTCTTTTTGAACTCTTTTTTTTTAGCAGTGCTATTCACCTTCATTACAGACCTTCGTTGCCAGCAATGGGATGCCTCCCAGCCCCATTCCTAGTCCAACTAGACGATTTGCTACGTAAGTTCACATTATAGGAGATTGATTCTAACGCAAGTAAAGTGAGATTTTTCTTTCTGAGTTTCTTTTTTCTGGACCTGGTAAACATTGGGTAGTATCTTCTCTATAGCTAAATTAACGTTCTCTTTTTTAGTGATCATTTCGCATACAGTGAAATAACTAGTTGAATATATTTGTACATATCTGTACACATGAAATCTCCCCTCTGGTATATATTGACTCACAAATGCAATTTTCTAGATACTTTTTACAAGTATACCTACTCATCCCATAAACAGGCAAATATGCAAAAAATCTATGATTTCATGAACATCTCACTTCTGATGTGGGAAGAACTCCCTCTACCAAGCAAAACTGAAAATTGAAATCCTAAGGCTTTAGAAGCTATATGAGCTCCTCCTGCAGCTGCTGATAGGGATGCAGAAAAGTCAGTGTTTGATACAAATCTGAATGGCCCAGTACCTCCCCCAAATCCAGATTGTTGGCATTCTATTTAGTAGGTAAGTCCTGGTGAATTGCCTGAAATCACTTTACCTGGAAGTGATTGTCCAGAGTCCTGTAGCTAATAACTGTCAGAAGTAAGATTTGAACCCCCAAAGTTTTCCTGATTCCAAGCTCAGTCCTCTGTAGCCATTCCACATGCTCTTTCTATCCACCTCTAGGTCTGTAATAGCCGTATGAATTAAGGCAGAGTCACAACTAGGACTGCCTAGCTCTCCATTAATTTGTCCAAATTTAGAAGATTTTCTTGGCTAGAGAGCAGAGTTAGAGGTGTGTTTGCTACTAGGTTATTCATATTCTCACTCAGAATTAGGACAGAGCAATTAGAAACTTCTACTGCTTTACACTCGGGATTGGAGAGAGGTTGGGTATGGCTTCTGAGACCTACATTTTATGACCACATTTTCTGGTTTAATGAGTTATGCCAGCTGGACATGGTTATTCAAATCCTTTCTGGGAGGAGTGATGGCTTTGCTCTGGTAATCTTACGGACTTTTGATCACAACTATTGATCTATGCATAGAGGCATGCTAATGACAAATATGATTCATATTACATCAGCAGGAGGAGTCAGAGTCCCATCAACTGTATCAGACCAAGTGTGCTAGGACCCATAAAAAGAAAAGGTATTGTGGCTCTATGGGTGTTTGGGAAATGGGATTTGAAAAAGTTGTGTTTTCTTAACATATACTCTGAGTAATATCTTGCACTTACATAGTACTTTATGATCACAAAGTAATCTCACATATATTCTCACTAAATCAGTATCAAATAGTGGTTTTATAGATACTGGAAATATTAGAATAAAAATTATTTTCAATTTATACTACTTAGTTCAGTAAGTAATTTATTGCTTTTTCTTCCATTGATTAACATAGATAATATTAAAGTGTGGCATAAATAAATTTTAAAATGGTTGAAGTCGTAGTATTTGTTTTTAGTTTTAGTTTTAAAAGGTTGGATGAAAGGAAGGAAGACAGTTGGTATTGGGATGATGTCTTAAGCAAGAAGGTGGTTTTTGAACCAGTCTTGGCTCATCTCATCCTCTTTCCATTTGACTTTGTTCTTATTCTCTGTACTTGCTTAGCAAACGAAATGAACTGCATATTTAGTAAGAAATTTAATTTGCTTGGGGTGGGATGGTGAAAATGGGCGAATAGAATGGGTCAAGAAGGAGAGAACAGAATCACAGCATGCTTTCTTCTCTCAAACATAATATATTTTAGACTAATTAATATGACAGGCTTCTAGCATAGCATATTTAATTAAACCAAGACATATGCATTTCTTTGTAATTACTCTCAAATTATTGAAGACTGAGCTGTGGGGCAAGGCTTTTTTTTTTTTTAAATAAGACCATCCATAACTTAAATGTGTGAGTCAGTGTCATGCAAAAGTGGCAAGTTTAGGAATAATGGAGCATTTGGAATCTTTTTAATATGTTAAGTATATGCTTAAGTTCAAAATTGTGCATCAACTTAACTGAAATCCTCTGCCCTTTTAGGGGACTGAGGTTGTGTCACTTTTGGCATGGCATAGTTTAGGTTTAAAAGCCACCTTTACCTATTACAGCAGTGAACATGCACTTGTAACTTGACCACTTGAGACCATGGGGTCCCCTTCACCAAAAGTAAAAAGTGGAGAAAGAAGGTACTGAGAACAAATTAGGCTACAGTAGGCAAGGCTAAAGGAGTTAGTGCTCTTTTAAGCTAGAGAAGAGAAGCTTACAAGGTGAAGAGTAACTCTTAGGAAGAGGATCCAAAACATAAGGTTTTACAGGTGGCAATAAACAGCAACTGGCCATTTTATCTGAAAATAAGACAGAGAAAATGAGTTTAAAGGGGCAGTAACAGGCAGTTGGGCTGGTTGGTTTAGAAGGGTTGCCTTACTGAAGAAAACCGTCAGACCTTCTCTGAAGATTGTTGTTGTTGTTTTTTTTCTGGGGTTTTTAATGCATAGAAGACTGGTTTTCCTTAAATGGTGAAATTCTATTCATGTCTGAGGGCATAGTAATCTTCCCAAGGAAGAGTTATAGAATCTATCCATGCAAATGCTTAAAGAAACAAAAAAGATATGGCCTTTGATTCTGGATGATTGTCTAATCCTGCCTATACACAAAGGCTGTTCCAGGAATGCAATGCTCTTTACCTTACATGTAATTATACGATCATAAAGCATTAGATATCTTACCATTTATTCAAAAGTAACCATAAAGTTGCATCAACCCACCCTTTCAGTTGAAAATAGACACCCCACCCCCCTCTCCCCCAAAGCTGTTTAAAGCTTGACTTTGCCACTGTTGTTTTTTCATAGGCGAAATGGAAAATGAAGATCAACCAAAGAGATTCTTTCAAGGCACCAGTAGCAGTCTGCTTTCTCCTGATGTTCCATCAATTCCTGACATGTGGTAAGCAATTTAACTTTGGCTTTCCAGCATTTATTAAGGTGTGTATTGCATGGTTATATTAAGTTCTCATTTGACTTGCCAGCTTTTGGCACATTTGTTTAGATGTTAGCAAGCTAATTGCAAATGGATTTCTTGATTTGTTTGTATAGTTAGTTGATGTTAGTTCTCAGGCATGTGTACACATAACATTGACTACATAATGGGTGTGTTTTTTGGAAGTGTGGCCATAGGAATAGATTAATATATGGTACATGGGAGAGGTATGGTTATGCACACCCAGAAAAAAAACCAAAAACATTCTTCTCTCCACTTGAACCACAGTAAACCTAGTTCAATTTGAAAAAGAGAACTTTTTTTGTTACTCTTGACTTTACTATCCAGATGGTGTCCTGAAACTGTAACTAACACTACTTCTTTGCTGTAGATGGTCTGTGGTCATTTGCAGACTTTTCCTCCCCAAAAAATGCACATTCAAATCTCTCGACTTCTGTTTACAATGGGTGGCCTTTTCTTCTCTCAGTCTGTCTTCAGATGCTCTTGATGGAAACAGCAGCAGTGCTGGATCTTCTTGTAACTCACCAGCTAAAGTCAGCACTACCACCGACTCTCCTGTGTCTCCCTCTGACTCCAGCTCTCCATTTATCCCCGTAGATGAGCTTTCATCTAAGTGATTCACCACTCCAAGACTTGGTTTTCTGATGGAGAGAAAAATCCAGTTGGAGCAATAACGTAGAATTGTATCGCGCAATTTGGGCTATTTCCTCTTTTATATTTTTCCTCTTAGGAATATCCATACATATAGTTATTCTAGAGAACTTTCCATATCCAGTTCCTGAGGATGCGCTTAAACTCAACATAGTAATCTTTTCACAAACATCCTCTAAATGAGGAGTATGTTGAAGATAAAAAACATACATCTTTTAAGCTGCTAATCTATCTATATACCCATGTCGTCCCTTAATTATTTTTCTTAATAATTGAGAGCGCTTTTTATTTATGGGGATAGTAAGTTCCGATGAAGTATAATTGTTAAGTCAGTATCACAAACTGATGTTTGAAAATGACACTTTGTGCCCACGCTAGTTCTTCATAACGATATTTTCAGTAATTGCTAGCCTTCACTTAAAAGAAGAAACATAACCAACCTATCAAAAGCTATTTTTTTTAAGTAAGCTAATTATAACATGCTAATCTTATGATTGTCTGTTTTACACAGGAATCCGGAGATATTTACTTTGTTTTGGGAAGAGAAAGGGGTAGTATAAGGAGGAAAAAAATCCTAAATGAATAGCAAAAGCAAAATGCTTAATTGGGGCTTTGTGCCAGTATTCACCTTGTGTTTTACCTTGATCAATTTTATATTTAGATGTAAAGGAGAAACCAGTGTTAATTAGTTGTAGCCTTCTACATTTTTGTAAATTCCTTTTTATTTCTAATTATGACTGCTGATTTGATTAAGTACAATTCCTACATGTAATGGATTTTCTGTCAGAATTACCTACTTCCTTTTTCCCCTGAATGACTGTAAATATTTTTTTTAACTCTAAATGTTTTGCTATCTAAAAATCTTTTAAGGGATTTTTTTAAAAAGTAGAAATAGAATAGCCCTAGCAAAGTGTTAAATTTTAAAACCTAAAATAA
Organism: Dromiciops gliroides; assembly: GCF_019393635.1. Classification (NCBI taxonomy): domain Eukaryota; kingdom Metazoa; phylum Chordata; class Mammalia; order Microbiotheria; family Microbiotheriidae; genus Dromiciops; species Dromiciops gliroides. The sequence continues at coordinate 50,371,046 of NC_057867.1, forward strand.
GTGCTTTGAACAATTGGGGATAGTTAAACATTTGATTTAAAATTAGAAAGGGAATTTTCTGAATTTAAGTTGAGAATAGATTGAAATGGACTTAGTGAATTATGAACAGTCCTTCGAAACCACATTTCCTTTTCAAAGGAGATACTAGAACAGTGATTGAGCTGTACTCTCAAATGGGAAAAGACACAGGTGCAGAGGACAGCGTTGTAAAAGCCTTGAAGGCATTCCCCATAAGAGTCTATGTGGGAAAGGATTCTCTCAGTATATGGATAAATGTAAACACATACTTCCAAGTATGCACCATTAATCACGATGGACTTCTGAGAAGGGAATAGAATTCTACTAATGAATAACTATGAGTAAATGGGACTGATGGCATAGTCTTAGTGATGCTATAGCTTCTTTGTTTCTTGGGTCTTAGACTTATTAGGTAAATAGAAAGGGGTTAGAGGGGCTTTGCTGCAACTAGATATAGTAGCTGTTCTGCACCTTGCCCCACCCCTGACCCCCCCCCCCGCAAAAAAAAAAAGTCATGTCTATGGACAAAGACAGAAAGGGTTCTTATACATCGATGATGCATTTGCACAGACTCTGGGAAAGGATATAATGTTCCAGAACAAAAACCACTGAAGATAGACGAAGTAAACTTTTAGGGTGAAAACACTGCTACAAGAAACCTTGTATAAATTCATATGCTGAGTAATACATTAGTACGTGCTTCTATTTGTAGGGGGTACTAATAATTGGACCCCTCTAGGAAAGAATTTGCTTTGGTAATCATAACTCTCCTTAGCTCAGACAATTTTTCACTCTCTTCAAGTTAGTTTAGACTTCTGTGTTACGTGCTAGAATAACATAACTCACTACAGTACGCTTGGTGTGGCATTTGTGAATACTGTTGTTGGCTTTTCATTCTTGATTAATCATTGCAACTGTTGCTTTTTGAGCTTGTATAATGGAAGGAGTCTGTTTTTCTCTCTCTAAAAGACTTTCTCTCTCTTGATATTCAACCCAAAAGAATTGCTTAACTTTTCCATGCTGTTTTTGTGGTTGGTTCCTTTTGACTATGGTAAGGCTGTAGTTTATCTTAAACATGCCAAAGACCTGTCATGTCACTCTTCTGTAGGGAAGACTGATTCTGGGGGGTTCGACTTTGCTTGTCTCATTTTTCCTGAATGAGTCTCTTATTGTCTAATCTATAACTCATCGTAAAGATGCAAGAACAGGAGCTAGTCGTGCTGTGTATATGTGTTGGTGTGTCCTCTTTCTGTTATATTTATGCTAGTTTCAAAATGCTAATAAAAATTAAAATGAAAGAGAAATGTGGCTTCCAAAAGTTCTTTCTTGGTGTAATGCTTCTTGGCTTTAAAAATGTGTCCATGTTTGCTACAGGATTTCCATCTTAAAAATCTTATAAGCACAGCTTGAGAAATTCACCTTTGCCATTATTCTAACTGAGCTATTTGTTTTATGTTTTCCTTAAATATAAAAGAGAGGCGGTTGGTTGCTGAAATACTTGTATTAAATCCATACCTTACCCTTGTAATCCACCAAAGAACATAGATCTCCAAATTTTCCTTAGCTGAATTTTCACATAAATTTGCCCCATTCTGTGAAAGGTTTCATATGTGGAATTCTAAAAAGAGGAAAACAGTTCTGTGCCCCTAAAATTGCCATTATCAGTCCAAAAATGTGTTCTTATTTTTGTCTGGACCTGTAATTTCACTGGCAAAAGGAACTCCTGGTGAGGAAATGCCTTCTGTTAATGCAGAGCAGCTATGGTTTGAGTCCAACTTATAATCTAAAGAGTTGCTTGGGACATTGAGAGGTTAAGTGACATCTCGTGTATCAGAGGTGAGACTTAAATCTTGGTCTTCTGACTCAGAAGAGGCTATGAACTGTCTTTCCAAAACATGCCATCCCCAAAATAACATTAGAATTCCATCACTAAGATTTTTAAAGTAGAATTTAAATCTGTAGACTTGTTTTTCGAAGCAGTATTTCCCTTCAAGGAGCCACGACTAGAGCTTAGTTACCACAAGCCAAAAATTTCAAATTTTTGTCCTTGGCTTTGATTTGTGACAAAATGATGATAGTGGACCTTTTAAAAATGTACATTTGCCAGATTCAGAGCTGACGAATTACAAGGCTTTACTAAGAGTGACTTTGTTTTTTTGGTTGGTTAGCTATTTTTTTTCCCCCTAAGAAATGGAGGTGCCCCAAGAATGCTGTCTTCTTGTTTTCTGGCTCTTTACATCGGTGAAAAAGGATTTAAACAAAAGAGTGTTTTCAGTACTGTGACATGCTGTGGTACAATGCCCACCCGCTCCCCTTCCCCCCTCCCCAACTCCCCTCCCTCCCCCCCACTGCCTGCTTTTCCAGGATTGATATTTAAAAGACTTTTCCAGATCAGAAATTCTAGATTTTATGTATTATGATATAAAAGTAGATGATTTAAAAAAACCAAAAACCCATGCAATCTTCAATAGAACTTAGCCATTTAGTGCTGCCCCATTACAGGATTTCCTTCTTACAGTACCCCTTGCAAATGAGCAGACAGAGGGCCCAATACTTCCAGAGCTGGAGAACTCACTTCCTTATGTGGCAGTTCATTCCATTGTTTGGTAGCTCTACTTATTAGACAGTTCTTTTTTTAAATTAGAGAAAGGCAGTTGGGAGAGAGGATCTGTGTGTGTGTGTGTGTGTGTGTGTGTGTGTGTGTGTGTGTGTGTGTGTGTGTATAAAAACAATATACCACTAGATAATTTGGCCTGGCCTGGATTAAACCAAATCTTTAAGACAAATTCTAAGCCTGTGCTAACCCTGGACCCTTGTCCTTGGATTACTAGGTTCTTTGGACTCCTACTAATAGCACGTCTGTCTAATCTGTTAAATGACTAAAAGTCTTATGCTACAGGCACATCTGTATGTCTTTTACATAATAGACTCTCTGTAACAGTATATTATAGGGAGAAAAAGTAATTGCCATTTTCCCTGACCTTGCATTTCAGTATTTTAACTCTTAGGACCTGAACCTAAAGAGGTCTCATCCATGTAAAATCCACTGCCAAATCATTAAAGCTTTTAATTTTGAAAAGGGCAGACCATGCTAAACGAGGCTAAGATAATTCTGGTGAAAATGTAGTCCATCCTCGCCTCCTCCATTGCCACACCATGTCTTATATCACAGATGACTCTCCAATGATTTTTCAACCAAGGTTAAAAATAGGATTGGTTTTCACTGTTGTCTATAAGTTCTAGGTAGAGGGAGCCAAAGGAAAATCACATAGGCAGCTTGGAAATTTGTTTTTACTATCCCGGTGGCAGGATAATTAATGGCCATATGTTCTCCAAAGCACTAAATAAATGCATCCATATGATTAGCTGGATCCTATAAATTGACTGATAGCTGTATATGTGAAATTGGAGATCTTTGTGGCCTAACTGACAGCAACACAAATTGGTAAAATAATTGCCCAGAGTTGGCCTTTCAGTATGTGATCACACTGCGATTTGGTCCCCTAAAGTAAGGCCTCTGTCTTTGCAAGCTGGTCATAAACCTCTGAACCCTTTAAGAAGATGCTCGAAGCGGTTAGGGAGGGCCACGCCCCTCGAAGTCAAGGCTCTGATCCTTTCCCCGCAATGTGAAACTCATTTTGTTCTTTCTCAGCCATAGTGTCCTCTGTCTTTTGAATTATGCATGATTTATTCGGAAAGGGAATGCTAATTTCCCTCTGCTTTCTTGTTTTGTGTGAATAAATTATTTTCTCGGGATTTGCATGTTAATCACCTGCTCTCATTGCAGCAAAGCACACGCCAATAAAAAACAAAACAAAACAAAACAAAACACCTCTTCATCCGCTCATAAGATGTAAGACTTAAGATTCATTTGGCGTGGCCATTGTTTAAAAGGACCCAGGGAAGGACAACCCAAATCTGCTCATTTTTCCCGTGGCATCAATGGAAAATCTTATCTAATACTCAAAAGCTGACTACCAAGCAGAAAACTTTTTTGAAATAATTATCATATGGCTAAAAGAAAGGGGGTGGAGTGTATCCCTCTACTACAATTTAGTTTATTTCTTGGCCTGGGTCTTCTCCCTTGGTAGCTCTCCAGGGAACACAAGCTTAAAACTGAAGGTCGTGACTTGAAACAGTCACAAAGAGCTAGCCTGTGATTTTGTGCTTTGTAGGGAAATAGTCTGAAATTAAATTATCCAGCAAAGGAACCTAATTATACCTTTCATTTTGATTCTGGTTCTTCCAAGGAGACCTCCACCAAAGACATCCTCCTGTGCTGCCTCGTGGCATGGAGGTGAGCTCTGGGTTCTGGAAGGCTGTGCCAATGGAGAAGTGTAAGCTCTTGAAGTTATAAGCAAGGTGGAAAAGCTTTTGTCTCTGGGTCTGGCGATAAGCCCGGATCTTTGACATCCTAGGACTAGCAGTTTAGAAGAAGGCAGAACCAGAAGGTTGGCCCCCAGATGTTGATTTTGGGGGGAGTGCCACATTCATGAAGGCTGCCTAGTAAAGGGTGGAAGGGCTTGCAGTTGGCTTTAGTGGAGGGAGGAGCTAATAAAACTACAGACTGTTACATTATGGAAACATTGAGGGGAAATAGAAATACTGTGGTTGGGTTAGTTTGCCTCCTTAACTGACATTTTGTTAAATTTCTGAGTGTCAGTGACTTGTAGACTTATATTGAGTCAACTCAAAAGCAAACATTAAGTGCCTACTATGTGGGAGGCAGTGTTCTAGGTACTGCAGATAAAAAGCAAAAGCAAAACCCTGTCCTCAAGGGCCAGAACTTCTTTTTTTTTTTTTTTAGTGAGGCAATTAGGGTTGTGACTTGCCCAGGGTCACACAGCTAGTGTTAAGTGTCTGAGGCCAGATTTGAACTCAGGTACTCCTGACTCCAGGGCTGGTGCTCTATCTACTTCGCCACCTAGCTGCCCCAGGCCAGAACTTCTTATGGGAGAATGAAATATTGTTGAGTACCCCTTAAGAACCCTAGCATGTGGGCTGGTGTTCTTTGGACCCAAATCTATTTTCTAAATTAGAATCCTAACATCTTTGAGGTGTCTCACACACACACACACACACACACACACACACACACACACACACACACACACACTCTCTCTCTCTCTCTCTCTCTCTCTCTCTCAGTTTATCTACTGTGAAAATGCCTTGCCAAGACCACTCAGTTCCTTAGCCTACTCACCTCCCATGAGCTACTCCTCCACCCCACTTTAACCGTGCAAAAAGCTGGTCATATCCTCAGTCTTGCCAGCTCTGTGTTCAAGAATTCTGAAATCCCCTTATCTGATCATAATCCATCAACTTTTCCTTTCTCTCTCTCTCTCTCTCTCTCTCTCTCTCTCTCTCTCTCTCTCTCTCTCTCTCCCCCTCCCTTCCTCCCTCCCTCCCTTCCTCCCTCCTGCTCTCCCTCTCCCTCTCTCCACCTTCTCTTACAAAGCCCTACTTTTTGCACCATGACCTCCTATCCTTTGACCTATTGGCTCTCTCCCAAGCCATCTCCTCTCTAATGTGTCATTTGAAAATATAAGGGGGTGCCTGTCTCTGTTCTAGGTTTTAGAGAACTTAGCTGTGGTTTCTAATATATTGTTACTTAACAAATTAGAGGCTATAGCACCAGACTTTGGCATTAAGCATTTATTAAAGCATATTAAATGTTAGTTAAGAGAGGGAGCACATTGCTCAGAATTAGAGTTCAGAAGCCCTACATAACTAGAAAGAAAAGAGAGAGGGTGGGGACCACATGGCTGCCTCCTATAGCATCCCAGGCCCAGCATAAAATCCCAAGATGGGGAGAGGTACAGTGAGAAGAGCGGGGGAGAGAAGACAACAACCCCTCTTGCCCCAAGGGTTTTTATCCTCTCTCAGGTGGGTCACTGTACATTGATCTAAGCTAATTAGCTTGGACATTCGAGTCCATTGACTGGCATGACTAGAGGGTGGTCCCCTAGGTGAGTTAACTTTCTTTAGGTAGTCAGGAAGGTCAATCTACATTTCCTTTTCAATCCTCCTGACTGGGCTGCCCTTAAAAGAGGTCAGGCAAGGCTCCCTCAAGTGGGGAGCCTCTGGGACCTCCAAAACCCATTATTTTCTCACACTTACCACTCTCTCTTCTCTCCATCTTGACCTCTTGGTGAACTAATTCAACTCTACACTGTCTTCCTCTCTTGAATCTCTATCCCTCTTATCACGTCCCTAATTACACTCAGCCAAGCCTCAGCCTTGAATCATTCCCACCATTCAACACCTTCACACCTACATGTGAGCTGCTGAAGGAAGGAGAAAAATCACCAGTTCTGCCTGGGTCCACTACAAATTTATGTTATACAACCTCAACTGGGCCCTCACTACTATTGGGCAAAATTACTCTACCTCCCTTATGAACTCACTATCCCAGTCTATCCAGTGACTTACAAACTTTTCTATCTCTCCTCAAACCAACCATGGCTACACACACACACACACACACACACACACACACACACACACACACACACACACACTCACACTGACACACTCAGTTGAGAACCTTTCCTCATTTTACAGAAAAAATTGAGGCCATTTGCAGTGAGCTCTGTCTTTTCCCCTCTTCCTTATCTCTTATTACTTATGCCTTTTGCTACTATCTCCTTTCACCAGTGTCTTACATGATGAAGTGGCTTTACTCCTAACAAGACTAACCCCTCCACTTTTTCAAGCAATTTCATTTCATCCTGTCTCCTCCAACCAATTGTCATCCCCACTCTTTCATTTATTATTTATTCATTTATTCATTCATTCATTCATTTGTTTTTGTTTAGCATTTGCCCCTAGTTACATGTAAAAAACCCAAATTTTTTCACATTGATTTTTTAAAACTTTGTGTTCCAAATTTTCTTCCTCCTACCCTCCCTACCCCTCCCTAAGAAATTAAGCAATTCAGTATAAGTTATACATGTGCAGTCATGCAAAACATCTCCACATTAGTCAGGTTGGGAAAGAAAACAGACAAAATAACTTTAGAAAGAGGAACTAATAAAAAATTATACTTCAATCTGTATTCAGATACCATCAGTTTTTCTCTGTAGATGAATTCCATTTTTCATAAGTCCTTCTGGTAGCATCCTGCTTATCATTTCTTTTACAGTTACTATTGCTAACCATATTACCCTCCATCCTATTCCCTCCCCTTGATATTTACTCTATTTTCTATCTTCTTTCATTCTATCCCTCCTCAAAAGTGTTTTGTTTTTTACTGCCCTCCCTTCACCTTCCCCCCCCCTTATCCCCTTCCCCTCCCACTTTCCCACAGGGCAAGATATATTACTGTACCCACTTGAGTGTGTATGTTATTCCCTCTTTGAGCCAATTCTGATGAGAGTAAGTAGCTCACTCACTCCCCATCTTCTCCTCCACTCCATAAGCTTTTTCTTGTTTCTTTTATGTGAACTACTTTACCCCATTCTATCACTTATTTTCAATTTTCCCCGTCTACTAGCTCATTCCCTATTGCCTGAAAACATGCCAATGTCTCCCCTATTTGGAAGAAACTTTTGCTTGATTCTTCCATTCCCACTCACTACTTCCTATAACTCTTCTGCCCTTTATAGTTAAACTCCTTAAAAAGTCTGTCTATAGCGGGCAGCTAGGTGGTGCAGTGGATAGAGCACCGGCCCTGGAGTCAGGAGGACCTCAGTTCAAATCTGGTCTCAGACACTTGATACTGACTAGCTGTGTGACCCTGGGCAAGTCACTTAACCCCAATTGCCTCACCAAAAAAAAAAACCAAAAAACAGTTGCCTCTACTTTTTCTCCTCTCACTTTTTTTGACCCCTTACAGTCCAGTTTCCAACTTGATTCCACTGAAACTGCCCTTTCCAACATTACTTATGATCTCTTAGTTGCCAAATCCAATGGCCTTTTTTCAATCCAAATTCTTCTTGACCTCTCTCCAGCCTTTGACACTAGATCACACTTCTTGATATTCTTTTTTCTCTAGGTTTTCAGGACAGCACTCTCTCCTGGTCCTCCTCCTCCCTCTGTGACCACTCCTTTTCAGTCTCCTTTGTTGGATCCTCTTCAGATTATGTCCCCTAATTGTAGGTGTATGGTTTCTGTTCTGGACCTCCCTCTATTCTCCCTCTATACCTACTTAAGTTGGTGATCTCACCAGCTCCCATGGATTTAATTACCATCTCTATGCTGATGATGCTCAAATCTACCTATCCTGCCCCTAATGTCTCTGCTGACCTCCAATCTCACATCTCCAACTACCTTTTAGACATCCCAAACTGGATGTCCAGTAGACATCTTAATCTCCATGTGCCCACAACAGGACGCATCTTTCCCCCTAACCCCTCCCTGCCTCCCACCTTCCCTATTTCTGGAAGTAGAGGGTAACACCATCTTCCCAGTCTCTCAGTCATGCAACCTAGGAGTTATCCTGGACTTCCCATTGCCTCTCAAGCCCCATATCCAATCCATAGCCAAGGCCTATCAATTTCACCTTTGCAACATTTATTGAATGTTCCCCCCTTCTTTCCTGTGATAGTACCACCACCTTGGCACAGGCCCTCATCACTTCATGCCGAGATCATTTCAGTAGCCTGTGGTGGGTCTGCCTGCCTCAAATCTCCACACTCTGTCCTCCATTCAGCCACTAAGATGATTTTCCTAAAGCACAAGTCCAATCATGTCACCTCCCAACTCACAACTCCAGTGGCCACTCTCTATTGCCTCCGGGATCAAATACAGAATGGTGTGTTTGGCATGCAAAGCCCTTCATAATCTAGCCCCTGCCTACCTTTCCAGTCTCCTTATATTCTTACTCTGTCATGTACTCTTCAATCCAGTGCCACTGGCCTCCTGAATAAGTCACAGGCAAAACACTCCATTCTGTTTTTCTTTTTTTTTTTTTTTGGCAGGACAATGAGGGTTAAGTGACGTGCCCAGGGCCACACAGCTAGTAAGTGTCAAGTATTTGAGGTCGGATTTGAACTCAGGTACTCCTGAATTCAGTGCCAGACATACAGTAGGTGCTTAATAAATGCTGATTGATTGACTGATCAATGATGGCCTTCTGCTTGAAGAAATCAGGTATAAGAGAGCATACTACCTCTCTTCTTCACTTAATTTTGTTTTGGGACAGTTCCTCTCCAAAGTACATTCACTGATTAATAATCTCTGGTCATGCTTTAGAGCTAGAAGGGACCTTGGATGTCATCTAGTTCAACGTCATCATTTTACTGATGAGGAAGTTCTTGCCCAGAGGTTTAGCTCACATATAGGTAGTTATTGGCAGTCAGTTCTTGAGCCCAGGCCCCTTGATACCAAATCCAGGCCTCTTTCTGCCACACCGTTGTTGACTGTTGCAACAGAAGTATAGACTTACTAAACTCCTGATGCAAGGTTCTCCTACGCTTGCCACTTCTGTCTTGGGAATGGGAGCTACTCCAATACAGGGATTATGTTGTTTTTACTCTTAATCTATCTAGCACAGTGCTTCACACATAGGCACTTAACTTAATGTTGAAATGCCCAAGTAGACCACAAACTATCCTACCACATTCTCTTCCTTGTATTCAATTCGAATCTGCCTTACCACAGCTTCTAGTGTAAGATCAGAAATTTAAAGACTGGAAGGTACTTAAAAGTCATCTAGTCAAATTCTCTTATTTTAGGAATGAAACTGAGACCCAAGGAAGTTCAATGACTTGCCCAAGATCACATAGTTAGCCAATAGCACAGCTGAGATTCGAACCCAAATCTTCTGAGTCCTAATCCAGAGCTCTTTCCACAACAAGGTGATTGTTGCTCCATGGGGGCTTTTCTAAGTAACCACCTATCAGCTATGTCAATGACAGCTACCACATCACCTCTTTAACATTAGCCTTTTCCACTTCCTTTATCTATCCATTGTGGGGCTTTCATAACCTTCCTCTTGGTTGCCCTTTTCTGGATATTGAATGGTTTCTACGTTGTCAAAGTTCTTCTTAAAGTTCGATATCCCAAATTGCACATGAAACTCTGGATGTGATCAGCAGTACTACAAAGGGATTATTATCTCCATTGTTCCGGACTATGCTTCTATTAATGCATTAATGCTAATTGCATTAGCTTTCTTAGCATCCGCCTCACACTGTTGCCTCACATTAAGCTTAGAATATAATTAGGCTCCTTTACTGGTTAATTGAATTTCAGAATATTTCCTGGTACAGTGTGATTCTACTCAAAATATTACCCCACAATCCTAAGAAGTCATTCAATTAGCTAGTTTTTCCCATGTCTTTGTAATTGCTACAAAGCCTAGATAGTGGTCTCAGAGATTCTCAGCCAGACTTCCATCGAGTTGTCCCATGTCTCTTCTTAACAAATTGTGGAGATCTTTACCAAAAGCCCAGTGGAAAGTGAAGACTTTTGGCTGATGGAAAAATGGTTCCCTTTAGGCTTGATGAGACTCAGAGCCTTTCTCAACCCAATACCATCTCCTGCCATGGGTTTGACTCAACAATTAGGAATCAAGGGACACCTAGGTGGTGCAGTGGATAAGGCATCGATCGGCCCTTTATTCAGTCCTCAAAAACAGTCCTGCCCTCAAGGAGTTTACATCTTAATGGGAAGAAGAGAGTGGCCTGCTTGGGATTTGTGGAGGCATAGAATACTATGTTCTGTCATTTCCTACCTTTGCCTGTCTCTGTACCTGCCTCCATTTCCCTCTGCTTAATGTCCCACCACCTGATGCCCTTTTTTGTGCCTCTCTGGGTTTTAGGTTTTTAAGGGTGAGTAGAGAAGGCAGCTAGGTGGCACTGCAGTGAATAAAGCACTGGCCCTGGTTTCAGGAGGACCTGAGTTCAAATCCGGCCTCAGACATTTGACACTTATAAGCTGTGTGACCCTGGGCAAGTCACTTAACTATCATTGCCCTGCAAAAAAGAAAAAAAAAAGAGTGAATAGACCAAAACAAGCCCCGCCAACTGCGCCCCAAACAGCTTTTAACCCAGCATCTCATCACAATCAGAGTATCTCAGAGGCCAACTAGTCCAACACATACCTGTACAGGAATCTGCAAGGTCTCTATGACAAGGGGTCCCACAGCCTCCACCGGAAGGCCTCCAGAGGTAACCCTGTTTTCACTCCAATTGTTAAGGAGTTTTTTGTTTTTGTTTTTCAGCTTAAATTTGTCTCTGCAATCCTAGAGCAGTGGAAATAATACTTTACTTAGAGGGAGAGGACTTAGATGTGGATCTTGGCTCTGCCACTTACTACTGATGTCACTTGACCTCTCTAGTCAAGATTGTGTCCTAGGCTCTCTTTTCTTCTCCCTCTATGCTCTCTCTCTCTCTCTCAGTAACCACCTCAGATACCTTGGGTTGAACTACCATCTCTATGGCAAACAACTTACAGATCAATATCTCCAGCCCCAGTCTCTCCCCCCAAGGTTCAGTCCTACATCACAAATTTTCCATTAGAAATTTCAAAATGGATATCTTGGGGACATCTTAAACTCAACATGTCTAAAACTGAACTCTTTAATCTTCCCCTACACTGTCCCCTCTTCCAAGCTTCCTTAGATCCCTACACACTGATGCCAAAGTAATTTTCCTTAAGTTCAGATCTGACCCTGTGACTCTCCTGCTCAACCACCTCCAGAGGTTCTTTATTGACACTGGCCTTCTGGTTGTTCTGTGAACAAGACACTTCCATCTCTCAGTTCTGGGTATTTTCGCTGACTTCCCCATACCCTAAATGATTTCCCTCCTCAACCTTGCCTACTGACTTGCTTGGCTTCCTTGAAGACCCAACTAAAATCCCATCTTTTACAGGAAGCCTTTTCCAACCTCTCTTCCCTGTGTTAATTATTTCCTATTTATCCTGTATGTATTTGTATGTATTTGTTCATGTGTTGTCTCCCCTATTAGATTATAAGATGGGTAGCTACTCAGGGCAGCCTCTGTCTCCCTTCCTCAGCAGATTTTTCTGGGATCTGGAGGCCAGACCACCCAACCCTAATGCCAGTCTGCTTGTTTCCCAAGCTCCTTCCCATCAGACTTCTCCCTTTTCCTTGCCTGGGCAAAGATTACACCTCCTCCCCATCTCTCCTATACCTTCCCCTCCCACCACGGTAAGAGCCTCAGGTCTCTATTTAGTGTTTCATAGGGTCATAGATTTAGAGTGGAAGGGACCGCAGAAGTCATCTAGTCCAAGCTCCTTACTTTACAGATGGTGAAACTGAGGCCTTAGGGAGGTTAAGTGGCTTGCCTAAGGCCACACAGCTAGGTCCTCTGACTCCAAATTTTTATACTGCAGATTTGTCATTTATTTCAATGATGATAATGATGATAGCTTTCATTTATATAGTGCTTAAAGTTTGCAAAGCACTTTACATATATCTTATTCCTCACAACAACTCTGGGAGGGAGATACTAGTATCTCCACTTTACAGATAAGGAAACCGAGGCAGGTGGAGGTTAAGTAACTTGCCCAGGGTCACCCAACCAGTGTCTGTGGTTGGATTTGATATCAGTTCTTCCAGACACCAAGCCCTCTCTATCGACTATGCCACCAGGTTCCTTAAACAATGATGGTATCATACATAACCTTTCTTGTTCTTAAACTCATCCCTTTGTCTCTTATGTTAGTTTGGCAATGCAACCGTCCTCTAATGGAAGTTTTACTATAGCCAGGGAGTCGGTGGAGCTGTGAACTTAACTGGATTCACAGTAAAACTATGTATTACACTTAACTTACTGTCCCTCTCCTCATTCTGAGAACCATGAATAGGAGAGGAGTTTGGGAGAGCCAGAGAGGAGAGGAGGAGGAGGATTATCACAATGGAAGATCTGAACTTTTATGCCCCTCTTTAAAACTAAGTAACACAGACAGCCCACATAGACCTACATGGTATCTGCTGATGAAAAACTGAATGGACAGCCATCAATCCACAGGTTATTGTCTCTCTGTCTGGGAGGGATTTCAAAGATCATCTGGTGTATTTCCTCCGAATTTGGTGGATGAGGAAGCCAAGGGTTGAGTGACTTGTCCAACTTTATAACTTGTATTAAATAACAACAGCATTAGGATTTGAACCCAAGTCTGATACCAAATTTAATGCCCTTCATACTATGTATCAGTAATGACACTGCCCTTGGGGCAGCTAGGTGGCGCAGTGGTTAAAACACTGGTCCTGGATTCAGGAGGACCTGAGTTCAAATCTGGCCTCAGATACTTGACACTTACTAGCTGTGTGACCCTGGGCAAGTCACTTAACCCTCATTGCCCTGCCAAAAAAAAATAATAATGATACTGCCCCGAGTTGGGTTTTTTTGTAGTAGTGATAGGTTTGTGCTGAGCCATCCATAGTTCTGCTGGGCTTCTAGGATTGTTGTTGCCATTCAGTTGTTTTTCAGTCATGTCCAACTCTTGTTGACCACATTTGGAGTTTTCTTGGCAAAGGTATTGGAGTGGTTTTCCATTTCCTTCTCCAACTCATTTGACAGATGAGGAAACTGAGGCAAACAGAGTAAAGTGACTTGCCCAGGGTCACATAGATAGTGTCTGAGGCCAGATTTGAACTCAGGAAGATGAGTCTTCCTGACTCCAAGCCTGGCCCTCTAGGCCAGGGCTTCTTAAGCTTTTTTCACTCATGACCTCTTTTTGTCCAAGAAATTTGTATGTGACCCCAGGTATATAAGTATATACAATAGGTATACATATGACTTCCACATTCAGTAATGTGACCCCATACAGGTTCACAACCCACAGTTTAAGAAGCTAGGCTCTAGACTCTAGTTGCCCCTGGACCTCTAGGACAACCAACAGTATATATCTATGATGTTATCAGTCAAATTAAAGGACAGAGTTTATTTTTCTCTGTAAGTTTAACTGGCCCAGATGGGAACTGAGTCATAAACTTGGCCTCAGGAACACCATGTTTTAATTAACTGAGCTAACCAGTCCAGACTAGAGAAATAGCATGATTAGGTACAGAACTTTCCTTTTGACTCATGGGGCTTTGGTCACACTTCTCTCTCACTTTGGAGTCCTGTATTTCAAGAGGGATATTGACAAGCTTTAAGTCAAAGGAAGAAAACCAGTTGGTAGAATGGTGACAGGACTCACAGCTGTTACATAAGAGACAGCTAAGGACACTGGAGATGTTTACTCAGGAGAAAGGGAGACATAATGGGAATATGATAGCTATCTTCAATTATCCAAGGGCTTGTCACCTAGAAGAAGGGAGTAGATGCTTGTGGCTGCAGAAAACAGCTAGGATCAATAGATGGAAGAGATAAGGAAGCTGATTTTATTTAGTTCAATATATTGAAAATTCTTGCCATTTGGAACTGTCCAAAACTTGAAAGGTATTCTTTAAGAGATACTGAGTTCTCTTTCTCTGGAAGTTCCCAAGCAGAGAACTGAATGGCCACCTGTTAGGGATGTAGAGGGAATTCTGGGTGGGAGGCTGGACAAAATGCCTTCCAAATACCTTCCTACTATAATCTCTTTTGATCCTCAGAGTCTCTATCCCTTCTTGGCAGAGACATAAGAGGGTGAGACCCCATCAATGTGTTCAATTTGATAGTACTGGTGATCACATATAGTTCAACTAGGAAAGACAAGAAAGCTGAATCCAATACTGACCAAGAAGTCGTGTTATTTTTAATCCTATGTGCAGGGTGTGTTTGTGAGTGAGTGACTGGTAATTGATGTATTTTGTCCCTTGTTAGTCATCTTTTCTGCCTCATTTATTGAGGTGGGTACTGCTGATGAAAGGCATTACAGGCTTCTCTTTATAGGTCCTAGATGGGGCACTCAGTAATCAACCAAATCTCTGCTTCCCAAACCCAAGCACAGAGTAGTGGAGCCAGAAAGAAATGTATTCCCTACCAGAGCCAGGTCCTTAGAAACTGTGTTGCTGCCTCATAATGATAATACTGAATCCCCTAAAACTCTATTCCCACATCTCTGGTCCAGTCCCATCTAAGAAGCTGGATCCTCACACCATGCAAGAAAAATGGCCATCTAACCCAGTGGTATCAAACTCAAGCCACACATTTGCTTAGAAAACCACATCTTATCCATGTTCTATTGCATTTTATGTATTTTGTTAAGTATTTTCCGTTTACATTTTAATCTGGTTCTGGGTCACACTCAGGGATGTTACTGGGGGCATGCAGTTGGCTATCCTTTGACACCTCTGATCCAACCTCTGGTGAAGTGAGTTTTCCACACCTTCTACCAAATAGCTCACTTCTTCATTGAATTAACCACGGATTTAATAGAATGGCCCTAGACCAAGCATCAGGAGATGTGGATTTAGGCCTGGTTCTACCACTCTTTTGCTATGTGACCTTGCTCAAGTCGCTCTCCCACCTAGGCCTCGGTTTTCTCCTAGAAGGAGACTAGATAAAATGGTTGTTAAGGTTCCTTGCAGCTCTGACCTTCTGTGAGTCTATGCAGAGAGGCCTATCTTCAGATTTCAAGTCCAGAGCTACAATAGTATCCTAGACTTAGAGCTAGGGGAGAGTTTAGAGGTCCTGATTCTGGTCTGACACCCTCTTTTTATTAGATAAGGAAATTAAAGCCCTGAGGGAAGGAAGTGACTTTCCCAAGGTAACAGTAATAAGTGATAGAGCTGGGAGTGGTCCTCTAACTCTAAACCAGCATTGTTTTCACTGTATTCCACCACTTCAAATATCCCCCTAAGACTGACCCCCCGCCCAGTAACATCTAATAATATATCGCTCTAAAGTTTGCACTGAACCAGCAATAAGTACACCCAGAGTTCAACTTTCCAGCCACTTGTGTGCCCACCAACAGTAGAATGGCTTAGTCTAATAACCTGCCAGTAATTCAGCAGTCCCCCTTTCTCCCTTCTGTATCCATCCAAAGTCTTTACTTCTGATGTTTTCAGTCATGCCACCAGCTGGCAAGCACACACCTCCCCCGTTTCCTTTGTTTCTGCCCTGGCAGTAGTGCCCCGAACGCTGCTCCTCTGGTATGTTTGTAGGCTGAGAAGGCTACCTGGAGGCCTGCTCCCCCAAAAGGAGAGGGCCTTTTTGAATATCAGCTTTGGCAGGATATCATCCCCACCATCAAACCCTGTGTCCAAGGGTTTGGTTTATGTTTTTGTTTTTTCTCTTTGTTACAAGGACAGGCTCGTTTTGGAGAGAAAAAAATGGGGGGGGGGGCGGAGAGGGGGCATCAGGAGGGGAGATATTCTGAATTAACTGGATTATTCAAATGGCGTCAACAAAATGTACTGAAACATCACAAAGATATTTCTCCTTTGCCTGGCCAGGCGCTTCTCCCCCAGGCGTGAAGGGCAGCATCCTATCGATAAACTGTGGCATATTGGGGAATTCACGTAATCACTTCCGCTGTCTCTCTTCTTTCTCCCTAGCAACACGACTTCTGAAACACCAATGCTTTGTAGCTTTTCTGAGCCGCCTCCTAGCGGACCACCAGATCCTGATTATTCGGTACGCCTCCTCCCACCTCCGACTCACTAGTTTCAATCGGGCTTGCTGGCAGCTGGGGGTGGAGGGGGGAAACAATCTGGCCTTTCATCGGGCCTTGCTTGTGAAACATGAGATGGCCCCACATCTCCTCCAGGGGCTCTGCCTCTATTCTTCCACCTCCGGTTCTCAGGGCCTTCATGTACAGAAAAGGAGAACTTCCCAAACCACCACAGGGGAGGCACGGGTGGGCGGATTGTAGCCTTTAGGTCTGCTTTTGGAAACCCAGCCTATTAGAGAATGCAAAGCAGAATGTTTATCCACAGAATGGCTTAAGAAGCCGTGAAATGTAATCCTGGGTAGAGCAGGATATGATATGCCGTGAATTCTGGGGGGAAAATCCCTCAACCTTTCTGTGCGTCAGTTTCCTCCTCCAGAGAAAGAGCTGAATAATTGGTGCAAGCTCGCCTTATAGTAATTTTGCAAAGACGAATATGGTAATTGCCATAAAATTCAATTGAATTCAACACTTACTAAATGCCAACTATGTGCGGGGCCCTGTACTGTGCATTGGGGATACAAGGATGAATAAAATCACGATCCCTGCCACTAAGGAGCTTACAGGTCTAGCACATAACCTTTGACGTAAGCATTATAAATGACATTTAATAAAAAAATCAATCTGTTCATAGAGTCATAGGATTTTACGATGAAAAGAAAGAAGCCTTAGATATCATTTAATCCAAATGTCTTATTGTATATATGAGGAAACAGAGGCCCATAGAGGAGAAGAGACTTATTCATAGTCACAGAGTGAGTTTTAGTGGCTGTGCGGGGTCATGAGATCATCTATCTAGGGCTGAAAGGGACCTCAGAGACTACCCAGGCCAACTCCCTCATTTTACAGAGAAGGACAGTGAGGCCCAGGGAAGAGAAGTAACTTATCCAAGGTCACATCTAGTGCTGGAAGGGACCTCAGAGGCCATGCAGTCTAACCAAGGGGGAAACTGAGACCCAGGGAAGGGAAGGGACTTAAGCCAAGGTCATACAGGTAATAAGCTACAGAATCAAGACATGAAAGGGGTAGTTAGGTGGTGAAGTAGATAAAGCACTGGCCTTGGATTCAGGAGGACCTCAGTTAAAATCTGGCCTCAGACACTTGACATTTACTAACTGTGTGACTCTGGGCAAGTCACTTAACCCTCATTGCCCCACAAAAAAAAAAAAACAAAAAAAAACCACATCCTAGCATTTTGGGACAGCTAGGTGATGCAATGGATAAAGCACTGGCCCTGGATTCAGGAGTAGCTGAGTTCAAATCCAGCCTCAGACACTTGACACTTACTAGCTCTGTGTGACCCTGGGCAAGTCACTTAACCCTTATTGTCCTGTAAAAAAAAAAGTGACAGCCACCATTGCTTCTTGTTTTCTAATGAATGATGCAGCTATCAGGCAATCACTTTATCAGGCCACTTGATAGTCCAGCCTACTGTTAATTATGTTGCTGATTCACTATTTGACTTATGCATTGTTCCTCTGAAATGATTGATTGTTTTTTTCCCTTCTTATTCCATGGTAACATTTCAAGATAATTAAGTCTGCCATAGCAATTTGCCCATCAAAGAAGGGAATTCAATACATGATTTCAAGTCCACTTTGAAGGGACTTAGAGATCCTCTGGTGCCCATTTTTGAGCCCACTGAGTCTGGTATTCCATCCAGGCGGACCAGTGAGGACTTATAACCCACGTCTACTGTGTGCCCATGCCTGTGCTGGGGAGGCATATGCTTCTTGCCCTTCATGGAGCCTTAGAGGAGACAAAAAACGTGCAACAGTAGCCAGGTACTGTGACAGGCACTGGGGAGCCAACAAAACAGTGCCTGTTCTCAAGAAGCTTATGTTCTCCTTGGGGTAAGGATGGGGAATAACATGCAAACAAATAAGGAGATACAAAATGGAAATTTAATAGGGAAAGGGAACAAACATTTATTAAATGCCTGCTATGTGCCAGGCATCTTGCTAAGTGCTTTACCAACATTGTCTCATTCGATCCTCACAATAACTGTGGGAAGTATGTGTTATAAGGATCCCCATTTTACAGAGGGAGAAACTGAAGCTTTCAGGAGTTAAGTAACGTGCCCAAAGTCACACATCTGAGGCTAGATTTGAACTCCATTTTCCTCAGCTGTAACATGGGGATAATACTATCACCTACCTTTCAGGGTGGTTGTGAGGATCAAATGAGAAAATATTTTGGAAGTGCCTAGTGCAGTGCCTAGAAGATAGTAGGTGCTTAATAAATACTTGTTTCCCTCCTTCTGTAGACAAGTTACTTAGCCTCTCTGGGCCTTAGTTGCTCTTCTATAAAATGAGGGGATTGTATTAAATGACCTCTGAGAGGTCCTCTCCCTCTCTAGGTCTAGGATCCTATGTGTGACCTTGGGCAAGTGACTTCTCAGTTTCTTCCTCTGTAAGATAAAGGGGTTGTCCTCAAGTGGGGCCCTCTGAGGGCCCTTCTAGCTCTAGGATCCTATAAGAAGAGAGGAGAGTCTTGCCTTGGTCTTGGGTTGAACTCAAAACTCTCCTCATATTTGAAGTTTGTTTAGTATTATCTGTTTTCAGTTTAGGCAAAAAATGAGCATCTGGCATCCCATGCTCCCTCTAAAGCACATGGGGTTGGGGAGAACATATCTGAGCCAAGCTAAATCTAGAAGCATTGGGTTTCTCATTACAGAACAATGAGGCTCCCTATCAAGACTTCTCAATGGATATTGTTTGTGTTCAGCAGTCAGAAGAAACTTAAATTATCATCATCATCGTGCATGCCTTGTGCTAGCTGGTTTAAGTTGTACACAGAAGTTTCAGAAGATGGGCTATTTTTTTTTTTAGCAGCACTTTTTTACTTTTTGTACCAGGAAGAACTGGAAATGAAGTAGATGCCTATTGGGGGAATTGTCTAACAAGCTTTGGTACATGGATGTAATAGAATATTAACTGCATACCTTGCTGTCAAATAGATATTAGAATATGCAATTATTATTAATGTATAAATAATTTTAATGATGTGCTTTATGTTACCATTTTTGATCCTTCTAACAGCCTTGTGAGGTAGGTAGAACAAGCGTTATTATGCCTAGTTTTTGAAGGAAGAAACAGAAGATCAGGGCCTAAGTCACAGAGAATTATTCTCAGACACAACTTTTTTTTTAGACTTTTTTTTATCCTTTATTTATTTGTTTGTTTATTGTTTTACATTTTTTCCCAATTACATGTAAAGATATTTTTTTGAGTTCCAAATTTTTCTCCCACTCTCCCTTTCCTCCCCCATCCCAAAACCAACAAGCAATCTGATAAAGGCTTTACATTACAATCATGTTAAACCTATTTCCACATTAGTCATGTTGTAAGAGAAGAATCAGAACAAAAGGAAAAAAAACACAAGAAAGAATAAACAACTACAACAACAAAAGTAAAAATAGTATACTTCAATCTGCATTGAGACTCCATAGTTCTTTTTCTGAATGTGGAGAGCATTTTCCACCATAAGTCTTTTGGCATTGTCTCGGATTATTGTATTGCTGAGAAGAGTTAAGTCTATCACAATTCATTATCACACAGTGCTGTTGATATTATGTACAATGTTCTCTTAGTTCTGTTCATTTCACTCAACATCAATTCATGTAAGTCTTTCCAGGTTTTTCTGAAATCCAGCTGTTTATCATTTCTTAAAGCACAATAGTATTCCATTACATTCATATACCACAACTTGTTTAGCCATTTCCCAATTGATGGACATCTCCTGGGCTGTTTTCAAGTGCTCTTTATGGTCTTGAAAAATTCTCTGGAAATGGCCCCTGATTGTACCTGAGTTTGGAACTATCTATGTGCAAAGTTGAGGGAGGGGGGAGGTATATTTAGGGTCTCTTGACAGAGGTACAGTAGATGAGGGGCTTAGGACAGCAGCTGCTAAAAATGCCAGCCCAGGGCTTTGGTTTCTAGCTAGTTTCATTGAGCTTTGGGTAGATGGTAGCCAGAGTCATCAGCAAGATGATCAACCTGAAATCATCAGTAGAGGCCTTGTGACCCTCAACAGATCTCTTAACCTTTTTGTCCTCTAACTATCTGTCAAAATTGCAGATGAGTTGAAGATAGAGGGAGCAGCAAGAATTTCCACAGGGGTCCCTCAAAGCAATGAAATAACAAACCAAAACAACCCCAAAGATTAGTATCCCCATGTATACCTCAGTTTTTTGACAACTCCACTTCATATAGTGTTGCTTAGCCATTTGTTGTTTTAATTGGGCTATTTAAATTAAGGTCCAGAGTGGAAAGCATAGTCTAGTGGGATTCAGGTGATCTGGATTCAAGTTGTAGCTTAGGCAAGGATTTAAGGTTACTAACAAAGTGACTTAAAAGCAAAGCACTCTCTGAAGTCACTAGCAAAATGACCTTAGGCATGTCACCACTATACTCTAAGCCTCATCTGTACAAGAAGGATTCTAATCCTTCCACTTTGAGCAAAGTAAACCCTAAAGTCCTGGGTCATCAGGAGCCATTATTTTATCTCATAATTTATTCTCAGGATCCACAAAGATTTGAATTTTAGACTCGCCATTCTCAAATCTCACAATTCAGATTTCTTACCACAGACAAGCTGGAAATGATCTTGACTGGCCTCGTTTCCCAGTGACATACCTAGGCCAGAAGTTTTCATCACTGGGTCTTCTAACTGAAAGAGGGAAGTAGAGAATAACAAACCAGAGTGCCTTGAATGTTATTCAGTCATGTCCAACTCTTCATGACCCTATGAACCATACTGTCCATGGGATTTTCTTGGCAAGGATACTAGAATGGTTTACCATTTCGTTTTCCGTTGGATTAAGGCAGACAGAGGTTAAGTGACTTACCCAGGGTCACACAACTAATAAGTGTCTGAGGCTGGATTTGAAGGCAGGTCTTCCTGACTCCAGGCCCAGTGCCCTATCCACCAAGCCATATAGGTACCTCCTAAGTTTACCTTCTCTGGGACACCAAGCACACTTTTTAGAAAGGGCCCACTTTGTTAATTAACAAGAAGGATTGTCATTTCATTACAAGGAGATTATTGGATGTTCATTATTCCTGTGTCCTATCAGCAAGAGGTAAATATTGCTATAATCTAAATACCAATGATCACAAGATAATAGATTTCAAGCTGGGGGGCACCTTAAAGAAGTCATCTGAGCCAACCTTTTCATTTAACACGTGAGGAAACTGAGAAGGTAAGTGACTTTCTCAAGGTGGTCACACAGATAGCCAATAGCAGAAGCAGGATTTGAATCACTTCTCTGACTCTAAATCCAACACTTTTTCCACTGCCTGGAATTCAAGAAATCAATATGACAAATACAAGATGGGAAAGGTATGACAAGACACTGGGTCATGTGAAAAAGATCTCAGGGTTTCAATGGACTGGAAGTTTAATATGAGTTTACCATACAACATGGCAGCCAGAAAAGTCAATGCCATCTTTTCTTTTTTTTTCTTTTTTTTTTTGGGGGGGGCAATGAGGGTTAAGTTACTTGCCCAGGGTCACACAGCTAGTTAAGTGTCAAGTGTCTGAGGCCGGATTTGAACTCAGGTCCTCCTGAATTCAGAGCCAGTACTCTATGTACTGTGCCACCTAGCTGCCCCTCAATGCCATCTTTAGAGAGGTTTAGATTCTAGGAGTAAGAAGTCACATACTAAGCATTTAACAAATGCTTTCTCTATTTGTTTGTGTTCGGTACTCTGCCCTGGTCAGACTGAATTCTGAATTCTGGGTGCCATGGCTCAGAAACCTGGAAAATGTCTAGAGTAGGACAACCAGGATGGGGTGAAGCCTCAAGATCATACCATATAACAATTCATTAAAGGAACCGAGGATGTTGTAACCCTGAATGAGAGACAATTGGGGGAGGGAGGTAGGGGATGGGGATAGCAGAACTATGTATCTTCAAGTATTTGAAAGGTCGTTACATGGGAAGGTAATAAAAGGATTTCTACTTGGTGCCAAAGCACAAAAATAAGAGCAAAAGAGAGACATCACAGAGAAACCAGCTTACGGAAATGGAAGGACTTAAGGAAAAACTTGGTACCAATTAGTTATCTCAGAGCAGACTTCCAGGCCTCAGAAGATAGTTGGTTTCCTCTCACGAGTTGGCTTCAAACAAAGACCAGATAACATGCTGGGAAATGCGGTTGAAGGGACCCTTCTACAGATAGGGATTGAGATAGATAATCTCAAATCTGAGATTCTGTCTTTCTGTTATCTTGGTGCTGAGCCAAAACAATTATCCAGGCCCCCAGCTAGGTGGCGATGTGAATAGAGCATTGGGCCTAGAGTCAGGATGACAAGAGTTCAAATGTGACCTCGGACACTTACTGGCTGGTTGAACCTGGGCAAGTCACTTAACTTCTGTTTGCCTCATTTTCATCAACTGTAAAATGGGGATGATAATAGCACCTACCTCCTAAAATTGCTATAAGAACCATCATACTTGTAAAGCATTTAGCACTTAATAAATGCTTGCTTGCTTACTTGCACACTTCCTCCCTTCCTTCTGTCTTTATAAATGAGGCCATGTGCTGTGATGAAAAGAGTACTGAGGGGCAGCTAGGTGGTACAGAGGATAGAGCACCAGCCCTGGAGTCAGGAGTACCTGAGTTCAAATCCGGCCTCAGACACTTAACACTTACTAGCTGTGTGACCCTGGGCAAGTCACTTAACCCCAATTGCCTCACTAAAAAAAAAAAAAAAAAGTACTGAACTGATTATCAAGAGTACCAACTCTGCCACTAAGTTGTGCTGTGGTCATGGACACATTTAAGTTCCTTCCCCACTCCAGGACTCAGTTTCCCTCTGTGAGATTAAAAGGTTGCATTAAATGGCCTTTAGGTCCCTTTTATCTCTAATATTTGAAGAGAAGGCAATATAGTATAGGGGAAAGAATGCTATCCTTGTCAGGAAATACTAGTTTAGATCTCAGCTCCGCTATGAATCAGCAGTGACTTTGGTGGAGTTATTTCCTCTCTCTGTGGTTCAGTTTCCTTGTCTGTAAAATGGGACTAATAATACTTCCATTACCTACCTCACAAACCAGGAGGAGGCTTGGATTCCAGTCCTACCTCTGACACATACTGGCCATGTGTCCCTGGGCTAAATTCTCTATGCCTTGGGAAACTCTTTAAGATGATAAGTTGTAGAGAAGTTTGTGATTTGCATTGGTAGAGGGCATGTCTTCCTCTGGGCATTTCCTATTCCTGTGAAATCCCAGGGTTTGTCCCTATCCGTTTTATTATGACTCTAAGGCTTGCATGGGATGCCATGGTTCAATCTTGTATGTTGCAAAGTTTTTCAACATCAGGTCATACCAAGTCCGGAAGTGTTCTCAAATGTGCGACCACAGTAAGAGCATAAAGGTTTAGGATCATGGACCTTAGAGATTCAAGGGACTTTAGGATCCGAGGGAACCTTAGAGATTCAAGGGACTATAGAGATCCAAACTTTTGTTTATATTTTTTCAAAAAACAAATCAACAACACACAACCCGTTTATTGATGCCTTTTGTTTTTATATCATAGTCATTTCAAAAAACTGAACTCTCCCTTGAGAGGAGGAAGAAAGATAGCTAAGGAAAAACGCCCATTACATCGATTGGGTCTGACAACATATACAACATTCTGCCTGCCTCGTTGACAAAAGGAGGGAAGAATGATTCATTGTCAGTTTTCCAGGACTGTTATGGTTTCCCAATTATTCAGACTTCTTTTTAGTAATCCGATTATGATTTGAATTGTTGTAATCATTGTATACATTGTCCTTTCCTACTTCTTTTTCTTGACATCAATTAATATAAATCTTTCCCTGTTTCTCTTGAATTCATCACTTCTTAGCACATAATAATATTCTTTTGCATTCATATGCTACAGTTTATTCAGCCATTACCTATAGGAGGCACCCACTTTATTTTCAGGTCTTTGCCCCCACAGAAAGTGTTGCTTTATGGGGGTAGCTAGGTGGCACTCCAATGGATAAAACACCAATCCTGGAATCAGGAGGACCTGAGTTCAAATCTGGCCTCAGACACTTGATACTTACTAGCTGTGTGACCCTGGACAAGTCACTTAACCCTCATTGCCCCCCCCCAAAAGAAAGTACTGCTTTGAATATTCGACCACATTTGTGTAGGTAGCTAACAAGTGACAGAGTAAAGTTTTGCACCCAGAACCTCCTATTGCAGTGTTCTTTCTTTCACCTCATGCTGCCTTCCTCATATCCCCTAAGTTTGAAATTTGGGCACAACACTTAGCACTCCCCCCTTTCTCAACTCCTACATCCATTCAGTTGCCAGATCCTGTCAACTCCAGTTCCATAGCATCTCTTAAATCTATCCCATTCTCCATACTTCCATAGTTCAGGCCCAAATCATCCTCAGCAGGACTAACAATCTTTAATGGGTCTCGGTGTCTCCAGCCTCTTCTTTCCTCAATACATTTCTCTCACGCAATCGTCAAAATAAGTGTAGGTCCTACCAAGACATACCCCCTGCTAGAACAAACAGACAAAAAACTTTGAGTAGTTATTCATCTCCTTTATTCATGTGCACAGATGTCCCTGAAGAGTTCAGGTTCAATAGCAGAATAAAATTAAACGATGATCAGGAAACCCCATCAACCCCCTGTGCCAAGCAAAGGAAAAAGTAGACTAACCTAACTTTCGTGGGCAAAGTCTTTAGGAAAAGCTAACCCAGCCACCATAGCAGAGGATTCTGGTAGAAAATATGACTCCTAACACACCCCACCTCATGGTGGCAAGGTCCTACAGGTCTTCTATTGGATCTTCCACCATTTAAATATTTTACTGGACCACCCTGACCTTGGGGGTGTAAGAAACCTGACCTGAGCAGCATAGAAGGAGGAAACAGGGCGGGATGGGGGGGGGGGGGGTGGGGAAGACAGCAAAAACAAAACAGACCAGAGGACAGTCTGTAGTGTAATGTCTCCCGAAGCAGTGACCAAATATAGAAGAATAAAAATCAGAAATCCCAGGCCTCTTTTCTTCCTCTCCCTCTAGGATCTAAATGATCTGGGCCGTGGGGTGGGTGATACAATTTCTGCAGTTCATAGTAGTAGATCTCCCAGTGCAAAGAGGCAATAAGGCACAGGAATAGCAGCAGGATTGTCAGGACCAAAGCACGGCTGAGGGTTCCTCTGGTGCAGACACTGATTCCTCATGGGTCAGGATCATTTGTGGTAAGGTAGCTAACCGTTACTTCTTGCTTACAGCCTGTCCCAGTGCCAGTGTTGATATCTTTCATAGCTTCCTAGTCCACCAATCAGGATGTCACTCTATTGAAGGGATAAAACCAAGTATCTACTTCAGAGGCCTTTGCTGAAGACTTCCCTTCTTTGACAGGGATTGGATAAGGACCCCACTTCACCTTCATTCAAGAACTCAGGATTGCCCCAAGTCAGCCAAAGTTTCCCCTTCCAGGTAAATGCACATTCACCATAGTTATGCAGAGACAATTTCATCTTCCCCATGTCATTAGAAAGCAAAGCATCTCTCAATAATATTTCCCCAAACCCTTTCCTGGAAGGGGTTGCTTGAACCATCCTGGGGAAAAGGAAGGAGACTTGAGTTATTTCTCCAGGGTCCATGGAGCATTTTGAGGGGACAGGGACCTTGAGGACTAGGTGACTCTATCAAGAATGGAATAAGAAATGGCTAGAGAGTTTCAACTGAAATCTTGTCCGAAAGTGGCTCTTCTTTATCAGGTAAGTCTTCCTGGACTTTGGACCAGAGAAACTTCTGCCCCGGAGAGCCTTCTCCCTTCCTAGGGTGGCACTGATATGTCTCAAACACAGTCTGTGGAAGGTGGGACACCCAACTCCGGGCATCAAGAGGCACATTGCCACATTGATTAACAAAGGCAACCATCTTGCCCTTAGATGTGGTAAGTGGGCTAATTTGCCAGTTGGGAACAGGTGGAAGTACAAATAGGATAGATAGGCATTAGAGTTAGTATAGGGAATCATATGGGCAGAAGTAGCCTTATTGAGAGGGTCCATATGGTCTCACGGTCCCCATTTCCAGATTGTCAATGGACTGCTGCCAGTCTCTTAATATCAGTCAAATTATTTGCTTTAGTAGAGGGCATATGATACATCTAATGGGTGTATGCCCCCAAACAACCAGATGCTACATGAGAAATTGGCAAAATTCATCCATTAAACCAGATCCCAAAGGTGAAAGAGCCTTTGACTGTGCAGTCCTGTTCTCTTCAGGCTCCAGATCACTTAAGCAGACTCGACCACTGCCTTAATATAGATGAAAATCCTATCTGCCCCATCCCTCAAGGTTCTTCTACCACCAGCCATGGGACCTGCACCTTAGTCCACTCAGAGGATTCCCAGGATATCCTACTACCAGATTAATGGCTGCTGAAGACCAGTGGTGTTTGCCTTTCTTGTAGTGGGCAGAGCCACTGGGAAACTAGGCAGAACTGTGTTTCTCAGGAGCCAGGGCTTCACAGGCCAGGGCCCACTGACCCATCAGAGGAGGTTGAAAGTCAGGTCTTAGACTGGCCTTAGTCTCTATCAAAGTCTCAACTTGTTCCTAATGGGTCCTAACACCAGAGGTAACCAAAGGAACTGAGCATGACTTTAAATATAATATTTCCACTTAATGACTGAGGCCTCAGCTGCCCTACCGATCTTTTATAGAAGGGCCATCTTGCATTGCTCAATATGTCATAGGTAACTGAGCAGGTAATGATGACATAACCATGGACCATCCAATCGGTAGCAAATAAGGCCCAGTAGCAGACAAGTACCTCCTTTTCCAGAATGTTGTGTTGAGAGGCCATTTTGAGAAGCGAGAAGCTCCAAAAACTAAGGGCTATTTGATCCTGGGTGCTTCGGAAAGGCTTCACTCAGCCTAATCTTTATGGACAGAGACCTTCAAAAGCATAGACCCCAGAGAGTCATAAGCTGCCAGGGAAGGAAACTAACTAGGTGGCCTACTTTAAGTATTCTAGGTCTATAGCCTGTTCTGGCCTTCACTAAAAAGAGACAGACTTGGAGGTTACTCAAGAAATGGGGAAATAAGGGCCATCAGCATACCCAGTGAGGGAATGTGAGTTCCAAAAACCAGGGATTGTGGAAGAGTGTCATTAGCTTATTCTAAATTGGGTCTGGAAACAATTAGGTTCTCCTCATCCACTGTATTTCCCTCCAAACTTGGCTGAGCAAGGCTAAAGGCCGGGTTTGGGGTAGCTAGCTGGTACAGTGGATAAAGCACCAGCCCTGGATTCAGGAGGACCTGAGTTCAAATCTGGCCTCAGACACTTGACACTTACTAGCTGTGTGACCCTGGGCAAGTCACTTAAACCTCACTGCCCTGCAAAAAATAAAAATAAAAAGTAAACACTGGGTTTGCTTAGGACTTATTTCATACCACTTGTCCTTCATATGAGCCACCATCAGATCTAAGGTCTCTGCCAAAGTGGCTTCATCCAGCTCGGACAACATTATGCCAGTGGTGTAGTGAAAAGCGTCAATCCAATCTCAGGAAAGAAATCCTCAGATCTCTACCCACTAGCCTGGTAGTATGAGGAAGAGTTCAGATAGCCCTGGTAAAGACAGTGAAGGCATACTGGACTCTTTCCCAGATGAAAGCAAATGGCTTTTGACTAGTCACAGTGCAGGAATGGAGAAAAAAGTGTCAGTGAGAGGTAGCTATCTGCAAACCACTCACCAGGGGTCTAGACTGGGTCCAGGCCACCATATTTCTTTCCCTTATATTTGTTATATTTATTGGGAAATTTGAATTAACATCCTCATCAAAATCAATTACCAATCAACCAATGAGCATTTGTTAAGTGCTTGCTGTGTATGTGTTCTGTCTGTAGATCTGCCTTGCTGAAGGCAATGCAGGCAACTGCTTTTGGTCTTGCCAGAATTCAGGGCACAGGGGCAGTGTGGAACTGGAATTGGACTTAAATTCAGAGGACTGGCACTTGTGTACCTCACCTCGGTCATTTACTCCCTCTGTTACTGTTGGCAAATTTTTTTTTGGTTTAGCATTTTATTTTTTTCCTCAATTACATGTAAAAACAATTTTAACATCCAATTTAAAAACTTTGTGTTCCAAATTCTCTTCCTTCCTCCCTGTCCACTTCCCCCTTTAAGAAGGCAAGCAATTCAATATAAGTTATACATGTGTAGTCATGCAAAACATTTCTATATTAGTCAGGTTGTGAAAGAAGAAAGACAAAAAAAACCTCGAGAAAAATAAAGTAAAAAAATTATGCTTCAGCGGGCAGCTAGGTGGCGCAGTGGATAGAGCACCGGCCCTGGAGTCAGGAGTACCTGAGTTCAAATCTGGCCTCAGACACTTAACACTTACTAACTGTGTGACCCTGGGCAAGTCACTTAACCCCAATTGCCTCACTAAAAAAAAAAAAAAATATATATATATATATATATATATATATGCTTCAATCTGTATTCAGACACCCTCAGTTCTTTCTCTGGGGATGGGTAGCACTTTTCATCAGAAGTCCTTCAGAGGGGCAGCTAGATGGCGCAGTGGATAAAGCCCCGGCCCTGGATTCAGGAGTACCTGAGTTCAAATCTGGCCTCAGACCCTTGACACTTACTAGCTGTGTGACTCTGGGCAAGTCACTTAACCCCAATTGCCTCACCCCAAAAATAAATAAATAAATAAAAAGTCCTTCAGAGTTGTCTTAGATCATTGTATTGTTTGTTGAGAATAGCCAAGTCACTTACAACTGATCATCTTACAATATTGCTGTTACTTTGTACACAGTATATTCACTTTGTATCAGCTCATGTAAGTCCTTTTTTTTAATCATAAAAGTATTTTATTATTTTCCAATTACTGTAAAGATAGTTTTCAACATTTGTTTTCATGAGATTTTTAGTTCCAAATTTTTCTCCCTCCTCCTCCCCAAGACAGAAAGCAATCCAATATAGATTATATGTGTATAATTATATTAAACATATATCTGCATTAGTCATGTTGTGAAAGAAGAATCAGAACACAAGGGAAAAACCTCAATAAAGAAAAAAAAAGTAGAAACAGTATCGTTCAATCTACATTCAGAATCCACAGTTCTTTTTTCTGGATGTGGAGAACATTTTCCATCATGACTTCTTTGGAATTGTCTTAGATCATTGCACCACTGAGAAAAGCCAAGTCTATTACAGTTGATCATCGTACAATGTTGTTGTTACTGTGTACAATGTTCTGGTTCTGCTCACTTCACTCAGCATCAGTCCACTTAAGTCTTTCCAGGTTTTTCTGAAATCTTGCTGCTCATTATTTGTTTTTTGTTTGTTTGTTTGTTTTTGTGGGGCAATGGGGGTTAAGTGACTTGCCAAGGGTCACACAGCTAGTAAGTGTCAAGTGTCTGAGGCCGGATTTGAACTCAGGTACTCCTGAATCCAGGGCCGGTGCTTTATCTACTGTGCTATCTAGCCGCCCCCTGCTCATTATTTCTTACAGCACAATAGTATTCTATTACATTCATATACCACAACTTGTTCAGCCATTCCCCAATTGATGGGCATTCCCTCGATTTCCAGTTCTTTGCCACCACAAAGAATGCTGCTATTTTTGTACATGTGGGTCCTTTCCCCTTTTCTATGATTTCTTTGGGATACACACCTAGTAGTGATATTACTTGGTCAAAGGGAATGCACAGCCCCATAGCCCTTTGGGCATAGTTCCAAATTGCTCTCCAGAATGGTTGGATCAGTTCACAACTCCAGCAACAATCCATTAGTGTTCCAATTTTTCCATAACTTCTCCAACATTTATTATTTTCCCTTTTTGTCATATTAGCCAATCTGATAGGTGTGAGGTGGTGCTTCGGAGTTGTTTTAATTTGCATTTCTTTAATCAATCGTGATTTGGAGCATTTTTTCATATAGCAATAAATAACTTTGATTTCTTTACCTGAAAACTGCCTGTTCATATCCTTTGCTTATTTGTTTGTTTTGTGGGGAAGTGAGGGTTAAGTGACTTGCCCAAGGTCACACAGCTAGTAAGTGTTAAGTGTCTGAGGCCAGACTTGAACTCAGGTCCTCCTAAATCCAGGGCCAGTGCTTTATCTACTGCACCACCTAGCTGCCCTTGTTCATATCCTTTGACCGTTTCTCAATTGGGGAATGACTTACATTCTTATAAATGTAATATATTCTAGACATGAGGTCTTTATCGAAACACTGGATGTAAAAATTGTTTCCCAGCTTTCTGTTTCCCTTCTGATTTTGGCTGCATTGCTTCTGTTTGTACAAGAACTTTTTAATGTAATCAAAATCATCCATTTTGCATTTCATAATATTCTCTATCTATTGCTTGGTCATAAATTGTTCTCCTCTAAGGAAGGCCCAAGTTCAAATCTGGCCTCAGATACTTGACACTTACTAGCTGTGTAACCCTGGGCAAGTCACTTAACCCTCATAGCCCTGCCCCCTCAAAAAATGACTGGGGAGTGATGTGGAGGTATAATTTGGGGCAACATAAGGTGAAACCTCTCCTAGCTGAGCCTGGGGTTGTTCTAAGGTCATAGTCAGAGATTCTGACCAGAGGGGATTGAGGAGTACTGGATACTGGAGTACAGGCAGCATCCTATGGAGCTAGCTGGGAACTGGCATGAAGGTCAGGGTGGTTCCAAGGGCAAAATCCAAAGTATGGAGGGGAGAGGGATGAGTAGGATGACAGTGGCTGGGATACAGGCCTAATGAGAGGGGATTGACCAGGAAGTGACTTGGGGGCTTTGGGGCTTTGTTCTAAGCAATGTAAGGCTTATGAGATACCAGGGTATTTCCAGATGAGAAGAGTCAAGTCTATCACAGTTGATCATCACACAATGTTGCTGCTACTGTATACAATGTTCTCCTGGTTCTGCTCACTTCATTCTGCATCAGTCCACTTAAGTCTTCCAGGTTCCAATGAGAAGGGAAAGAAGGGAAGGAAGGGGATAGCCAGAGTCTAGACACCTTGGTTTGGAAATGGCCAGTAAGGGAAGGGAAAGCCTGTGCCTAAGCAAAATCAGGCAAAGGTGGTGCTATTAGAGCTCAGGGTACTTCCAGGGCTAGAGTCCAAGATTTTGGTCTGTGGGAGATTAGAAAAATGAGTATGATAGCCTGGAAGCATGGCCTGGAAATGGCTTTGGAGATAATGCCAAAGGGGCCCATCCAGTCATTCAGAGACTTTCTATTTCCATTTTATGGAGGAGCAAACTGAGACTTGAAGAAATGAAGTTAGCTGGTCATTATGGGTTTTTTGGTTTATTTTGTTTTTTTGCTGGGCAATGGGGGTTAAGTGACTTGCCCAGGGTCACACAGCTAGTAAGTGTCAAGTGTCTGAGGCCGGATTTGAACTCAGGTCTTCCTGAATCCAGGGCTGGTACTCTATCCACTGCGCCACCTAGCTGCCCCCATCATTATGTTCTGAAGTGGGGGTGTGGGAGGGAGTAAAGGGGGGAGCAAGCATTTATCAAGCACCAACTATGTGCCAAGTACTGTGCTAAACACTTGGCAAATAGTATTTTATTTGATCCTCACAACAACCTAGGAGGTAGGTGCTAAGATCATCCCCATTTTAACCTCCCAGTGAGGAAGGAAGAGATACTGTAAGCTATGGAATGGGTCAAGATCATTGGGATTCCCACCCCCCTCCCCCAATCACTCATAACCTCTCTGTTTCCTCATCTGTAAAACAAAGGATTTGAACTAGATGGCCTCCAAGACCCCTTCATCCTCTAGAGCTAGAGAATTCCATTTTGAAAACAGTTCACTTGCTTTTTAGCCTCAAAAATAAATGCCCCAACCTGACAGTTTTGAATATACAAGGACACCCACAGAAATCAAGAATAAACTAAAGGCAGTGGCAGAGACAAACCAGGACATATACCACTTTAAGACCAACTGAGAATTTCCAAGAAGTGATTTTAATGATCACCCTGGCAACCTGATGGTTTCTATGGAAACCACTGTGCAAGGAGCCTGAAGGTGAGCCAGGAATCAATAATGAAGGGTTCTATATGACTGCAGTGGGATGTTCCACCGTGCCTGACATTAGGGGAGGCTGTGCTGCCTTCCAGAACATTCGTCTAACTTTCCCTGCCTTTTCTTTTCTCCTCTCCCTCTTCCCAAATGGTAGATTGCACAGATGGGAGCTGCAGAGGTGTTATTCTGGTTATTTTCTTCTACCTCCTGTGGACACATCTCACAATTCTTTTTCCACAAAGCTGCCCTTAGATTGTGAAATTGCTACTAGCCACTGAAATATATATATGTGTGTGTGTGTGTATATATATAAGAGACTGTGAGAGGTTACATGTCTGGTCTGAGTTTATTAACTAACTGTGACCTTGGCTGAGCCCCCTTTATTCACTGGGTCTCAGTTTCCACTATAAAGTGAAAGAGTTTGGATCTTACATCATATATCACAATAAGCTAAAAATGGATACCTTACCTGAATAATTAAAGTCATGCTATTAAAAAAAATTAGACAAGAACCAGATTAGATACCCTTAACCAGGGTAGGGGATGGATTCTTAACCAAACAAAGGGTAGAGATGATCAGAAAAGATAAAAGAGATCGTTTCAATTACAGGAAATTGAAAAGCTTTTGCAAAAATAAAATTAATACAAGTAGAATGAGAAGGGAAGGGGTTGGTTGGGGGAAAGCCTTTATATCATGATCTGATATATGGTTGATAATACCCAAATACATAAGCAACTAACAAATATATAAGAAGAAAAGCCATTCCCAAATGTCAAAGGATATGAACAAACTATTCTCATCAGAATTACAAACTAACAACCATTTGAAAGAATGTTCCAACAACAAAGACTGTTCTAACAATAAAAGGAATATAAATCAAAACAATTCTGAAGTTTCACCTCACACCCAGCAAACTGGCAAAGATGACAAAAGATGGGAATAATTAATGTTAAAGGGGTTGTGGGAAAACAGGCACACTAAAGCACTAGGGGTTTTTTTCTTTAATTGTTAAGTATTTATTTTTTTCTTCCTCCCACATCCCTTGGCCCATGGGAGGAAAAAAGAAAGAAGGAACGAACAATCATTGTTACAAATAAGTATAGTCAAGCAAAACAAATTCCCATGTTGGTTAGGTCAAAAAAATGTGTCTCATTCTGCATCATGTCTCTGTCAGGAGGGGGGGGGTTCAAATTCTTCATTATTGATCCTCTGGAATCATTGATAATCATTGCATTGATCAGAGTTCTTAAGTCCTTCAAAAATTTTTTTTCTTATCTTGATGTTATAAATTGTTATAAATTATAAATTGCTCTCCTGGCTCTGCTCACTTTATTTGGCATCTATCTGTGCAAGTCTCCCCAAGTTTCTCTGAAATCACAAAAGTATTCCATTACATTCACATACCATAATTTGTTCAGACATTCCTCAGTCAACAGTCATCCCAGTAGTTTCCACAAAATAACAGCTTTAAATATTCTTACACGTATAGGACCTCTTTCTTTGATGTTTTTGGGTACATAGGTCTCATAGTAAAATCGCTGGGCCAGAAAGGATGCACGTGGCTGGTAACTTTGGAGCCATAGTTCCAAATTGCCTTCCAGAATGGTTGGACTAATTCATAACTCCCCAACAGTGCACAAATGTGTCTTTCTCCACCAAACCCTCCAACATTTGTTGTTTTCTTTTTTTTTTTTGTCAAACTTTGCCAAACTCATGGTTGTGAGATAAAACTTCAGAGCTGCTTTAATGTGCATTTCTCTAAGTATTAGTCATTTGGAGCATTTTTCCCTTATAGGGCTAGCTTGAATTTCTTCCTTGAGAACTGTCATCTCCTTCTACCCTTTGTCAATTGAAGAATGGATCTTATTCTTATAAATTCTAATCAGTTTCATATATATATATATATATATACACACACACACACACACATATATATATATACTCGAAATGATACTTTTTTCAGAGAAACTTGCTGCAAAGCTTTCTTTCCCACCCCTCACCCCCTGCCCAGAGTTAACTGTTTCCCTTCTATCTTAGCTGCATTGGATTTATTTGTAGAAAAACTTTTTTTTTAAACTCTAAGTAGTCAAAAATGTCCATTTTACCTTCTCTAATCCTCTCTATCCCTTGTTTAGTCATGAACTTTTCTTCTATTCATAGTTCTGAAAGGTAATTTCTCCCTTATTCTTCTAATTGGCTTATGATGTAATCTTTTCTATCTAGGTCATTATCCATTTAGAGCTTATTGTGGTCTATGGTGTGAGGTCTAAATGGAATTTCTGCCAGACTGCTGTCCAGTTTTCCCAGCAGTTTTTGTCACATAGTAAATCCTTATCCCAGTAGCTGGGCTATTTAGGTTCATCAAACACTAGGCTGCCAGGTTTGTTTGCTTAAGTATTTTGTGTACCTAATCTTTTCCACTGATTGACCTCTCTTTTTTAACCAGGACCAAATTGTTTTGATAATTGCTGCCTTGTAGTATAGTTTGAGATCTGGCACTGCTAGGCCCATTGCCCCCCCTCCCCCCCTTTTCATTATTTCCTTTTGTATTCTTGACCTTTCATTCCTACAAACTAATTTAGGTAGATTTGTCATTTTTCTTATATAGGTTGGGTCTATTCATGAACAATGGATATTCCCCCCCAATTAGGTAAAGTGGTTATTTTATAGTTCTATTCACATAGGTCCTGTGTGTGTCATGACAGTATTTTATACATTCTGTAGTTATTTTAAAAAGAATTTCTCTTTGTTTCTCTTCCTGCTGGGTTTTTGTAATTGTGATATACAGAAAGGCTGATGATTTGTGTGAATTTATTTTATATCCTGCAATTTTGCAGAAGTTTTTGTTTTGATTAACTTTTTAATTGACTCTCGGTGGTTCTCTAAGTACACCATTATATCTTATGCAAATAGAATGATTAGAATGTCCATAGCCTTTGAAACAGAAACTCCATCACTAGGTAGATAACCCATGGAAGCCATCAATAACAAGAGTCCCTCAGTACACTAAAAGATTTATAGCAGGACACCATCATGTCATCTGTGCCAGACTTCCTATGGTTCCTTGATATTTGAACTCTTTCTTTCAGGATATTTGTCATTTGTTAGATTTTTTTTTTCCTTTAACCTGGAAGCTGTTATGGATGTTCCTGGGAATTTTCATTTGGGGGTTTCTGTCAGGAGGTGATGGGTGGATTCTTTCTATTTCCATTTTATCCTCTTGTTCTATCTAATATATCTGGATACTCTTCTTCCACAATTTCTTGAAATAAGATATACAGGCCCTTTTTCAGTCATGGCTTTCAAGTAGTAGAATGATTCTTGTATTAGCTCTGCTGAATCTATTTTCTAAGTCAGTTGTTTTTTTATATGATATATCTTTTATGTTCAGCTCTTTTTTTCAACTTTTTAGCTTTGTTTTAATATTTATCATTTTCTCATGGAGTCATCAACTTCTCTTTGGACCATTTTAATTTTCAGGGAGTCTGTAACTTGGTAACTCTCATTTCTTTCAGAATTCTTTCCTTCAGTCTTCCCATTTCATTTATATCATTTTAAAATGTCTTTGTAAACCCTTACACTATTTCTTTTGGGAATTCTAATTGATCTTGTGGCCAGACTGTGTTTTTCTTTGAGGCTTTGCTTATAGGTGTTTTGAGTTCTTCTTATATGGGTTGGTTTCTTGGGAATCTCAGACAGCATAGTAGTTCTTTTATCATTTTTCTAGTTTTGTTTACCCGTTCTTCCAGCCTTACTGTCTGGATAGGGACTTTGTGTTAAGGCTGGTCAATAAATAATTCTGCCTGGACATTAGGGGCCCTTCTTATCTGATGTCCTGCTTCTGGGGTCAGCTAGAGAGCACAATAGCCCTTTTCCATTCACTCCCAGAGGACCAGCTCCCATATCCCCTCTCCTAGAGGAACAATACTTCAGCCCTCTTCCACTCTCAAGCAACTTGCTCTAAGATACTAGCCCATTCCTGTTTCATAGTTCCTGTCCTGCCCACTTACCTACGGATCAAATTTGTGGTTTTCTATTTTTTTTTTTTTTAGTGAGGTAATTGGGGTTAAGTGACTTGCCCAGGGTCACACAGCTAGTAAGTGTTAAGTGTCTGAGGCCAGATTTGAACTCAGGTACTCCTGACTCCAGGGCCAGTGCTCTATCCACTGCGCCACCTAGCTGCCTCCAGATCAAATTTGTGATCTTTTGCTGGGACAATAATCCATTGCTGCTGCTTCTTTGATTTCTGATTCTTATTCTATCTGGTACTTGTCTGAGAGCTTCCATGGAGTAGCTGTCTGAAGAGCTGGGCTGCAGTGATACCTCTTTTTCCACCATCTTGGCTGACCCTTGACTGTATTACACTATTGAAGTTCTGAATTCATCTAAACATTCTGGAATTTGCTATGAGAATGACCAAAATGTCCGTCCCCCTTGATTCTAATGATAATGTAGTATCCTTTCTGTGGTTACTCCTCCAACTAGGCACTCACGTTCAGAGGTTGGGGTCCTGAGAGAGTGGATGACTACCTAGTACTGTAACTCCTGAGCCCTTACTGGCAAGTTCCCTATTATTAATCAGTCAGCCAGTCTATTTGCTTTTTTTTTTTTTTTTTTGGTGAGACAATTGGGGTTAAGTGACTTGCCCAGGGTCACACAGCTAGTAAGTGTCATGTGTCTGAGGCCGGATTTGAACTCAGATCCTCCTGAATCCAGGGCTGGTGCTCTATCTACTGCACCACCTAGCTGCCCCAGTCTATTTGCTTTTAGAAAAGGGATTTAGTAAAAAAGTATAGAAAGAACAATTAGTATAAAACATACTCCCCAAACCAGTGACATACTCTGCCATTGCACACACAAGGTCTCTAGGGGCAGTAAGCTCAAACTTACAGTACAGTGATAGTGAGGAACATGTGGAGAGAATGCGTGGCAAAGAGCTACCACCCAAATCCTAGTCCTGCAAGTAGTTTTCTACCTTCATGAAGTCCCCATGAAATTTATTGCAAGGTATAGCATCAGTGATGGATGAATTGCTTGGATATTCCTCTTGGCTGGCTCCTTTAGGGGCATGGCATCTCCACTAAACAGGTCCATGCACTGCTGGACTGAGTCTATCTGCTGCTGGTACTATTTCCTCCTTTTTTGCTCAGGTGCCAGAGAAGGGTAAGATGCCAGCTATCAACAGGCTGCTTCTTGGGTGACTCAGTGGGTTTGGTTGCTGGCCTTTCATCTCTCCAATCCTTACAGTGCCCACTAGGTAGCTGCTAGAGACATGCCCATGTCAAGGTTGCTACTCAGTCACCTCTAAATACCTGGGCTCATTCACCTAACACCAGGAAAGAATAACCACAAAAGAAAGCACAGAATTATGTGCTTATGGAGCCATGGAGCAGCTGAGTAGGGAAAGATGCTTAGCTCTCTGTCCTCCATCTAGCAGTTCAGAGCAGTCCTCCTCACTCAATGCTAACAAAGGAAAGAAACAATTGGAAAATGGATGGGGCAGACCTTTTCTATGAATACTTAGCAACTCCTGAATGATTAATCTCTTAGATTTTTCATCATCACCCAGTACCAACTCCAGAGTCATTGTGCTCAGAAATGGTGGGATTGGAAACAGGTAGCAGATATTAGTGAATGTTCTATGTACTGAAATAGGGCACATGCTTCAAGTATTGGGTTTCTCATTGGCCAGTCTCCTCATTATAATAAAGGTCCCACATACCCCAAAATATTCACATCAGCACTTATTTATAGTTGCAAAGAGCTGGAAACAAATTAGGCATCTATCCCTTGGGGAATGGCTAAACAAGTTGTGTTACTGTGCTATCAGAAATGATGAATGTGATGAATAGCGAGAACCTTGGGAAGACTGATATGAATTGATACAAAGTGAAATAAGCAGAACCAGGAGAACAATATCTGTGATGACTACAGTGATGTAAATACAAAGAACAAGAAGCAAAAAACAAATTGAAATTGAGTGCTGTGAAATTATAATGACCAAGCTTGGCCTCAAAGAAGGCATCTCATTTAGAAGCAGTGTGGTACAGTGGAAAAATACCTTCTCTTCAATCTCCCAGCTTATATAGTCTTAATATCACCTTGCATTTGGATAACTTTCTTACAGTTTTCACTACACTTTCATGGACATTATTTCATCTGATATTTATAAACAACAAAGAGATCTGCTATCTTTCCAGGCCACGTATCTGCTATCTGCGTGTCATACTTAATGGTTTCTCTCCACTCAGGGTGATGATCTCTGTGTGACTTTGCTCAAGTCACTTATCCAAGCTTTGGTTTCCTCAGCTATAAAAATGAGGGGGTTGGACTCTAGATGACCATAAAGGCAGGGGTGTGCTGCGGCTAGCTCAAAGAGGCTTGTAGAACTAATTGCTAAATTTTCATCGTGAGTATTTACACCTTGGAAATCACAAGTGCTACAAACCAGGGCCTTGATTTCTTGTTTACATCGTCTGGACTTAAGAAAGTGATGGAGAAAATGCTAATAATGTAAATTAAACCTAAAAGTGTAGCATGCATACATTTGAACTGGTCATTGAACATTTACTAGCACCAAGGCATAAAGGTCCCTTCCAGATCCCAAATCTCAGATCCTATAATACCGTGATAGTGAGAATATTGGTGAAAACCATAAAAGCGGCTTCCCTGCTGTCTTGTGGTAGCCATGGCTTCAATCTCATTGTAGAAACAGGGAATTTTATACAATTCTTAGTTTCAAAATTTGGAAGGGGTCAATATTAACCCTACTGACTTTTCCCAGGTGTTCTGGATACCCTGTGGTGCATTGTATGGCTTTCAGAGCTAAACAACAATTTTGTCTGGTTCCTGCTAAAGGCTTAACTAATCCTCAAGACACCCCAAATCACCTGAAGCTTAATGAGATGCCCAGGAGCTTATCAGAGAGAAAAGGATGTCTAATAAGCTCAGCCCAGGATTAGAAATTAGAAGTTCCTGAGACCTAATGAGTTGTTGATAAACTAGGGACTCTGGCATTAATGCCTTAGATTGCTTTTCTTGTGTTTTTTTTTTCCCTTTAAATAATGATCGGAAAACCAAAGAAAAGCCCTAATTAACTTGGATAGCTGTGGAGGTGATTAGGGAGCTAAAGTGCACTTTCTATTGAGACTGGAGAGACTTTAGCTTCATCTCTTGTTGTACTGCTACATCCAGTCTAGACCTACACAATGCTAAATTAGCTAGCTTTTAAAGTTAACAAAGCCCTTCAAGGCCTCCCTGGGATATTATGGAGTGAATGTAGCATCCCCTCTTTACAGACAAGGACAGTGGCCTCGTTGTTCTGACTTAAGCCAACAGAAGCAAATGGTTGCACTAATTTTTAATGGAGATGGGTATATTTAGGAGAGTGGAAAGCACACCATACTTGGAGTTGGGAGCCCTGGGTTGGATTCTCGGCTCCCAGATTTGCTAAGTTTGGGACTGGGGTCCCAAAAGGCCCTTCACTTTCTTGAGTCTCTGTTTTCTAATTTGTAGAAATGTGATGATTCTTGCAAGAGGCAGCATGGGATGGATGACTTGAAAGACAGCAGGCTGACTTTAGGGTCAGGAAAATCTGGGTTCAAGCCTTGCCTGATATATTTTGCTTATGTGGCTCTGGCTAAGTCACTTAACCTCTGCAACAAAAGTGTACCGGGGGGAAGCTAGATGGCGCAGTGGATAGAGCACCGGCCCTGGAGTCAGGAGGACCTGAGTTCAAATCTGGCCTCAGACACTTAACACTTACTAGCTGTGTGACCCTGGGCAAGTCACTTAACCCCAATTGCCTCACTAAAAAAAAAAAAAAAAGTGTACCAGGCAACTTTCCGAGATGAGAAGTAGCAGAGAGGTGATGATCGGCAGCAGAACAGGATTTCCTCCCTGGGAGTTCCTTATCCCAGTGAAATATATGTGGTCTTCCTCTTCCCTAAAACCAGCAACTCCCCCGCCCAAATCCTTTGCATTACCTGCCTTGCAGGTTGAGAAATAGGTGTATCTATCAACCAGTCATTGTCTTTGTCTAGACCTATGATTTTATCTATGTAAGGAAGTCCAAGTATGGAAACCCCCTCCCCCAATGCTGTTACTGCTGTTACACAGCTGTCTATGACTGTTGCCAGTAGCACTGAGAATTGAAGTGACTTGCCATGGTCATACAGCCAATAAGTATCTTCCTCACCCCAAGGCTTGCCCTCTATCTGATTCTGGGAGCTTGGGGACCTTTCTTCTCTAGCCTGGATGGTAGTCAGCACCTTGAGAAGAAGGGGAAGCCAGGATGAGTAGCAAATGAAAGAAAAACTGCCTGACACCCAGAGTTCTCCCACAGTAGACTGAGCTGCCTTGAGGAGGCCTTGAGTATCCTTTACTTAGAGGTCTTTAATCAAAAGCTGAGGCCCATTTGGGTTGTTATAGGACAGGCTTTTAGACAGGTATGCTTTAGACTAGAGGACCCCTCAGGTGCCTTGCCTCTCTGAGGTTCTGGGATTCTAGAACTCTTTACACATCTCTTCCAATACCTGTCCAGATGGAATGACTCTGGCTCTAGCCAGAGATGGCTCCAGTTTGGGTTTTCCAGCGCCACCAGGAGGAGGCACAAACTAAACATTCCTCTGTGTCTCTTGCTTTTGTCGTTCAGTCTTTTCCATCCTGTCTGACTCTTCATGAGCCCATTTGGGGTTTTCTTAGCAAAGATAGTGGAGTGGTTTGCCATTTCCTTCTGCAGCTCATTTGACAGATGAGGAAATGGAGGCAAATGGGGTGAAGTGGCTTGGCCAGGGTCACACAGCTAATAAGCGTCTGAGGTCCGATTTGAACTCAGGAAGAGGAGCCTTCCTGACTCCAGGCCCAGCACTCTGCCCATTGTGCCACCAACTATCTTGTATGTACTTCTTTATATTTAGATGGTGGTGTCTTCTCCATGAGACCGTGAGCTCCCTGAAGGTGACAAGAACTGGTTTTGCTTTTTTTGTATCCCGAGGGCTTAGCCCAGTGCCTGGAACCCAGTAAGCACTTAAATCCTTGTTAGCTGATTGATTTTAGGATTGAATTACAGGCTGAGCCAAACAAACTTAGCCTATCTATCTATACCGTGCTAGCACAACTTAGTGAAAAGTTTGAAATTCTGTTAATGCCAGAAATTACTTTCCTTATGGGAGACCAAACACCATTCCTGTATTTTTTTGTTACCTTAAAGGCTTTGCACGTGTTCCTGCAGAACATTTATTTAGAACCACATACTTTGAGCTAGCATTGGTTACATAGTTAAGGGATAGATCAAAATGTTCCAGTCCCTGTCAGTAGGATTGTTGATAACTTAGGATCATAAGCTCATTCATTGTTGCCTTCACTTACATCTGTATCTAGATATGTCTTGAAGCCAATTTTTTCTTTGCTGCTGACTCCTGTAGTTGGCATTGATTATTCATGTGAAAATAATGATGTGCAAATAATTTCGGCTTTGTCGATTTTTAATATTTATCAACTGAGCTCAAAAGAGATCAGCATAACAGGGACAGTTGGGCTTTTTGCCAGCCAGCCAGCCCATCTTCACCCCAGGATCCAGCAAATACTTTTTTTTTTTTTAACATGTATGCAAATAAATAAATCCAAGTTCTTTGCCATCTGGGTAACTTTTGTGTTTGTCGAAACAGTTACCGGTGCTGGAGCTGGAAGAAGCCTTAGAATATAGGATGTCAGAGCTGAAAGGGACTTTAGAACTCAGAATATCAGAAATTACTGGGATCTTAGAGATGATCTTGTTTAATTCCTCATTTCACAAATGAGAACATTCAGGTTCAGTGAGTTTTCGAGTGAAACCAGAACCCAGACCTTGGGCCTCCCAGTCAGGCTTCATTCACATGCACTGCCTTTTGTTTGGTTGGTTTTTTTCGGGGCAATTGGGATTAAGTGACTTGCCCAGGGTCACACAGCTAGTAAGTGTTAAGTGTCTGAGGCCAGATTTGAACTCAGGTACTCCTGAATCCAGGGCCATTGCTCTATCCACTGCGCCACCTAGCTGCCCCTGTGCCACCTAGCTGCCCCTACATTCACTGCCTTTTACTGAATCAAACCCTCCCCATCCCATTTTTGGGCCCCTTCCCCCTCCCACTCCATTGGATCACATCTGGAACCCACACTCTTTTTGTGCTGGTGCCTTCTTCAAATAGATGTTTCACAAAGCATTCTCCTGCCATTCCAAAAGGAGCCACTTGAGTAGTGAGCTGGGTGAAGCACCATGACCTACCCTGAAATGGCTTAACAACAGGAAAGGTTTGATTGACCAAAGTTTACAACATGAGACAGTGGAGTAAAGAAGGCACACGACTAAGAGTCAGAAACCATAGACTGCTAAAGTTGGAGGAGTTCTCAGATATGTATTCTTTTGGGGGGGGGGGCAGGGCAATGAGGGTTAAGTGACTTGCCTAGGGTCACACAGTTAGTAAATGTCAAGTATCTGAGGCCAGATTTGAACTCAAGTCCTCCTGAATCCAGGGCTGGTGCTTTATCCACTGGGCCACCTAGCTACCCCTAGACATGTATTCCAATTCCTCCCCCCCCGCCCATTTTACAGATGAAGAAATGAATGGTTCTTTGAAAGTAGGGGCCCCAGGGGCAGCTAGGTAGCACCATGAATAGAGCACTGGCCCTGGATTCAGGAGGACCTGAGTTCAAATCTAGCCTCAGA
Source organism: Dromiciops gliroides (assembly GCF_019393635.1). Taxonomy (NCBI): domain Eukaryota; kingdom Metazoa; phylum Chordata; class Mammalia; order Microbiotheria; family Microbiotheriidae; genus Dromiciops; species Dromiciops gliroides. The sequence goes on from NC_057867.1 coordinate 50,414,283, forward strand.
AACTTGACACTTCCTAGCTTTGTGACCCTGGGCAAGTCACTTAACTCTCATTGCCCCACCCAAAAAAAAAAAAAGAAAGTAGGGACCTCAGTGGCAATCTAATCCAACACCTGCCTGAAAGGAATTCCCTCTGTAATAGATGTAACAAGCGCTTATCCAGCCAGCATCCCCAAGGAGAGGAAATCTGCCGCCTCCCCAGGCAGCCCGTTCCACGGTGGAACACCTCTTTCACCCTTGTCTTTTCTGTATAGTCAGTTCTCTTAAGAACTTGGGAATTGATTGTGAGACATGGGAGATACTGACCCAGGACCACCCAACATGGAGTGCCTACAGCAGAGAAGGTGCCATGCTCTGTGAGCAAAGCAGAATTGCACTAGCTCAAAAGAAACACGAGATGTGCAAATTTAGGGAATCCACCCTAAATATTCACATGGATTCTTTGTGCCCAACCTGCAGTAGAGCCTGCCCATCTTGGATTGGTCTGATCAGCCTCTGTTGGACACACCCTACCTTGACTCCAATACAGTGATGTCATTTTGGTCCTCTTGGAGAAGAAAGGACAACAATCACCCAAACAACAGTCAGTCCCATAAGGCCCATAAGTCAGATTGGGCTTCTGGATGGCTCTGTCACTGGGCTTTGTGACTTTGTACAAGTCCTTTCCCTTTCTCTGAGGCCTCAGTTTCTGCTACAAAAGGAGATTGGACCTGTTGATCTCAGAGGCCACTTTCATCTCTGATATCCTATTTGGGTTAGCCTCCTGACTTCCTGGCCAGGTGGTCTCGGGGAATAGCTTCCTTCTCTGGCCTTCAGGCTCCTCCACCATGAAACCGGAGGTTGGGCTTGATGGTCCATTCCAGCTCCCAAGTTCTATCTTGATTTGTCTCCCAGCGACAGAGGCCAAATGCAATTAGAAGAAAACTAAAGGGATGGGTCATCTTAATTTTGTTTCCCTTTCCTTTCCCTGCTCTCTGTAGTCCCATAAATCTTACTCAAAATGCATTTGATAAGCTCCTTAAGGGCAGAGGTGATTTCATTTCTGTCTGGCACATTGGGCCAGGGTGATGGGGGTGGGGGTGGCAAGTCAAGGACTAGGATTTCATCTGTGTGGAGACCTTCTAGTGTGGAAACTCCCTTCACCTGTGCACATAGGCTGCTCCTGTAACCTTCCCTGGAGGCACTGAGAGGTTGTGACTTGCCCGTGATCATCCTAGTGTTGCACACAGTAGGCCCTGAATGAAATTCATCATTTTGCTCCTGGCCCACTAAGGGGTCTTTGATCAAATGAGATCTCCTTAAGAAGCACCTAGTACATACAGTACCTGGTGCATAGTAGGTGCTATATAAATGTTTATTCTCTCTCCCACACACACCTTCAGAAAGACTCCTACTTCTGCCCCTTGCTGGATCCGCTCCTTAGGCTCTTTGGCACTTCCTCCTGGAAAGCAGTGTCCTACTGTGGCATGTTGTTTATTGCTCCCAGCTTATAGGTGTTACAAATATTTTCCTAATGAAATCATCTGCCACTGGAGTCTGTTCCTGGCCATTCATCTGATCCTCTAAAAGCCGGGCTTTGCCTTTCAAATCAACTTGAAATGGATGTTTCACCAGATTGCTTCCTCCCCTTTTCAATATCAGGGCTTCATTAGCTGCTTGAAGCCTCTGCTTCTTTTGTAAATGGCTCAGGAAACAAAGACAGAAAGAGGGGGCACTGGCTCACTTGGACCCAGAATAGGCCACTGAGGCATCAGTTCCCTCATCCGTAAGATGGAGGGCGCTGGCGGCTAGATGACTGAAGGGCTCCCTCCAGCTCTGCCTTTCTGGGTGGGAGGTATGCATTTGCACAGAGCTGCCTCCCGGCCTGGAACCCCCTCCCTCCACCTCTCCACCTGTTCAATCCTTCTCTTCCTTCCAGGCTGGCTCAGGCGCCAGCTGCCCCATGAGCCCCTGCTTTTCTGACCCCCCTCCCCCCCTCCCCCCAAGCTGAAAGTGATCTCTCCCTCCTCAGATTTTCTTCTAGCAGTTTGTCTGGATACACTGGACCTCCTATAACACTTATTTCTGTCCATGTCCTTCCCTTCCCCTCCCCCCTTCCCCCTTAGCTGTCAGCTCCTTCAGTGCAGAAATCATGCTGTTGTTTGTTCTGCTTTCCATCTTCAGGGTCTAGGAGGGCACCCTGCAGAGACAGCACAGGCTAATGAGACAGGCATCGGAGGAGCCGGGATGGAAGCCTAGCTCCATTCCTGACCTCTGTGACACTGGACAAATCAGTTCACTTCTCTGGGACTCAGTTTCCTCATCTGTCAAATGAAGGACTTGGACTGGATGACCTCAGAGGTCTCTTCTAGCTCTAAAGAATTTCCACACACAAGAAATCACAGGTCCAGCCCCACCCCCACCCTGGAGGATCTTCTGTGTAAGAAACTCCCCTTGTGAAAATGCTTTCCAATAAGGCAGCTAGGTGGCGCAGTGGATTAAGCACTGTCCCTGGATTTAGGAGGACCCTAGGCAAGTCACTTAACCCTCATTGCCCTGCAAAAAAAAAAAAAAAAAAAAAAAAAAAAAAAAATGCTTTCCAGGAGCGCGGAGCCAAGATGGCAGAGGAAAGGCAGTGAAAATGCTTTCCACCAGTAGAGATCAGCAGCTTTTCTGGAGCTCAGAGTTAAAGAGCCCCCATGGGGCAATAAGAGGTTTAGCTATCTGCCCCTTCACACAGCTAGTCCTGATGGGAAATAGGACTTGAACCCAGATCCTGACTCCAAGGCCAGCCCCCTATTCACTCACTACGCCATCCTGCCTCTCTGTGATGGTACTTAGTATTTGTTGAATAAATGCCTGTGGGATGAATTGTACATTACTGTCCTCGAGCTCTACATTCCGTCAGATGATGTTTCTAGATATGACATTCCATTTCCCTCCTCCATATCTTTGTACAGTCAGTACTTCATGCCTAGGATGCAGTCTCTTCTCCTCCAGCTTCCTTCAAAATTCAACTTGAGTGCTCAAGGGCCATTTCCCACACATCAGCCTCAACCTCCCCTCCCAGAAATTACTTTGTATTTAATATGTATGTAGTCTGTATTTACCAAAGTAAGACTTACTTCTCAGGGCTCAGGTTCTCTCCCTGCTGTTCTTTCATGTTCACTCCCAGAAGGTCATTTGTTTGAGGGTGAGGACTTTGGGTTTGGTATTTAATAACAATAATAGCTGCCATTTAGATAATGTTTTAAGATTTGCAAAAATTTTTAATTATCTCATTTGATCCTCACAACAACCCTGGGAGGCAGGTGCTATTATCACCCTTTTTTTGCAAGGCAATGAGGGTTAAGTGACTTGCCCAGTGTCACACAGCTAGTAAGCCCCCCTCCTTTTTAATGGTATTTTATTTTTCTAATTACATGTAAAGACAATTTTTAATATTCATTTTTAATAAGATTTTGAGTTCCAAATTTTTCTCCCTCCTTCCTAAGACAGTAAGCAATTTGATATAGATTATATATGTGCAGTCATATCATCTCCTTTTAAAAGAGGAGGAAACTGAGACAAACAGAAGTGAAGTGACTTGCCCCAGGGGTAGTAAGTACCTGAAGCTGGATTTGAACCCAGGTCCTCTGGACTGAGGCCCCACCTAGCTGCCACTGTTTGTGTTTCTAACACCTAGCACAGTGCTTGGCACAGAGTAGACACCTGATAAGTACTAGTTGAATTAATTAATGTTGAAATCCAAATAGGTATCTCTTGGCACCTGCTGTACACTTTGCATCTCACCTTTCATTTTAAAAAATCCTCATTGTAGAGCCCACCGTTCCCAGAATCTTTCTGAGAAATCCCAAGTCGCAAAACACTTCGCCCTTTTGAAACTGGGACAGACGCAAGCAGAAGCACTTTGAAATGTCAGATCCACCTGCAGGGACAGCTAATTACAAGTATTAGCAGACCGACTTCTTGCTGCGGGCTTCCTGTTTGCCAGCTGCTTTCAGAATGAATCATTTCTCCCTGGTGACAACTGCTTCTCTCCCTCTTTCCTGATTAGATTTTCGATTACCTGCTGCCTCTAAGATGGTTTTGTTCTTTTCCCACTGACAATGTGTATTTGAGCTATTATTGCTATACCGCTTGAAAGAAAAGTTGTCTACATTTGGAATAAGAAAAACAATGTATCTCGCCCCTAAACCAACCTCACAACTCACCGGAAAATGATATAAAATAGTTAGCCAATAAACATTTATGGGGTGCTTACTATGTGCCAGGCACTGTGCTAAGTGCTAGGGATGCAAAGAAAGGCAAAAGACAGTCCCTGCCCACAAGGAGCTTACAGTAGAATGAGAAGATAACATGCAAATGACCATGTACAAACAAGCCATAGAAAGGATAAAATTGGAAATAATCATGGGGGGGGGCGGAGAACTAGTATTAAGGGGGATTGGGGAAGGCTTCCTGTAGAAGGTGGAATTTTAGTTGGGACTTGAAGGAAGCCAGGGAAGTCAGAAGGCAAGGCTGAGGAGAAAGTGAGTCCAGGAATGGGGGACTGCCAGAGAAAATGGCCAAAGTTGGTCAGTGGAGTACAGGAAACAGCAAGGACACCAGTGTCACTGGATCCAAGGCTGGGTCTTAGTCCCCTACTCGGTAAAATGATGGAGTTGGATTAGATAAATTTTAAGATCCCCTCCAGTTTGAAATCTATGAAAACCAGTATCTGTCCTTTGTTTTGTAGATATGGCCACTTAAAGTCATTTATGAGGTAGGTAGCCAGAGATCAGGAAACTCAGAAGTCTAAAGGGAAATTACTTAACCAGAGTCACATGGCTAGTGTCAGAGGCAGGACTTAAACTGAGGCCTCTCTTGATTTTTCTCCTTTGAAAATCAAAAGCTGGGGGGCAGCTAGGTGGCGCAATGGATAAAGCACTGGCCTTGGATTCAGGAGGACCTGAGTTCAAATCCAGCCTCAGACACTTGACACTTAACTAGCTGTGTGACCCTGGGCAAGTCACTTAACCCTCATTGTCCTGCAAAAAAAAAAAATCAAAAGCTGAGAGGTTTTACACAATTTCAGAATGATAGCAGACAGCTTCTTTTCTAGTACTCCAAAGACCCCTTCCTCCTGCCTCAAGCCAGACTGTACTTCTCAGATCCCCTCCCTCAAAGGTTCCCTGCTCACCTCAGCTTCTACTCAAGATCAAGAATGCCCTTTCTTTCCTTTGAAAAAAGTTTCACTGGTTCTTTTGTTCTTTAGTCATTTCCAGGTCTCCCACCACTGCCCAATCCTCCCTTCCTCAGGCTTAATTAAAAAACAAACAAACAAACAAATAAAAAACCTAGGAAACTAAATAGTTAAGTGAAGCCAATCAACACATCCACCCTCTCTGGCAGCACACCCTACATTCCATACCTGTTTGTTGTTCAGTCATTTCAGTCATGTCTGATTCTGTAACCCCATTAGAGGTTTTCTTGGCAAAGAAACTGGAGTGGTTTGCCATTTCCTTCTCCAGCTCATCGTGAAGACTCATCTTCCTGAGTTCAAATCAGACCTCAGACACTTACTAGCTGTGTGACCCTGGGCAAGTAATTTGCTCTGTTTGCCTGTTTCCTCATCTGTCAGATGAGCTGGAGAATGAAATGGCAAACCACTCCAGAATCTTTGCTAAGAAAACCCGAAATAGGGTCACAAAGAGTCAGACATGACTGAACAACAAAGCCTCTTTCAAGACTCAGTTCATATCCATCCCACCTTCTGCAAGAGGCCTTTCTTGATCCCCCACACTGCTAGTGCCTTCCCTCTAACATCCCGCCTTCTATAGGAAACCTTCCTTAACTTCTCTTAATTCTGGTACTTTCTCTCTTTTAATGATTTCCTATTCATCCCATATATAGTTTGCTTTGTGTATATTTGTTTGCATCCTCCCCCATTAAATTGTCAGCTCCTTGAAGGCAGGAACTGTCTTTTGCTTCTTTTTGTGTCCCCAGAGCTTAACACAATGCCAGGCACAGAGTAGGCACTTAATAAATGTTTGTTGATTGGTTGATTGATTTATCTTGTATGCACCTTGTTGTTTGCATGTTATTACACCCATTAGAATGTGAACCTCTTGAAGGTGGGCTTTTTTTGCCTTTCTTTGTTTCCCTAGCATTTACATAGTGCCTGGCACTTAAGAGTACAGGTTTCGTCTTGTCACTCCTCCTGCTCAAAAACCTTCCTTGGATCCCTTGTTGCCTCAAGGATAAAATATAAACTCCTCAGTCTGACATTTAAAGCCCTTCCCAATTTGGCTCCTTCCAAGCTTATTTTACATGATTCCCCTTCATGCACTTGTTACAGCCCAACTGGCTCACCTACAGCTGTCCCCCATGTCTGGACTCTACTTCCCTAGAATTTACCTCTTAGAATCTTTAGCTTCCTTCAAGGCTCAACTCAGTTGCCACCTCCTACAGAAAGCTTTTCCCAATCCCCGAGTTACTAGTGTTTTCTCTTTCATCAAATTATATTATCAGTAGTATAAGCTTCTTCAGAGCACTGACAGATTTTTCTTGTTATTAGTGTTTGTTGAATCAGTGGCTCTTTCTCCCTTTTCCTTATGTCTCCAAGAAGACTATAATCTTATTGAGGGCAGGGACATCTTCCGTCTTCTGCTTCTGGATACCCTGGGACACCTAGCACTTGCCTCAGTGTGGCACAGTGGAGAGAGTACTAGATTTAAAGTAAAAGACCTGGGTTACGACACTGGCCCCGTTCCTTGCTACTGTCCAGAACGCTGGGCAGGTTACTTTCCCTTGCTGAGACTCGGTTTCCTCTTCTGAAAAATGACTGATCCCTAAGGTCCCTTTATGCACATTGTTCTTAGGTAAGCTGCCCAGGCCAGTTCTAGCTTCTATACATACCTAACTGTTCCTGTTTTCCACATTTAACTTGGGAATAACTATTTAATAAGATCCATAAAACTTGGAGCCGCTCAAAATTAAAAGGACCATCGAAAACAAATGTTGAATTAAATGTAAAATTCAGATATGGTTTATTTTTGTCTTTAAATCATTTCTCTCCTCCATATGCCTTTTCACCCACATTTGAGTGGGGACTTGAGATGGGCAGAGAAATCAGAATCATTTCAAGATTCTTTACAAAGTTCAGAGCAGAAAATCAGAACTGACAGTTATATAACGCTTTGCGAATGCTTTACATCCATTATCGTATTTGATCCTCACAACAACCCTGTGAGGTAGGTATGATTATTATCCCCATTTTACAGATGAGGAAACTGAGGCTCAGAGAGGTTAAGTGACTTGCCCAGGGTCACAAAGCTAGGACACAGAAGAGGCTAGATACAAATTGCGATCTCCCTGACTCCAGGGCCAGCCCTTCAGCCACAACACCATGATTACATTCATGTGCTTTTTTTTCAGACATGACATGACCAGTGCTATGGACATGAACGCTATATCCTAGAAACTGGACCCCCAAGTGGGCCTATGGGCTTTTTCGAAGCCAAGTTCCATTACCTACAAAAATCACCATCAGCAATGTGTTTAGGCTTATGCTCACATATTCAATGAACATATCACTGTGACAAGGCATGCTCATGGTCTGTAAAAAGGCCTGGAAGACATCCTTTTCAAGAACAAAAAAATCCTACCAAATGTGCGTGCTCCAAATCTGGCAACTGGTTCCCGACTGTTAGAAAATACCTGACAGAAACGGCCCAGTTCCCACATGTAGGTTTAGGGAAAGTAATGGATCCCCAAACCAAACAAAGAGCCTGGCATCTGCTAAGCCCAGCTTAGGGACAAGGGCTAGCAAAAAAAACCAAATGCTTTTGTCATTATTCTGCTTATTAACAAAAAGCATTGGAAAGAGAGAGAGAGAAGCCAGAGGGTCAAGAGGCTGACCTAATACCTGGCCTCCTTTGAGGCCAAAGAGAGAGACCTCCCTGACAGCCATACCAATGACTGACTGTTTTGATAAAAGCCTTAGTGGCTTTCAAGTTTGCCGTCCAACTGGTTAGCTAGCTAACTCCCTAGGTGAGCCAGACGGTTTGGGTATTTGGTGAGACCCTGGGATGGCGTATTGTATTTCACACATAGTCTTAACTTAAATTCCACTTTCAGAACCACTAAGAGGGCAGAGGTTCTGGGCTGACCATGTATGCTTATAGCCAGAGAAGAAACACAAGTATTCTGTGGTTGTTTCCATTTCCATCAGCTTAGCTTTCTAACCCTCTAACCCTGAGGGCAAACAGGACCTTAACAATCAAAGTGAATTAGAGAAAGATAAGCAAATAACAAACATAGCTTTAATAAAAGTCATGTGTACAACAAGGTATTGATATAAAAAGACAATCTCTTCAAATCATTGCACAGGAGTCACTGGACAAAATGATCATCGGTCTCTGTAACATGATGAGCGCAATGTGCTGGCGTCCTGCAAATACAAGTTATACATCAATTTATACAGATACACCTCTATCTGAGATACAGATAGAGATATAGAGAAATTATACTTTTGTAATTATGTTCAATTAATGATAGGTTTTCTGTCACATATTAATGAACCAAATGAGAATCAAAGGTAGTCCACAGTCATGATGATGTGAAGGGAAACATTTCCAAAGTCAATTTTCTTCCTTGTTCATATTCTAAGTATAACCATTGTGATAAGACCTGAAAGACAAAAATTGAAGACCCCCATCTTAGAGAAATGGCATTTCACTGAAATTCCCCATTCAAAGAGAGATTGTTCAGACTTAAAATGACTAAAGCAGCCACACATAGGAAGAGGCACTCAACTAAGAAGTCAAAGTAAATTGAATTTAGCTGAAATCACATTTGTGTTACACAAAGAAATCCAATTTAAAACAAAGGGCAGCCACTGGGTGGGGTTAATTACATCAGGAAATGTTCCTCCAAAGTCTTGCTCCAGTACCTCCTCCTACCTCCGGAGCTCTTGAAAGGCTGTAGCAGCCAAGGACTAGCTCAAGCAAGCCCTGTGCCAAGCTGGACAAGCTTTGAGTACAGGTATGGATCACCAGGACTGGCTTGGCCAAGTGTGGAGAAACCCATCACCAAAGGTTGGGCACCGGACAATGAAGGTCTTGAGACATAGCAGGATGGGAAACCAGAGAGACAATGAATTAACTGGATTGAGGGATGTCTGGACACAGTGTTCTCACCAATAAACACATTTGCCCCTCCGTACTGGCACAACTGCTCTAACGATGGACGTGACGTAGGAAAGTAATGCCAGAGATGGCAGAAGACAGAACCTCATCATCGGCATATATGTAATCAGTGTCAGCGCTATGTAGTATGTATAGAGGTATATGTAGTAAAAGGTATAGGATATATGGAGGTAGAGGGTAGTCCTTGGCCTGGAGGGGCTTACTCTATTTGGGGTAACACGGCTCATGGGGCAGCTAGGTGGTACAGTGGCTAGAGCACTGGCCCTAAAGTTGGGAGGACCTAAGTTCAAATCTAACCTCAGATACTAACTGTGTAACCCTGGGCAAGTCACTTAATCCCAATTGCCTTAAACATGGGGGGGGGGGCATCTCCAGTCGTCCTGATACTATATCTTCCACTAGACCCAGATGGCTACAGAGGAGAGAGTGAGGCTGGTGACTTTGCATACCCCTCCCTCGCTTAGATCCAATTCATTGTAAGTCAAGACATCTGTCATAGTCCTCTTTGGGAACGAAGGACAAACAAGAACAGGGCACGTACAGAAACAAAGCACGAGGGTATTTGCCAACTGTACATGGGAAATACTATAGAAAGTGAGCATTCCCAGAAGGCACAGTGTGGGGAAAGCTTCAAGGGAGAAGGAAGACCTCTGCAAGCCCTTGAAAGGCACCAAGTGGGTCCGCGTGGACACCAGTGCAGCCGTCCCCAGTGTACTGCAGGGAAAGTAACCTAGTTTGGCCAGAGCAGAAGATTGATGGAAGGGGGTGGTTGGGAGTTGAAAGGTGAAGAGATAGATGAGGAGCCGGATTGGGGGAAACCTTGAAAACCAGTTTGAAGAGCTTGCAATGGGGCACTACTGAAGGTTTCTAACTGGGAAATGCTGTGTACACAGTAGTATATTAGGCCAGTTGATCTGAAAGCACTATGTGAGGTGGCAGAAACAAGGCAGGGAACCCAGTGAAGAGAATACTGCAATTTTCCAGCCATAGGGTTATCAGAAGGAACCCCAGAGGTCATCTAGTACAACTTTTCATTTTCCAATGAGGAAACTGAGGTCATGGGTAGAGTTAGAGGTAGGATTTGTGACTTCAGAGCAAATTATCTTTCCATTATACCATTCCTTGAGGTAATGAAGGGCTGAATTAGTGTGGGGAGGCATGAATGAAAAGGAATAGATTAAAAAGACAGTATGGTGTTATGTGAGCTGATGATGAGTGAGATGAGCAGAACCAGAAGAACATTATACACAGTATCATCAACATTGAGTGTTGACCTACTGTGATGCACTATATTCTTCTCACCAATGCAATGGTACAGAAGAGTTCCAGGGAACTCATGATAGAAGAGGATCTCCAAATCCAAGAAAAAAAAAAAAAAGAACTGTGGAGTATAGATGCTGATTGAACCATACTATTTCTTTTGTTTTGGGTGCTATTGTTTTTTTTTTTCTATTTTGAGGTTTGGCATCACTGCTCTGATTTTTTCTCTTATAACAGGATTAATGCAGAAATAGGATTAATGTTATTATGTGTATATATATGTGTGTGTATAGATATATATATATCTATATGTATATAAACATATAGATATAACCTATATCAGATTACCTGCTGTCTAGGGGAGGGGGGAGGGAGAAAAATCTGAAATTGTGAAGCTTGTATAAACAAAAGTTGAGAACTATCTTTACATGTAACAGAAAAAATAAAATACCTTGTATGTAAAAAAAAAAAAAGACAGTATGAAGAAATCAACAGGACTTGATGACTACTAATAGGTTATGGGGGGAAGGAAAGAAGAGTCAGGAATAATTCCAAGACTCTGAGTGAGAAAATAATGATACCACTGACAAAAAAGGGAGAGAGGGGAATAATCATAATAAAACAGCTCACACATATAGCACTTAAAGGTTTGCAAAGGGCTTTATATATGTTAACTCATTTGATCCATATAAGAACTCTGTGAGGTAGGTACTATTATTATCCCCAGTTTATATATGGAAAAATTGAAACACAGAGAGGTTAAATGACATGGCCAGGACCACACAGCTAGGAATTTATCTGAGAAAGGATTCAAATTCAGTTCTTTCTGATTCCAAGTCCCACATTCTATCCCCTGTGCCAAGTAGCTCAAAGGGAAGCTGACTTGGTACCAAAGACAAGGAATCAGGTTTGAAATATGTTGAATTTGAGGTGATGGCAGGATGTCCATGTTGGAGGTGTGGACCCCAAGTTGAGGAAGGGTCAGGATGAAGGTGTAATGTGGGGGGCCATCCTCATAGAGGTGACAGTTTCAGTGAGGACAAGAGGAGCTGGGAGGGAGGGGGAGGGAGAGAGAGAGAGAGAGAGAGAGAGAGAGAGAGAGAGAGAGAGAGAGAGAGAGAGAGAGAAAATACCAGCATACATACATAAACACAGAGTTAGGAAGTAGGAACAGAAAGTAAGGTTAGTGAGGCAAAGAAGGCATCACCAGAGAACTAGAAGAGAGGTCAAATTGGCACAGCATCATGGATGCAAAAGTGGGGAAATTTTCCCAAAAGGCCAAGGTAGTACACATTGTAGAATTGTGCAGAGGGAAAGACTACACAAAGGCCACATCAGTCGGCATTTAGGCCTGGGGAGCGGCCCTGGAGAGAGCACTTTTAGTCAAGTAGTAGAGAGAAAGCCCAATTTCAGGGCAGTCAGTAAGTGCTAAGGAAGTGGGGACAGCAAATGGAACTTTGTAGAAGGTTAACAGACAAAAGGAAGGAGAAGAGATGTGTAGCTCCAGGGTGGAAGGATGAAGGAATTGGTTTTTGGTTGGTTGGTTTTTTAAGAGAGGCATGTCCCAAGCATGTGTTTAGGAGAGGAGACATCGGATTGAAAATGGCTTTACAGGGGGCAGCTAGATGGCGCAGTGGATAGAGCACTGGCCCTGGATTCAGGAGTACCTGAGTTCAAATCCAGCCTCAGACACTTGACACTTACTAGCTGTGTGACCCTGGGCAAGTCACTTAACCCCCATTGCCCCACAAAAGAAAAGAAAAGAAAAGAAAAGAAAATGGCTGTACAGAGGGAATGATTAAAAGGCAATGTTCCAGAAGGGCCTAGAGGGGAAGAGATCAAGAGGACAAGAACATTTAGTTCCTGAAAGTAAGTGAACCATCCCGTAATCCAGAAGGAGCAGAGGTGGGTAAAGGGAAAGAACAATTCTGAGACATTGAGCAAGTCAGGATGATGAGTGAGGTCACATCAAATGGTCTCAACCCCACACCCCCCCACACCCCCATCCCCGCAAGGTAGGTGCTAGCATTATCATTCCTGTTTTACAGATGAGGAAACTGAGGCTGAGAGAGACTTGCCCAAAGTCCCACAGTTGGGAAGTTCTGCTGAGGCAGGATCTGCACTTCCCAGCTCCAAAGAGAGGCACTCTTGTCCACTGCAACACAGGGCCAATGGCTACTGGCCATCAGCTGCTTGACCTTCCACAGAACTGTTTCCGGAAAGTAGTGGGGACAAAGCCCAAGAGCCAGGGGTTGAGGAGTGAGGTTGATAGTGACATGGGTAGCAAGTATGGACTATTTTCCAGTAGTATGACATCAGTGAAGAAGAGATAGGACTAATGGCCTGAGGAAGGGGCCCAGTAAAAGAAGGTTGCATTGCAATGGCCTGCTAACTGGTCTTCCTGTCTCCAATTTTCCCCCATCTAATCCAGTAATTTTCCTGAAGCACAGCTCTATTGTGTCACCCTCTAGTCAATAACCTCCAGCTAACTCCGTGCTAACTTCCAGGATTATCAAATAAGTCCTCTGTTTGGCATTTAGAGCTCCTTGCACCCTGGCCCTGTCCTTCTTTTCCAGTCTTTTTCTACTTCACTCCCCCTCTACATGGTCTGTGAACTATCTACACAGACCTACTTGCAAACCACCCTCCAGTTCCCACCTCGGTACCTTTGCACTGGCTATCCCTCCTTCCTGGAATGCCCTTCCTCCTCACCTGCGAGTCTTAGAGTCTCCAGCTTCCTTCAAGACTCAGTGTAAATAAACCAAAAAGACAGAATGTGAACATCACCTTCTCCTAGAGACCTGTCCTGGTACCCTCATCTCCAACTCCTCCAAGGTCCTCTTCCATCTACTCTGTATGTTTCTTGTGTGTTTACATGTTGTCTCCCCCATTAAAATGTCAGAGGACAGGGACTGTTTTGCCCTTTCTTTGTATTCTTAAAACTTAGTGAGGTACCTGGCACATACCAAGAGCATACTAAGTGCTTGCTGAATGATTCGTTTTGGAGAGAATAGGGAAGGAGCCAGTAGCAGAGAGGGAGAGATTAAAATACACTGGAGACTGAAGCAAGGTCAAAGAGGATCCACTGGTCTGAAACCAGTCCTGTCCACACCAAGTAATGGAAGAAGATATTTTTGTTTTCTCAAGAGTTATGAGGAGCAGTCTCTTCAAATCTACCTCATCCATGCAGGACTGACAGCCCCCTAGCCTGAGTGACAATAGTATCAAAGCACCCTCACTGGGTGTCCACTGAACACCTTCTTCAGCAAATCCCAACATACATAGCCCTTCTTTATTCTCTTGTCTGCAGACCCTTGGGTGCTGCAAATGGTCATCCAGTTTCTGCTCGAAAGAGGGGGAAGCCATCTCTGTAAGTTGGTAACCCCTCCCACCTCTGAATCACTCTGGGAAGTTTTCCTTCATATCTCAGTAGCTTCTACCCATTGTTCCAGGTTCTGGAGCCTGGTTCTTGGCTCCTCTGGATCCAAGCAGAACAAACCCAATTTCCTTCTCCATATGCTTGCTTTTCAAATACTTATTATTCTTATTATTTCATGTCTCTGTGTGTGTGTGAGGCAATTGGGGTTAAGTGACTTGCCCAGGGTCACACAGCTAGTAAGCGTCAAGGGTCTGAGACCAGATTTGAACTCAGGTCCTCCTGAATCCAGGGCTGGTGCTTTATCCACTGCGCCACCTAGCTGCCCTGGCTTTTCAAATACTTAAAGCCAGCCGTCATCTTCCCCCCCGCCGCCGAGTTTTCTCTCTGGCTAAAGCTGCCCAGTTCCTTTGACCATTCCCCATAAGATAGGAACTCCCATCCCTTCAGCATCCTGGTTGCCTTCTCTGTACAAGCGACTCTCAAAGCCCATCTACTAGGTTATTGCAGGGTGTGATGGATGTCCATGGAGGAAACAGTTGACAAAAATCACAAATCCTTGGAGAACTTAAGCATATTGCTGATGTTAAAGATTCTTTTACCAACTCACAACTTAATTCCAATTAAACTCTTTATTAGAAGTTGGAAGGAGGGGCTAGTGATGAGTCAGCCTGAGACTGGACTCACAACATCTGCCACCTACCTAATGACAATAGTATTTTAGTGGGAATCAGGCAACACTACTTACTGTTTCTAAGACTTAGTTTCTCAGATGTCAAAACTTGCACCTCCTATTCTCATGGGGTGTTTTATAGACATGAAAAAACGTGTGTATGTAAAAGCACTTTAAAAATATCTCAGGGGCAGCTAGGTGGCACAGTGGATAAAGCACCAGCCCTGGATTCAGGAGGACCTGAGTTTAAATCCGGCCTCAGACACTTGACACTTACTAGCTGTGTGACCTTGAGAAAGTCACTTAACCCTCATTGCCCCACCCCACCCCCCAAAGCTATCTCACAAGTTCTACATGAAATCAGACCAAAATGCAACTTGGTAGCTTGCCTTCTGTTATAGTCTGTGAGGCAAAAAGGTCAGGCTTACACAGCTTGAAACCAGGTGGAGGGCTAGAGAGTTATCTAGTGAATCTGGGAAAGTACTTAGGCAAACTGTACATTGGAGGTCTAGTCTGGATGGTAGCAGAGTTAGGGGAATTCTTTATCAGCTAGACTGCTCTGCGCACAGTATTGAGTAAGGAATCATTGGGAATCTCAAGCAGGGCTTCTTCACCTTTTCTTTGTCATAGGTTCCTCTGACCCATGGCTGATGAAGACTAATGGACCCTTTCCTTCTCAGGTTAATAGTTTGGTGCCCAGATTCATAATTAGGGAATGCTCAATTTCGGTGAGACACTAGTTAAAATCAAGATGGAATTTTTTTTCCCATCCAAGTTCTCAGACTCCTTAGAATCTGTCACCCAGACTCCCCAGGTTAAGAATTTCTGACCTAGAGGAAAATCTCCACTGGGTGCTAGATGGCTTGGCTTTGTCCTGTTTGATTTTTTTTTTGCGGGGCAATGAGGGTTAAGTGACTTGCCCAGGGTCACACACCTAGTAAGTGTCAAGTGTCTGAGGCCAGATTTGAACTCAGGTCCTCCTGAATCCAGGGCCAGTACTTTATCCACTGCTCTACCTAGCTGCCCCCTAATAGCTTTTTTTTTTTTTGGTGGGGCAATGGGGGTTAAGTGACTTGCCCAGGGTCACACAGCTAGTAAGTGTCAAGTGTCTGAGGCTGAATTTGAACTCAGGTACTCCTGAATCCAGGGCCGGTGCTTTATCCACTGCGCTACCTAGCTGCCCCCTAATATCTTTTTTAAATCATAAAAGTATTTTATTATTTCCAGTTACATGTAAAGATAGTTTTCAACATTTGTTTTCATAAGATTTTGAGTTCCAAATTTTTCTCCTTCTCTCCCCCCTCCCCAAGACAGCAAGCAATCTGATATAGGTTATATATGTATGATCACCTTAAACATATTTCTGCATTAGTCATATTGTGAAAGAAGAATCAGAACAAAAGGGAAAAACCTCAAAAAAGAAAAAAAACAACCAAAAAACTTGAAAGCTAAGGAAAAGGTATACTTATCAAAGCTGCTGGCAACAAAACTGGAAGGAACAACAGAAAATGTCTTACGGAATCCAGAGACAGAGATCTCAAGCTGGAATGAGGGACCAAAATTTTTTACAAGATGCCGTTTGGTAGGCATAAATATAAAGTCCTCCACTTAAACTTTTTAAAAAATAAATAATCAATTGCTTAAGTATAGAATATAGAGCTGGCTTGACAACAATTCAAATGAAAGACTTTGGGTTTTTACCCAATTCCTTGTTCAAAATGTCCATGATATGGGGGCTAAGAGTTTGCATTTGCATCAGAGTTTGCACTGAGAAAGGTAGTACAGTGTCTGCAACAAGGCAAGGTGATAATCTCCAAGTGATCTACACTGACCAAATTACCCCCAGCATATTAGGTTCAAGGCATGAGACTTTAACTTTTGCCAGAACTGTCCATATTGGGTGTTTAGAGTATCCTGTACCAGCTAACTGCACAATCTTTAGCCAGTCATTAACAATGTAGCCCTGTCCAAAGAACTGGAAATCGAGGGGATGTCCATCAATTGGGAAATGGCTGAACAAGTTGTGGTATATGAATGAGATATATAGCATGTGCTATAAGAAATGATGAGCAGGACAGTTTCAGAAAAGCCTGGAAAGACTTATATAAGCTGATGCTGAGTTAAGTGAGCAGAACCAAGAGAACATTATACACAGTAATAGCAACATTGTGCGATAATCAACCATAATAGACTTAGCTCTTCACAGCAATACAATGATCCAGGACAATGCCAAAAGACTCATGATGCAAAGTGCTCTCCACATCCAGAGAAAGAACTATGGAGTCTGAATGCAGATTGAAGCAGACTATTTTCACTTTTTTTGGTTTTGTTTTTTTCTTTCTTGAGGTTTTTCTCTTTTGTTCTGATTCTTCTTTCACACCATGACTAATGTGGAAATATGTTTAACATGACTGTAATGTATAACCTATATCAGAAAGCTTGTGTCATGGGGAGGCAGGAGGGAAGAGAAAAATTTGGAACTCAAAATGTTACAAAAATGAATGTTGAAAACTATCTTTACATGTAATTGGGGAGGGGTGCAGCTAGGTGGAGCAGTGGATAAAGCACTGGCCCTGGATTCAGGAGGACCTGAGTTCAAATCTGGCTTCAGACACTTGACATTTACTAGCTGTGTGACCCTGGGCAAGTCACTTAACCCTCATTGCCCCACAAAAAATTTTTTTAAAAAACCATGTAACTGGGGGAAAATACCATTAAGTGGGGGGGAAAAAACCAACACTGTAGCCCTGTCCACACAGTACCAGAGTGGCTGGAAAGCAATTCTTCATGGCACAGGGCATAGACACACACTCCTGCCAGTCATGACAGAAGGAAAGGGAAGCCCAATTCTGGTTTGGCATTCTCTCAAATTGGGATATTTCAGATTAGCTGGCTTTTAGGAAACAAGCCAGATGCCTCCCTTACTAAGAATCACATTGGGGAAAAACATTGCAAATCGGAAATGGTTAACAAATCTATAGGAAATCACAAGAAGGCATGTGATTTTCATCTCTCGTTTACATGATTTGATGAGGAGGGTAGAGGTAGGGTGAAGAAGAGAGGCCAGTACCTACGTGCATGCCTTCAGACATATTCTCTACATGTCTTCTACCATGAGAATGATCATAAAGGAGAATAGTGAGTTGTACAGATGCATTGAGATGCCTACCTAATGGCACCAGATATATCTAGTATTCCCATAGATCCCTAACAAGGTTCAATGTAAGCAGAAACAAGTAAATAGGAAGCAAAAGCAAGCAAACCTTAGGAAACACTTTATCCAGAAGTTTCTTTGAGTCCAGTCTCCATCCAGGTCTTTAAAACAAAATCAAGGCCAAGCCATAAACATTATCTACATAAGCTCACCCCCAAATATAACTTTGAAAAATATACTTACCTAAAACATAAGCAGCCACCAACTTCTGATTCACGCTTAAATGGAAGTAGAGAGGCACTAGCGATTCCACTTCTCCCAAGGTGGGGAGCATCAGAGCTGCAATGCACACTATGCCCAGGAAAACAGTTAATAAACTAGGTCCTGATGAGACAGTCCTGTTGTCTGGAAAAATAGGAAGACACTTCTTGAAGCTTCCATCTTTTAAATACAATTTAAGACAGAGTCCACCTGTGAGCCTTTCAAGAATATTTGTCAGCCACAAAGGTAGGCACCCACTAACATCTTTGCCCCATTCCTCCTATGCCATATGGTTCCCCGGGCTCCTTCTATGGGATACCACCCCTCAAACAGTTCAGGGAAACACTCTTCATCCCACTGCTTTCTGGGTCTTGCAGCATCCATAGGACTGGACTCCAGCTACACTTGGTTGCTAGTTAGAGCAGCCCATTACCAGCATCATGGAGATGTCCCTTTGGAACCCATGCCTCCATTACGGCCAGCTCTGTGCAGCTGTAGCTGTTCTGCCCCATTCAGAGCATGGCAACAGGCAAGCAAGGAAGGACAGAAAAAACGTTTTAATTTATTTTCATGACTGCCTCAGGTGGAAAGGAAGAAAATAGGACTGTGTAGATGATGGGAGAGGCAAGGTTTAATTTGTTTAAGGGGAAAAAATGTAAAAGCCAAATCATCCTAATGATTATTTTGTTCTATTATAGCCTACTTTGTAATTTAAAACAAAATTAGCCCCTAACCTATAACTGGCAAACAAGATCTTCCTAAAATGTACCATCAGGCATTATTCTACTGCATTATGCACTCTCATCCATTTTACAAACATCCTCCACTATATAGATTTTCCACTTTTGTCTCTTTCATGAAGGCAAATGACCTTTGTCTTCTTTTACGAAATCAGGCTGTTCATTCCTGCAGGCATCATGCTCACTTTAAATCAACCTCACCAAAGCCAAATCGGAGAAAACAAATCTAAACTTCAGTGATTACCAATTTAGCTGAAGCAATAAAACACTAATGTTATCACGAGACACTCAGCTCAACTGTCAATGACAATAACTGAAGCACATTTAGTGACTTACATTCCTAATAAGAATAGATTTCCTTTAAGAAAAAAATTTAATTATTAAGTCATCATTCCAACAAAGATTACTAAAAATCACATCAACTTCCCCAAGGAGAAAAAAAAATTAAATAAGGTGTTTGTTTTTTTTTCCTTTTTAATTTGAGCAACTCCCAAAAAACCTCCTTGTAAATTCACAAGACACAGATTCAATAAACATAAGCAAAAAAAAAAAAACCCCAAAACAAAAACCAACCACCCTTGTGGTTCAGAGGATCAGAGGCTTAGAACTGCAATGGACCTCAAAGGCCAAATAGTCCAACACCTTCATTTTTTTGTTTGTTTTGTTTTTTGTTTTTTTGCGGGGCAGTGAGGGTTAAATGACTTGCCCAGGGTCACACACCTAGTAAGTGTCAAATGTTTGAGGCTGGATTTGAACTCAGGTCCTCCTGAATCCAGGATGGGTGCTTTATCCACTGTGCCACCTAGCTGCCCCACCTTCATTTTATGGATTGAAAAACTGAGGCTCAGGGAAGTTCAGAAACTTGTTCAAGGTCACCCATAAAGTACTGGCAGAATACAAATTGGAACTTGGTCCTGTCACGCCAGATCCAGTGCTCTTTCCTTTGGACCACAGAGCCTCTCTATTAATTCATCACTTAACATAACCAAAAGTCATGGTATTTGAGTGCTTTTCGGGCAAACTAAAGCACAGGCACCATTTAAGCTCATCCTCTATTATTAAAAGTGACATTTTAAAACCACAATTTTAAATACAGTAATTTTCCTTTAAAACATACCTTCGAGATGGCTCCAAGAGTGGGGGAAGGACATATTCACAAATTAATGTGATACAAAGCCAAAAGGGCATCAAAAGCCTCAAATTATATAGATGGAAAGTACCTTTGGTATGTTTAAAATATAATTTGGTTTCTCGTTGCAGCCTAAGTGCTTTTTTAGTTGACACCCTCTAACCCATACTGCCTGCAAAAAGAATTTTCTTCTTCTTGACCATTTCCCTTAATAATCAACTCTCCATGTTCTTAATAATCAACTCCCTATGTTCCCTACCTAGGCTATTGTATTTGCTTAAAACTTTTACTGAAAAGTTCCAAGCTGTGGGTTGAAACAATCCACACAAACAAGGTATTTTGAAAGCCTTGCAAGAAACCAAATTCATCTCCTTTGTCTCCAGAGGACTTCAGGGAAATTTTACTTTCAGCCATGGAACTGCAGATACCAAACACGAGCTGTTTGCTCCAAAGATACTAGAAGACTGCCAGAGTTTCACTCACTTTCATTACCCATTCTAAGGAATTAGAAGAATAGCTGGTGCAGTGGCTAGGGAAACAGATTCGGAGTCAGAAGCCGTTGACATTAGAATAGATGCTCCTGGAGAAGGTTTCCTTCTTTCTATTGCATCCTTAAGTTGAACACAATGCCCTTCAGGTAGGAGGTACTTTAAAAATATTTGTTGATTGACTTGGGGCAAGTCACTTGACCTCTCTTTGCCTCAGTTTCTTCCTGTGTAAAATGAGGGAGTTGAACTAAATGGCTTCTAATGTCTCCTCCAGCCCTAGATCTAGGGTCCTAAATGTGACCTTGGGCAAATCACTTCACCTCCATGGGCCTCAGTTTCCTTCTCTATAAATTGCGGGAGTTGGATTAGGTGGCCTCCAAGGTCCCTTCTAGTTCTAAATCTAAGACCCCATGAAAACGGGATTTCCTGCATAATCACTGGGGAAAATGGGATAACCTGGCAAAGATGGCAAGGCTTGGCACACAGGGTTGAAGGCATTTTGCTGTGGCACCTCTTCTCTTCAGCAGGCTGGTGCTGGCCACAACTTTGTGGCCCTGAGAAAATGAACCCAACGGCCCCCAACCATCATCTCTCCCAACCTCCCCCTCCCCCAAAGAACCTTCCCATTTGCTTATAGTCAGATGGGGGGTGGAATATAACGTCATAGACAAAAGTCCAATACCAGATCTCTCTATGCCTCTTCTATTTTTGCAAATAGGCAGAATTCTTAAGCACAAAAATGTGCCCCTACTCCCCTCCCCTGAATCTCAAACAAATGGAAGCCAAAAAGGAAAGAATGAAAGGTTGCAGTAAGAACTCTTCAAGTTATAATTGTTGTTCAGTCATATTCTCAATCCAAATATACTTACTAGGGTCTGAGAGCATGTATTTTATAACTGATTTTAACACCCATTTCCCTGTCCCCCAATTTAAAAAAAAATGATCCCAGGGAGGAGCTGAAGTACCTTATTACAGAAAATACTATATTATTCCTCACTATTAAACAAGCTTTAGTAATTAGGTAAACGTGGTCCAGTGACTCAGTTATTTTTCTTGGTGGGGCAAAATAATTACAGGCTAATTCAGTCTCTTAATTCAATACTTCAAAGATCTGCAATTTTATCAGTGTGGGTACTGCCTCCACCGGCTTGGATCATAACTCCTCTCTCATTGAGGAGTCAGGCGTCCACAGTGGCTGGGGTAGAAACTATTCCATCCTATGTCACCAGCATGGTGAGGAACCTGTCTGAACTTAGTGAGGCTGCTCCCCAGACAACAGGCAGATCAGGCCCCAGGGCAGGCTCGGCTACCAGAAATACCTCCTTACTGAACTCACCCTCTCCCTCATTCCAGAAGAGGCATTTAAAAAGCAGAGTCTGTGGGATTTAGAAAATGGACAAAGCAAAGAATTTCCGTTTCACAAACAGTTCTGACATCAAAGATAGCATCAACAGGAGCTCTAGGCTTCAAAGGACTGTCAGGTTCCTTTGTCAGCAACAATTATTGGGCACCCATTCTGAGAAGAAGGCCCTGTGCTCATTACTGCCTCATTCATCCTTCCCCCTGTTCTGGCTATAAAGACGATAATAACCTGAGGACTATGGCAACGTCTACGAAAGACTAGGATTCTAGCTCGACCACCAGTGTGACCTTGGCTGAGTCACCATCATAAGGAATGAGAGCTGGAAGGTACCTCAGAGGTCATCCAATCCAATCCCGTCATTTTACAGAGGAGAAAACGGAGGCCCATGGGGCAGAAGTGACTTGCCCTGTCACCCAGACTTCGTCTTTGAGCTTGGGGCCTCAGTCTCTAAACCTCTTTTCACCAAACCCCAACCTCTCTTCTCTATCTCTGGGTCTCAAGAAGCTGACCTTGAAGGTCCCTTCCAGCTGGAAATCTATGCTTCTGGGATCCTGAGACATACCCAAGGTCACACAGGTATCAGAGTCAGAATTCAAAGCCGGGTCCTCGGAATCCAAATCCAATGCTCTCTTCACTGTGCTGTTGTTTGGGTTGGCTTTTTTTGGTCCAGACCCATGATTTCACTAAAACTCCCAGTGAGTAAATTCCCCCCAGCAATCCAGAAGGGCACCTGCTCACTAATTTCTAGTCAGAGAATTGCCTGGGGCACTGAGAGATCACATGACTTGCCTACGGCCACACTGCAGTGGGCATCAGAAGTGGGGCTTGAACCCAGGTCTTCCTGACTCCAAGGTTGCCTTTCAACTTTCTCAAATGGATAAATTGATGGGGACCCATGAATTCCTGTAACAAGAAAGGGATTAAGCAACAAAACTCATGTATACGCTGTATATAACAATTAAAATAGGGGTGCTGACTATACTTATGCTGTTAAAAAAAAGGAAAAGGTTCTCTTATTTTGTACCTTAAAAAACGTTCCCCTTCTGACAACAGAAGC
Source organism: Dromiciops gliroides (assembly GCF_019393635.1). Taxonomy (NCBI): domain Eukaryota; kingdom Metazoa; phylum Chordata; class Mammalia; order Microbiotheria; family Microbiotheriidae; genus Dromiciops; species Dromiciops gliroides. The sequence goes on from NC_057867.1 coordinate 50,436,951, forward strand.
AAGGAGAGAAGGAATTAAAAAGGAGAAGGGGGATTAACATTCAAAGAGCCAAGTGTGTGGGTGGTGACAACGTTAAAAGTACACAATACCATTTCTGAAGAACTAAACTGGAAGGAAATGAGGAGTGAAGAGGGATTGAATGAGTAGCCCACAGGGGATTTTTATAATCTGCCTGCTTTAATTAAATCCAATTTTAATGAGATCTCCCCCCCAAAAAAAAACAACCCAACATGAGCCTCCTTAACACAGCTTTGAGAGGGCAAATGAACTACATACAATTCACTCACATAGAAAAGCACCTTCCTGGTGTTAGCCTTCTTACATTATAAGCCAAATGTCTCTGTCTCTCTCTCTGTCTCTCTCTCTGTCTCTGTCTCTCTGTCTCTCTGTCTCTCTGTCTCTCTCTCTATATATATATATAAAATCTAGGAGACTAATCGATTCATTTGGGCTGCAGGAACCAAATGAATTTGGTTCTCAAATCCCCTTATATAAGACATAAATATTTAATTATTTATATAATTAAGGCAAAGCATGAGTGGGAAGAACAGCCAGCTATTATTCAAACAAAATTAGCATTACGATTTTTGCATAAAATCTCTTCATGCAGTAGAAGAGAAAAAGACTAAATTGAGCCCCTTGGCTTTTTCTTATTTTCTTCTTAAAAAACCAAACCAACAAATCTTAAATTTGAATTGTTACCAAGCCCTTTGGAAAGGAGAGGGAATTGTCAATGTGATACACTATTAAATGTTCCCATCTCTATTATTTCACCATCCATCCTTTTCTGATGCTTCATCAAGTCAATTGAGTCAGCATTCATTATGCACCTATTAGATACCAGGTACTGGGTTAGGTGTGAGAGATACGAATTCATAAGTGAAAAGAGTCCATGCCCTCCCTTGAGGGCTTCCATTGCCCTTGGCATAGAGGCTCTCTAAGGCTGTGCCCAAACTGCACAAGGTGGGACAGGGTGTACCCCAAACTGGAAAGGCTTCAAGTACAGGCCCAGTGGCAAAGTACTTCTGTCTTCCAAGGACCAGTCAGTTAGCGTTGGCAAAGTTCAGCGCCAGAAGGTGGGCCACCAGGTGCTGAACTGTTTTGGCCAGAACAACTAAGGAAGGCTCTCTAACTAAAGCCTGGAGGGGCTGCAATCTGTATTGATGGGAGGAGTGCTTACTTCCAGCTTATTTGAAGTACCAAGGACCTATATTCTTTCTAAATACCATGACAATCATTACTTTGTAACATCAAACAATAAATAGTCTATGGACTTTGTCCTCCTGCCAAGCTGTCTCTCCTTTCAAATAAATTAAATAAGAAAGGATGAAGGGAAAAGTAATCAAAACAAAGCATACAACTGCTAAGTTGTATTAGCATATAATAAATATATTGCCTACTTTCTTCAGGTTCAAAAGAACTTGTAAAGGATAGCACCATCTGTTCTTTATATCCTGGCCCTGTCAGGAAGTCTAACCCCAGCCCTCCAGCCACTTCAATTTCCAGGTGCCCCCCACCACCACCTGAACATGTGTACATACCCATACACCCACTCACACATACCCATGCCCCAAAGCACATATATACATATACATTTATATGTATATGTATACACACACACACACTCTTTTTGTACCATTGGACCTTCTTGGCAGCCTGGCAAGGCCTATAACGAACCCCTTCTCAGAATCATGTCTTTAAATGCATAACATGAAATATGTAGGCATACAAAGGAAACCAACTGTACCAAAATACAGCGATCAAAATATTTTTTGAAGGCCATAGACCCAAGGTTAGGAACCTGTGTTGTAAAGAGAAACAAAGAAAACTTCACTAAGCTTTTTAAAAATAACGACCTGTTTGACAGAGCATCTGCTCTAAAAAGACACTCTCTGTTAAGTGTTCCTTTATCCTTTTTTCCTCCACTTCCTTTCGTTGTTCTTTGGCAGATGGAAGAAGGGTCGCAATGATCTCTTTCCGTCCTAAAGCCTTTCTCTGGCTTTGCTCAGAAACTTGGAGACGGAATTTGTCTATTACATCATAGTGGCAGGACCGAACATCTCTGTGACGAATTACGCTGTATAAAATCAGAAAAGAAATGCTGTTAGGTTTTGGGATTTTTGCATGACAAGTGGAGAGGTAAATTTCAATACTATATAGACAATGTTATTAACAAATCACAACAAAACAGATTTGCCCCAAGCCAAAAACATGGAAAATTCAGATACACACACACACACACACACATACACACACACATATATGTATATATTCATTCAAGGGGAAAGTATATAATGTATTTGAAATGTAGTACTACTCTCCACACAAAAGTCTGATGCAGAAGAGACAAAAATCAAGAAGAAAGTCTTTCCCCATTTTAGCAGTTCCATCTTTCTGATAACAGTACTGCAGCATTTACTATTTAAACAGCAACAGGAGCCTTATTTCCTGCTCTGGTACCCCCTCTTAGTTTCTACTGCTATTTATCTATATCTATTGCTCAGATCACGACAAACTCTAAAGTGAGTAACACATGGAGGCTGAAATAAGCAACCTAGCAGTGAATCCATTGTTAGCAGTACAACAGTATTGAAGGCTGCAACACAATGCTGTAAAAAAAAAAAAAAAGCCAGTTTGTCCATGGTTCTGCTACAAAGCAATATTTATGCATTCTGCTGTTTCTTAGTAAAGAACACAGAGCATCCAGGGCATTTGGCAAGAAACCACATTTCAACAGTCTAGCCTTTGCAACAGAGTTTTATTACCCATATTGAAAATTCAAAGAAAAATTCCTCCCTGGTAATGAAGAGCACATTCCTAGTGGTTTTCTAGGATTCCAAAGAATACTACTTTAGCTTTCTCTCTTAGAGAAATAAAGATTTTAGAAAAAAAACTTAGCTACCTGTTTGCGGTTCTCATAGAAGGTTTAAGCAAACATAAAATATCAGTCAACAGAAGAACATCTAGTCACTGGTTTTGCCACTAGGGCAAAGACCAAATATAAATTGATTCATTAAGTAATTTAGCTCATACTCCAAATGAAATTATCTGAAAGAACTCTCTGATAGCTTCTTTTTTATTTTTTTTATTTTTTTGGTGGGGCAATGAGGGTTAAGTGACTTGCTCAGGGTCACACAGCTAGTGAATGTCAAGTGTCTGAGGCCAGATTTGAACTCAGGTCCTCCTGAATCTAGGACCAGTGCTTTATCCACTGTGCCACCTGGCTGCTGATAGCTTCTTTTTTTTTTTTTTTTTTTTTTTTGTGGGGCAATGGGGGTTAAGTGACTTGCCCAGGGTCACACAGCTGGTAAGTGTCAAGTGTCTGAGGCCGGATTTGAACTCAGGTACTCCTGAATCCAGGGCCGGTGCTTTATCCACTGCGCCACCTAGCCGCCCCCTGCTGATAGCTTCTTACAGATAAGAAGCTCCTTCCATACTGTCTCACATCATTCTCTTACTCGCTTCCTGTCTATTTGAGTAAACTTCCTGGGCCTCTTAGCTGAATCATAGCAGATGAGCTTGTATTCCCATTGTTCTCAGGATAGCACTAAAAAAATCAGGATCTACTAAAGAAAGCCAAATCTCCTAGTGCAGATGGAGTAATTTAAAGAGAACAAACCAGAGAAGGGAAGATTGGTTGTGGTCCCCCCCACACACACCTTTTTAAAGGACCTTGGATATCCCTACTGCAAATGAGAGATTAAAAAAAAATCCCCAAGGTTTTCATAGAAAATATACAAATCAATGAACCATACTGTTTCTACTTTTTAAATTTTTTTTGAGGTTTTCCCTTTTATTCTGATTCTTCTTTCACAATATGACTAATGTAGAAATATATTTAATGTGATTCTACATACATAACCTATATCAGATTACTTTCTGTCTTGGGGAGATGAGGAGGGAGAAAAATTTGGAACTCAAAAAATTTTAAAAACAAATGTTGAAGGGCAGCTAGTTGGCACAGTGGATAAAGCACTGGCCCTGGATTCAGGAGGACCTGAGTTCAAATCCGGCCTCTGACACTTAACACTTAACTAGCTGTGTGACCCTGGGCAGGTCACTTAACCCTCACTGCCCTGCCAAAAAAATAAATTTAAATAAAAAAACAAATGTTGAAAACTATCTTTACATGTAACTGGAAAATAATAAAATACCTTTTTTGGGGGGGGGGAGTCAATGAGGGCTAAGTGACTTGCCCAGGGTCACACAGCTAGTGTCAAGTATCTGAGGCCAGATTTAAACTCAGGTCCTCCTGAATCCAGGGCCGGTACTTTATCCACTCTGACATCTAGCTACCCCCATAAAATACTTTTAAGATTGAAAAAAGAAAGAAAATATACAATCAAGATCTACACTGCCTGCAATGTTTTAAACATGACAAGCATTTGACCAATTTGTTTTAAATTGCCTCCAAACCTTTTTCAGAGAAGCCCAGGGCACCCAGACCTTAAGTAGAGCTCAAAGCATAGCAAAGGCCAAATAAAAATTATGAGCAAGTAACAAATGCAAAATACAGCTTTTTAAACCTGTCATTACTAAACTTAAAAGAAAGTTATTATCGACCTTAAAACAGTTAACTAGAAAATGGCTTTGACTTACATATCCACACAGCATTGAGGCTTCACTGCCCCGGCAGCATCAACGACAACATACTTATTGGGAGTAGTGCATAAAACTGAAAGACAAAGGTCAAAATAGTCATTTAAGGGCAGCTTTCCAAAGCCCAGATGGAGGCATCCATTTGCATGATTATAAAGGCATGGCCAGGTACATGGGCCAAGAATAAAGCACAGATCTAGTAGAGTTAGACTGAACAAGGTCATCTTTCAGCCACCTGAAACAAAGGAACTCACCTTTGAACTTTAGGGCAAATTCATAGGGGTTATATAGTGTCAACACCTGCTTGTGTGTTGACTGGTCATCTGCATAAAATATCAGCTCCGTAGGAAATACAAAAACAGGAAGATTTCCTTCCACTAATTCTGGTTGCCTTCTTTGTTGCTGCATTGGCACTGAATCTTCCTTGCTGCTACTTCTCTTCTTACAGTCTTTGGATGTAGTTTGGATTTTTCTCTTTGATTCAGTTAAAAACTCCAAAGCATTGTTGCAATCCTAGAGAGAGAGAGACAGAAAAAGAGAGAGAGAGAGAACAAGAAAAACTGGATAATAACGCATTTTCAGGAACTTATGCTACGTAAACAAGAAGCAGGTGCTGGCTGGCATTTAGTTTCATGCTAACTCATAATTCATTGGAAAAGGTTTTAAAAATCAATTAATGAAACATGACCTTTAACTCTTGTTATTGGCTTGCTAAAACAGGTTTAATCTAAGTACCATACTATCATTTATAAATCCTCCTCTCACACACTATGAATGCTATAAAACAGAGCACTGTGAAAAATTACATTTGGCCTATAAAGCAATAAAGAGAGCCCCCGATCTCAATTACTGGCACTTTTTTTTTTAGTGAGGCAATTGGGGTTAAGTGACTTGCCCAGGGTCACACAGCTAGTAAGTGTTAAGTGTCTGAGGCCGGATTTGAACTAAGGTATTCCTGACTCCAGGGCCGGTGCTCTATCCACTGCGCCACCTAGCTGCCCTGGCACTTTTCAATACTATGCTTCAAGCAAAGCAAAATTTCAACTTTTAAATCGGCATCTGAAATCAACTTTTACACGTTAAAAAAATCAATCAGAAAGTCTTCTGGCACCTTCTAAGATTTAAGCTGAGACTTGAAGGAAGTTGGGGAAGCCAGGAGGCAGAGATGAGGAGGGAGAGCATTCCAGGCTCGGGACAGTCAGTGAAAATGGGAGATGGAGGAGTGCCTTGTGGGAAGAGCATCAAAGAGGCCAGTGTTACTGGATTGAAGAGCACATGAAAGGGAGTGAGGTTTAAGAAGACTGGAAGGCTATGAAAACCAGAGTATTTCATATTTGATCCTAGAGGTAATAGGGAACCACTGGAGTTTACTGAATGGGGATGAGGGTTGTTATTTAATCAGACCTCCTTTTTATGAAAATCAATTTGACAAGAGAGTGGACTGGAACGGGGAGAGACTTAAAGCAGGGAGACTAAGCAAAAGGCTCTGCAATCGTAAAGGTATGAGGATGAGGGCTTGCAGCAGGGCGAGGGCAGTGTCAGAGCAGCAAAGGAGGCATATACAAGAGATGTGATGAAGGACTTGACCACTAATTGGCTATGGGGATGGAGGGCACTGGGGAAGAAAGAGTGAGTCGAGGATGACACCTAAGTTTCCAACCTGGTCGATAGGAACATGGTGGTACCTTTGCCAAGAGTTAAGTAGAGGGGAGACAGCAAGTAGGCTTCCTTGGCTGAAACACAGTGCATGAAGGGGAATGAGAGCAATAGGCCTGGAGAGGTAGGCTAAAGCCAGACTGCAAAGGGCTTTAAATGACGAGTTATATCTTAGAGACAGTTGGGAGCCACTGAACAATCTTGAGGAGGGGAATGAGATAATTGGATTTTAATTTCTAAAAGATATCAAGAGATACAAAATGATATAAAACAAGCTTCCATATCCTAGAAAGAAATAGAATGGTTACTATTCAAAGTATACAAGAGTTTGGCTCAATGGTTGCTCCACATATGGACTGAGTAGAAAATGTGGGTTTGAGGCAACTATTTTCCCCAAAGCTCAGAGGTGCTTCTTTTGATTGATTCTAGTTTTCCAGCTCTGTTCAGATAGCTGACGTTGTCATAACTCTGATCACTAGATCATATGTTACTGTATGTTTCCTAGTCTCAGTTTAAAAAAAAAATCAACAGCACCTTGAAATGTACTATTTTTAGTAAAATTCAAAAGCCATACATGCATTGCTCTTTATACAAATAATTTTAAGGTCCCTGAAAAATGCCAAATTAAATTACAGAATTCCAGAACACCTCTAGTTTTCAGTTATGTGGACTACACCTTAAAATTGTTTGGTAAGCCACTGATTACCTTGAATTGAGATTCACTCAGGAAAAAATGGCCACGGCAAATGGTAAAGTTTTTTACCAGATGGAGATTCTTAATCATTGGCACTATTACCCAGACTTTCCAAATTTGACCAAATGGGGCCCTAGATTATATTTTCCTTATGCTCATTAGAAAAACACTGACCCATTCCTCCTCATCTTTCAACATTTCCAGTAGCACCTAAGTCTACTAAGCACTTTCCCAGCAGTTGAACATTCCACTTTTTATTCACCTACACAGCCCATTAATCATAGAATCAGAATCGTTTAGAGCTCAAAAGAGCCAGAGAGATCATCTAAGTCAGACTATCTCATTCGAAAACACAGAAGAGCAGCTCCCATTTATATGAATGATTGAAGGTTTGTGAAGCATTTCACATAGCATCATACATAGATTTCGAGCTACCTTAGAATTCTCTTTTGATTCTCACAACCCCATGAGGGATGTGGGACTACTATCCCCATTTTACAGATGAGAAAACTGAGATTGAGAAAAGTAAAGTTACTTGGCCAATGTCACCCCGCTACCTAATGCCAGAGCTCAGACTAGAATTCAGGTCTGCTCAATGTCTTGTTCAGCATCCCATCCACTCATACCACACTGCTTTACAAAAATAAATGTACTATTCTGAATACATCAGGTTATGCAGTCCTAACCTGTGAGTTTCGATTTCTTCAGGGGCTTTCTTCTTTTTTAAAAATTTTTATTTTGGGGGGGTGAGAGGGGCAATAAGGGTTAAGTGACTTGCCCAGGGTCACACAGCTAGTGTCAAGTGTCTGAGACCAGATTTGCACTCAGGTCCTCCTGAATCCAGGGCCAGTGCTTGATCCACTGCATCACCTAGCTGCCCCGTCTTCTTTTTTTTTTTTTAAGTGTTATATAAATGTGTAATTACTATTACTATTATTTTTTACTCTATGGCCATAAACCATACTAGTTATGTATGCACATTACATAAAAGTTATAACCTTTTCAGTCTAAGTATACTGTACAGCTTTTCTTTTTTCTTCTTTTAAAAACCAAAATACTATAACCCATACATTCCAAGTTGGATTAGGTGTTCTCAGAATTCTAGTAAACCCTTTTTGTTTCAAGGGCAATAAATTCTTTAATTACTCCACACAGCAAGCTTCGTTAGAGCCAGAATACCCAAATTTGCCATCATTGTCCCAATGCATTGCGCCTCCTTTGATAAAGTGCTACCTTTGAAAACTATGTGGGATTTCAAAGAAAGAAAATGAGCTTTGAAGGACACATTTTTCTTAAACCTAGGAAAAGTGATGGACAGTGTGAAAGGTATTTATCAACGTATAGGCACTGGGGAAATAAGATACGAAAAAACTTCAGCTCTTTTTTTTTTTAGTGAGGCAATTGGGGGTTAAGTGACTTGCCCAGGGTCACACAGCTAGTAAGTGTCAAGTGTCTGAGGCTGGATTTGAACTCAGGTCCTCCTGAATCCAGGGCCGGTGCTCTATCCACTGCCCCACCTAGCTGCCCCAGCTCTTTCTTAAAATAGAAAGAATCAAATTAGAATCCCAGAATGTTAGAAATAGGAAGGACTTTAGAGACCTAGTCCAACCCTCTCATTTTCCAGAGCAAGGGCCTCAAAGGGAAGTGACTTGCATGTAACTCCTTGGTGGCAGCTAAGCCAAGAAGTCAAGGGTCCCGATTTCCCATTAGTAAATTTTGCATCATACTTTGACCCCTATTCATAAAGAAACTCTTCACACAACAGCAACTGACTTTGGCAAAAAAAAGCATAAATTAGGGGGCAGCTAGATGGCGCAGTGGTTAAGCACCGGCCCTGGATTCAGGAGTACCTGAGTTCAAATCCAGCCTCAGACACTTGACACTTACTAGCTGTGTGACCCTGGGCAAGTCACTTAACCCCGTTGCCTGCAAAAGAAAAAAGAAAAAAAGCATAAATTTACTTAAGGTGAGAAACTTTAGGAAGGTGTGGAAGTCCAAGGTTCTTGGGTCTTCACTTCCAATATTCTCTTATTCCACCTTCTAGTCCTAGCTAAAGTCATGTCTTTAACAATTCATTTCTACCCCAGATTTTTCCATGAATCATAACCTACACTGTTAATTTTCTCGTAGTCATTAAAAAAAAACATTAAACCATTTTGCTCAGCTTATCAGTGCTCCATTTCATGCACCTGCTTCCATTTGTCATTTCTCTTGGCTAGGAATTAAAGTTGTCTCCTAAACTGATCCCAATGAAAATTGGGAAGGAGCTGGCATCAGGTCACCATAGCAATATGAACAGGCCTGCCAACAGAGAGAAACATAGCATGGCAATTGCCCTGAATTGATGGGATTCTGGAGATGGGCATTTTTACAATCTTTCCTCTTCTCCAGTCAGTACTGCAAAATGTGAACATGTAAGATCCTTTGGGAGAGCTAACAAGCTATAGTTATCAAATATTAACACTTTCCTGTGAATTAGTCTATGAGATTGCTTCCCAACAATCATTGAGTCTCAGAATTTCAAAGCTGGAAGGGACTTTTGTAAACATCTATTCCACCTCCCTCATTTTTACAGATGAGAAACCTGAGGCACAAAGAACTAGTCACTTGTCTGAGATCACACAGTGAATTAATGGTTAACTTGGAGGTAGAACACAGGTCTCCTGATTATGCCACACTGCCATCCATCCATGGGACAGGAAGCTAAGGCCCATGCCCTGAGGTGAGTTTTTATAGGTGAAGAAGGCTGAAATTCAGAGTACTGGACACATGCCAGGGAGAGCAGATTTGGATGAGGCATCACAGTGGGCAACATTAGGGCACTAGCTGCTGGGGTGGTTAGAAGTACCTACATGAGTGAGGAGAGGGCTAGTCAAGCAACAAGCATTTATTAAGTGCCTACTGTGTGCCTGGCACTATGCTCTGTGCTAGGGGTACAAAGATAATCCAAAGAACAAAGAAACAAAAAACCAAAACCCTACAATTCCTGCTCTCAAGAAGCATATATCCTAATTGAGGAGATAATATGTAAGTATAGAGGTATAGATAAGATCTATACAAAGGATGTGAAAGGAGGCAGCTAGGTGGTGCAGTGAATAGAGCACCGGCCCTGGATTCAGGAGGACCTGAGTTCAAATCTGACATCAGACACTTGACACTTACTAGCTGTGTGACCTTGGGCAAGTCACTTAACCCCAATTGCCTCACCCAAAAAACCCCAAACAAAACCAAACAAAAAAACCCACCACAGTATATGAAACTAATCTGAAAGGAAAGGTTCTGGGAGAGAAGGGAGATGGAAACCAGGAAAGTCTGCCAGTAGAAGTTGGGATTTGAGAGGCTCTGAAAGGGTAGGTCAGAGTGTACCAAGGCCAACCTTTGCCTAGGGCTGCCTACGGCCAAAGCAACTGGAAGAAGTGCCCTTCCACAGATACAGATTGCAGCCCTTCTGTGTATTAGGAAACAGTCTTTGTGAGATGCTCTGGCCAGAAAAATTAATCCATCAGCCAATGGCCAACCTTTGGATGATGGGCCTCACCACACTTAGGCTGGTCCTCTGGTAATAGATGGCACAGAAGCCTTTTCAGCTTGGGAAGCTTTTGCTCTGCTGAAATACACAGCCTTTGAGAGCCCAGAGTCCCTTCTATCTGATGATGAATCACCGAAGAAGGACTTTACTGGAGATTAGTTACCTAAGCTTGAAAAAAATGCCATCTAGGCAGTCTTCTTAAGCCAGCCTAATGTATAAACAATCCTCAGACTTCCTGAGTACAGTAATGATGGCCTGTTACTTTGCTCAGAAGTAAAAGGCTCCCTGTGATTGGCCCAGATGAGTGGCCTCACCTCTGGAAATTCTCACCCATTTCCTATAGTGGCAGTTTCTCAAAATGCCATCATAACATTCATCAAAAAATTCAATTCATATAAAAAAACCATATTTACTCATTTAGTTTGCTCCCTAGCAAATTCTTCCCTGACTCATTTTAAGAGAAAATCAATTTGTTTTCTTTTCATAATCCATACTGCTTTTTTTTTCCTGCTTTGAAAAAGCAGCTGTGGCTGCCAGCAGCTGCCCCTCAGTAACCTTAAGAGTTTAAAGGGATACAGAGGATCACAGAAGATAAAAACAGCTTAATTGCATAAAATTAAAGTTTCTACACACACCAAACCAATGCAGTTAGAATTAGAAAGGAAACAGGGAAAAACATTTACAAGTTTCTCTGACTAAATTTGGTCTCTTATCCAAGATATATAATAGATTCAAATTTACAAGAACAATGGTCATTCTCTGATAGAAAAATGGTCAAAGGATATGAATGGGAAGTTATCAAAGGAAGAAATCCAAGTTAGCAACCACCATATAAAAATGCTCCAAATCGCTAATAAACATTTATAACCAAATATGAGATTCCATCTCATACGCATCAGGTAGGCAAAGATGGCAACCAAAATTTAAAAAAGGAAAATTATAATTTCTGGAGGGGATAGGGTGAAAATAGGAACACTAATGCATTGTTAGTAGAGCTGTGAATTGGTCCAATCAATCTAGAAAGATTTTTGGAACTAAGCCCCAAAAGTCACTAAAATATGTATACTCAGCTATACCACAACTTGGCCTATATCCCCAAAAGATCAAAGAAAAATGAAAAGGACTCGTGTACAAAAATATTCATAGCAGCTCTTTTTGTAATGGTTAAGAAGTAGAGCTAAGGGGGTGGCCATCATTCAGAGAATGACTGAAAAAATTGTTACATAAAGGTGATAGAATATTATTTTTCACCATAAGAAATGATGAAAGGTACAGTTTCAGAGAAAGCTGGGAAGACTCATGTTAATTGTTGCAGAATTAAATGAGCAGAAGCAGAACAATTTATATAATAAAAGGAATTATCTAAACTTTAATTTGATTTTTTCGATTAGCAATAATCTCTTTTCTCTCCCTCTCACCTCTATCCCCATTGAAAACAAGAAAGGCAAAACCAAAATCCTTGTAACAGATATGTATAGGAAGGCAAAACAAATTCCCACATTGACCATGTCCAAAAACCCTCTGTCTCATTCTGTACCCTGTGTCCCCCACCTCTCTGTCAAGAGATGGAAAGCATGCTTCATCACAAGCCCTTTGGGATTTCAGTTGTTCATTGAGCTGATCAGAGCTCTGAAGGTTTTCCAAATAATAACAAGAACACTGTAAAACAAGTGAATTTTGAAAAAATGTTTTTTTGTTGTTTTTCAACCTTATTTTCAATGAGGGATGGGGCTTGATATAGAGTTGTCCAAAACAAAAGAAAGGAAGGAGGATCATTGAAGCATTTTTTTAATGCACAGAAGAGACTTCTGGCCAAAATGGCTGCCTGATCACATGCCTACTGTAGGAAAAGAAAGGAAAAGAAACATTAAAATCACACCAGACTGAAATCCAGTGAGCACCTACAGTGACTTCTTCCACTTCAGAACTGTATAAAAAGGAAGCCAGAAGCCTACGGGCAATACAAAAGGAGGCTGCCAGCAAAAGCAACCCAGAAAGTGGAGACACGTGTACCCTGAAAAGCAGTGCTCCCTCCATGTCAGCAGGAGTGGACAGGGCCCATGAGAAAGCCCCAAAAGAGCTGAGAGCACACAGCGACAATCTTTAGAAGACCCCTAAAGTGGCAGCTCCCAAAGAAAGCCCAGCAGCACTCAGACTGGGATAACCCAGGGCTTGTCAGTCCCTAGCACCTTGTTCTGAGATGTCAGAGATGGCCCTGAGGAGCCACACCCTAAATATCAAATATCCAAATAGTTCAGCCCAGGGAGGTAGAGATCGGTGCAGGAATCAGATGATCTGAGGTGTGACCAAGGAGGGCTGAGGAAAGGGGTGGAACTTGCTATTTCTCATAATTGAGGTGTATGAGAAGAACAATATTTAAACATGGAGGAAGGAGTGAACCTCATTCTTACCGGAAATGGACAAAAGAGGGTTGAACACACAGACCATTGTGGGGTAGAACTACATCAAACTTAGCAAGGGAACAATTGGTGATAGGAAGCAGGGCTTGAGAGAGAGGATAATATGGGAGAGGAAATAGACACAAGCAAATAAACTTCTTGATCCTGAAGGAATATTTAAAAGGGAGAGGGAAGCAAAGAAAAGCAAGGAAAGGTAATCTAAGGGAGTACCCATCAATTGGGGAATGGATGAAGAAATTGTGGCATATGAATGTAATGGCACATTGGAGAGAGTGCTGGAAAGACTTAAGAAGTCTGATCAAAGTATCAACCAACCAAGGCTCCAGGGGCCCTCTCCTGAAACATGTTATCCACCTGACACAGAAGGGACAGATTCAAGGTACAGAAAGAGACAGCTATTTCTGGCCAGGGACACTGGGTGAATTTGTTTTGTTTGACTCTGCTTCTTTATTATACGGGTTCCCCCCCCCCCCATTTTAATGAGGAAGGGGGTTGGCAATAGTGATACCAAAAAAGAAACATCTGAAACATTTTAAAAAAACGTACACAGAAAACAAAGGAAGTTCAGAAGGAAACACCAACAAACAGAACAATTTTGAAAGTAATATACAATTCATCACTTTTTTTTTAAAGCAAGCAATATAAAATGAAGATTCAGAGTTTTGAATCTTATTGTGTTCTGCTGTGTACATGGAAATGTTCAAGGTTTTTTATTATTAAGTTCAGAGTAGAAAAAGAAAAACTGCACAGAAGAGAACAAAAGAAAACATAAGCAGTTTGAAAAGGACATGTTGAATTTATTTTGTACTTAAAAGGAAATGCAAGCTGTAATCAAGGTTATGTTAAAAACAAACAAACATCAGTTTGTCTGCCCTGCCTACCCAAATCCTACCTACTATTTAAGACCCAGTTTAAGACCTACCTCTAAGAAGAAGCTTTCACTTAGTGTGGGTCTGACCGAACTAATCTCCCCTTCCTAAGTACTTTATTGGCTGGATCCTACAGTTGAGCACTTAACTGCCCTCTCCTTGTTTCAAAGTTATTGATTTTGTCTTCCCAATTCAATTTTCTCTTATAGTCATTTGCGTCTGGTTCTTTAATGTTAGTACCTTTCCTGGGATTATTTTCAATTTATTCTGTATATATCTTATCTATATGTTGCTGTTTGCATGTTGTCTGCCCCATGGTGAGCTACTTAAGAGCAACTAGTTTTGTTGTATTTTTTTTTAAACTTTCTTTGTATCTCTTGGATTAGCACAGTAATTGGCACACAGGAGGTATTTAATAAATACTTGGTGACTTGTCCTTTTTCTCCTCTAAACTCCATTAGAATAGGGACCATGTGTTACATAAATCTGTACCTCGCCTACCTTTCCTAGTATAGTGTTCTTCACCTGGTAGGAACTTAATAAACATTTGTTGCATTTATTTGTAAGGTTCTCCAGGGCAGGAAAGTTGTCACATTTCCTTTGTAGCCTCAACAGTACCTAGTACAGCTAAAGGCACAGAGTAGGCCTTCAGTAAATGGTTGTTGATTCACTGAACAATTTCACCTCTAAGCTTATCCACTGTGAAATGTTTCCTTGATGTTTATCAGAACCATTAGTTTACATTAAAGAAGCCAGTATGTTGCTGCTAGCTATATTGATTAGGGTAAGGGGAGGTAAGAGATTAGCAAAGGGTAGTCTTGCCTCCCTCTTTTGGCTCCTGTTTACCTAAAGGCTGTGTGTACCAAGATTGGCTCAGACCTCTTTTGAGGTTCCAAAATATCCTCAACCTTCCTAGAAGATAGATGCTGGCATTGAAGAAGCTGCCTTGGCCTTCTTTTCCTGAATTAAATTTTAAAAGAAATCTTACATGTGCAAACCATCTGGTAATAATTTTGCAAATTGCTCTCTTCCCCTCCCTCTGACAAACAATGGCATAGGAGCACTTCCTTTTTCCTCTTACATAGAGATGAACAGTAGACCTGAACTTAGATATTTGTATTCTAGCATACCATTTATTCATTTTGAGTTGAAAATATAAAGTATGGACTATGTGAATAAATATACAGGAAGACAATTGTGTCCTTTCATTGGTAGTCTGGAACCTGAGCTGATTAAAAAAAACTGCCAAGCACGGTGGCACATGTCCGCAATTCCTGCTACCAGGAGAGTCTTAGGCCATACTGGATCCCTTGAACTTAAGTTTTGAGCTGCAGTTACACCAAAGTTGATCAAGTGTCCAGCACCAGTATGGTAGACTTCCAGAAGAAGAGGGCCTCTAGGTTGCCTAAGGAGGGGCAATCCAACCCAGGTTAGAAAAAGAGAGCAGGTTAAAGCATCTATGCTGATCAGTATTGGGATATTGGTGGCCACTACATTTCCAGCCTGGGCAAGATGGGGAGAGATCCAGTAAAAAAAACCACACACACACACTTTTAAATTAATACAATAGTGGCTATTTTTATTTAGGGAGAAGTGGCATAATTTTTTTTGAAGGGAAAGAGTCTTTTGTGTTTGTTTTCTTTTTTTTTTAAACTGAGGTGGTCCAGTCTAAAAACTTTGAGAACCATTATTACTCAAGCATTTCCATAGCTACAGTATACAAACTACCATCTGCTTCCATCCCCAACTGTTCACCCTGATTATCATGAATAGTTTAATCACTTTCAAGGTTAGATTGCCTTATCTAGGGGCAGAAAATATTTCTTCCAACAGTATGTGTTTTTTTTTGTCTAGTAGTTCCATTATCGAACAGTTAAAGGGAATAAGCTCCTCTACTCCTGCCATATTACTATTACCGCCCCCCCACAAACACACACACACATGCACACACACTTTGTCCTCTTTCCAAAATGCAAGTCCCCATAGCTTTGGATTTCTATTATTGTAGGAATTACAGGGAATCAATCACAAGGGGAAGGTGGCCTGGTGCGGTGAATAAGAGGGCTGGCTTTGGAGTCAGAGGTCCTGGGGTCAAATCCCAGCCCTGCTACTTCCTACCTGTGTGACCTTGAGTAAGTCACTACCTCTTTCTGGGGATCAATTTCTTCCTCTATAAAATGAGAGGGCTGGACTAGATGGCCTCAGAGGCCTCTTACATTTCTAACGCTATGAGTCTATGAATTCCTTTGTTACAAAGACTAAGATTGTTGGTGTGTTTATAAATGTGTTGTATTGCTCTGGGTGCCATCATCACTTCCTCAAGTAATAAATAATACACTCATTCCTATAACTCTATGCTAGATAATAACATTTTTATACCATTAGAGAGTATTGGTCATCTATCAGCTATTCAATCAAAGTTTAGTACTGCCTAATTACATATAGGGAGACTGAATCATATTCAAAATGTAAAGGATGAGTAACATACATTTTAAAATAAAAAAAGAATTCTCCTATAACATGATACTTTTTTTTTCTTGCCCAGGGTCAAAGGCTGGATTTGAACTCAGGTCTTCCTGACTCTAGGGCCAGTGCTCTATCCACTGTGACACCTAGCTGTCCCCCCAACACTGTATTTTTAAAAACACATGGCTGGGGCAGCTAGGTGGCACAGTGGATAGAGCCCCGGCCATGGATTCAGGAGGACCCTAGTTCAAATCTGGCCTCAGACACTTAACACTTACTAGCTGTGTGACCCTGGGCAAGTCACTTAACCGCAATTGCCTCACCAAAAAAAAAAAAAACAATTAAAAAAAACCACATGGCTTATTTTTTATTAATTCCCAGGTTTGGTTGTAACCCTCCAGTTTATCCTTAATATCTGCAACAGTATGAAAAATTTAAAACACAGAGCACCTTCAGGAAGGAGTAGACAATGTCATCAATCAAGCAATCAGCAAGCATTTATTAAACACCTACTGTGTGCTAGGCACTGTGCTACATGCTGGGGATGAAAAGACAAAAATGAGATAGACCCTGCCCTCAGGGAGCTTACAATCCAAACTTCAAGGATCTGTGCGTTGCCAATTGTGAGCTCTGCCACTGGCAGACAGCAAGCCCTCCATGAATAGCCCTCCATGAATCGGCAGGCAGTCTTTATGAGCTGCTTTTGGCCCAACTTCATCACTGTGGGGCCAACCTTTTGGGAAGCCTTTCTGAACTTATCACGGCTCGTCCTCAGATGACAGACACACAGTCTGTCACCAGGCCTGTGTCTGAAAAGCTTCAGCTTAGTACAACTCACCAGAGCTCACATGTGCACTCCTAACAGCCTCAGCAAACCAAGCGGCACCTCCAGACCTAGGAGGACTTGAGTGGAAGGAAAATGTTGCAACTTTAAAAAGTTTCCAAATCACTGTTCTAAACTTCACTCCCTAGAAAGTACGATGTAGCAATTAGCTAGGTAGCTACTGTTCCACGGAGGAGGCAGTGACTTACAGGACGAACTGTGCTGCCTCAAATCAGAGGCCTCAGGATTGAGACTCACTATCTGCATGACTTTGGGCAAGTCACTTCCCCTCTCTAGCACTCAGTTTTCTCAGCTGTAAAATGTGAGAGGTTGGACTAGGTGGCTTATGAGGTTCCTCCCAACTGTAAATATCTCCATCCTTGGTTATGTTTATAAGCCCTGTCCAGCCCAAATACTTCTAAAACTCATTCATAGATTGCAAATATATCATTATCTGTCAAGTGCTAATAACCACTTTTCCCACTTAATTCGGGACCAGGTTGGATTGAAACAGACCCTGCACCATGTTGACAAGCTCTGTTCTGTTAAAATGTCAAGTTTTTATTAATGGGGTATAAGTGAGGCTATCTTCAATGCTACCAGGTGGATGTTTTGAAAAGGGAAATGGTATAAATAATCCAGAAAGAAACAGGACGGTTATAAAAGACCTTTGGTCTGTTTTCTAGCAATTGCCCCTAAATCAGCTCTTATACGGAATGGGGTATGCATACCTAGTTACTGAGGGGACCATCTGCCTTCTATAAAACAAACAAAATCATCACTGACTCATTTCTGCATCCTAATAGGTTACTAAGTAATCCTGAAAGACACAATTGAGCTTCTGTTTTTCCCTTCTTCTCATTTAAACCAATCATAACCACATGCAAGTTGCTGGCATGTCTCCATTTGATGGGCAGTTAGGTGGCACCGCGGATAGAATGCTGGGATGGCACTCACCTTCCAGAGTTCAAATCTGGCCTCAGACACTCACTAGTTGTGGCAAGTCACTTCACCCTGTTTGCCTCAGTTGCTCATCTGTCAAATGAGCTGGAGAAGGAAAAGGCAAACAGTATCTTTGCCAAGAAAACCCCAATGGGGTCACGAAGAGTCTAACTTGACTGAAAACAACAACTCCACTTGATATGTACAATAAGAGATGGGTTAAATCCCTTAACGGAGAGGTAGGCTGGTAGTTTGGAAATAGCACCAGCTCCCTTCACAACTCAGCCTAAGTGCTTTTAAGTCCTCTAGCTGTTTCATGTTCTACCCACCCCACCCTTGAAATAACTTTGTATCTTCTGATCTCTGGACATGTGGTTGGAGGTTCAGTTCAGCTTAAGCTCCTAGTAGACAGGCAATGTTGTTGTTGTTTTGTCTTTGTATCTCCAAACCTGAAACATAGTAGGCCCCTAATAAATATCCCTCAGACTATGTGATCCAGAGCTGGAAGGGATCTCAGAAAAGCTGTCTAGTCCAACTCCACATTTTACAAAGGAAGTGAAGTGACTTGCCCAAGGTCACACAGTTTAATAGCAGAGTGGAGATTTGAACTCAGGTCCTCTAACTCTAGAGCTGTTTAAATGAAGAGACCTGTACAGTAATGCCTACAATAGTTTGTGTGTCACTTAACCCCGAAGAACCTCAGTTTCCTTACATAAGATGGAAGTAATACTTACTCCACCTACCTCACAGGGTTATTGTGGGGGATGAATTTTGTAAACCTTCAAAGTGCTTCAGAAATGAGTGATTACTAATCTAGCAACAGTTTTTCAGCTTGAGAGAAGGAATTCCAAGTGCAGGACGTTTCTGTGGGCATGGCAAAACGACCAACATTTCAAAGCTTTAACCCCCTTTCTCGTCCTGGAGTCAAGGGGTCACTGGTTTCTTTCCCTTCACTGCCCCCCTCCCCAACCCCACACTTAGCCCTGGAGGAACTGACGTTCACTGCCCCAGAAAAGTAGTGACATGGAGTGGAAAGAGTACTGGAACTCCGCCATTTACTACTTTGTGTGATTTTGGCCAAGTCACTTAGCCTGCCCATTCCTCAGTCTCTTCCTCTGTAAAGTGACCAGGGCACAGGACAAGATGTTCTCCACCTACTATCCTACGAAAAGTGGTTTCACAGCAGGGCGCCCACAGCCACATTGGCCAAGGGCAGAAACCCTCCAGGCCTCGGTTAGGGTGTCCGGGTAAACATGCCCCGGGCCCACTTCAAACCAGTGTCCCTACCCTGGTTCCACATGGGCAGATCACGTGAGCTTGTTTACAGCTGTGCACAGCTCAAGTGCTGCCCCAGAGGTCCCGGGAGGTGGAGGGGGTCCACGCCTTTCCCCCCCTCCCCCGCCCCCAGCATCCGATTATCTTTGGGGGCTCATGGACTCTCCCCTACCCTTCTCTGACACTTCCCTCCCAGCCCAGGCTCCGGACTGAAGGATTTCCCACCCATCCCCGCCCCCACAGTCTTGTCCCTTAGAGCCAAGGCTGCTACCCATGCCAGGCGCAGTGGGAGGGAGAAGAGGATGAGCAAGAGGAAGCGCCCAGATGGGGGCCACTGGGGGCGAGTGCCCCTTCCCTTCTTCCTCCCTCCCTCCCTCCCCTCGATGCCACGCGAGCCACTGACTTCTGAGGCAGCACCGCCCGCCCCGAGCTCTCTCGGACCGCCCGCAGGCCGTCGAAGCACCCAGTCCCCTTCCCCTCAACTCAGCCCGGGCACACTGACCGACAACCAGAGCCCCCTCCACGGGGGTGGGGGTGGGGGTGGGGGTCTGCCCAGAGGGAGCGGGGCTTCGCGCTTGCGCGGACGGACACACAGAGCCGGTACAGCGCGAGCCGACGTGGAGTTGGGGGGGGGGGGGCGTCCTGACGGGGAGGGGGGCTGCTGTGTGTGGTTGTTGTTGTGGTCGGGGGGAAGGGAGGGGGAGCTCGAGACCCCACCCCCACCCCCTCCTCGCCGGAGGAAGTGGGCGCCGGGAAGGCGGCGACTCTCACCTCGGACAGCAGCGGCTCCTCGGGCTCGGTCCCTCCCCCTCCTTGAGCGACGGCAGCGGCAGAGGCGACAACTGACAGGGCTCCCGGTCCTTTGTCACCCGAGCGGGGGGGGCTGCACTGGCTGCTGGGAAAGCGGAGGACTCGGTGGCTCCCTCGCCTTGGGCGGAGCTACTTACTCCCGGAGCAGGCCAAGAGGGGAGGTGGCGGGGGCGGGGGGCGGGGCGGGGGCGGGGCCTCGCCTGCCCACCTGGCTTCCGACCTTCCAGCCTGCTGCCTTCCAGCCACCTCCCTTCTGTCACTACCCCCTCCCCCAGACCCCGGGGAGGGCTCTGGCCCCTCCCCCGCAGCTGTCCCCCAGTTGAGGCCTCCCAGGCCAGAGAGCATAGCTGTAGAACTCGGAAGCACCTTAGAAGTCATCTAGCCCAACTCCCTCATTTCACTTTTGAGGAAACTGAGGCCCAGAGAGAAGTAGCAAGACCATAGCATCAGAGATCTAGAACTGAAAAGAACTTTAGACATCATCTTAGCCCAATTCCCTCATTTTACAGATGAGGAAACTGAGGCCCAGAGAGGAGAAGAGACTGGCCCAAGGTCACACAGGTAAGTGGCAGAGCCAGGACTGTAACACAAAGTCTGTCTAGTCCTCAATCCGCACTCATCTCCTCTTGACTCACGGTCCTCTTGACCTAGTCTAGTGTTGTTTTTGCAAAAGCTAACTGGGCCAGCAGAATTGCAATTGTAAGGTCTGTCCTTCCTCTGCAGGTTTAATCTGTTTATGGTATAATTCTCTGTTGGTATCCTCTGTGCGAGCACCTTAGGGTAGAAAATACTCCTTTGGGGAAGACTAACTAAATGTCTTAAGTACTTCAGGCTAATTCAATCAGCCAACAAGTACTTATTAGGTGCCTACTATGTGCTAGATGGAAGCAGCTGGCATGACTCAAGTGGATAAAGCTGAGTTCAAATCCACCCTCAGACACTTATTATAGGCTATGTGACCCTGGGCAAGTCACTTAACCTTTGTTTGCCTTAGTCCACTGGAGAAGGAAATGGCAAACCATTTCAGTATCTTGGCCAAGAAAATCCCATGGACAGTATGGTCCGTGGGGGTCACAAAGAGTCAGACACAACTGAACAACAATGTGCCAGACACACCCTGGGCCATACGAAGACAAAGCAAGACAAGCCCTGCCTTCAAGGAGTTTGTTTTATTGGGGGTAGTATCTACATGGTCACAGATAAACAAATATGAAATATATACAAAATGAGGACAGAGCCGATGGTATGTAGAGCCCTCCAACCAATTGACACTTCTCCCTCAAAGCCATTACTTCATACTTACTTGGTATATGTTTTATATTTCCATATTTCCATCCTCTTCCCCCTAGAATGTAACCTGCTTGAAGGTAGGGACTCTCATTTTGTCTTTGTACCTACCCCTCAGCACCAGGCAATACAGTACATGCTTCATAAATGCTTGTTGAATTGAAGGAGATTTGGAGAAGGAAAATTAGTACATTGAGGCATAAAGACTATTTTTTAATTTTAATTTTTTTTTTATTTTAAGATCAATTCTTTAATTTGCCCTTCCTTTCCCCTCAGATGCTCAATGTTCTCTGGGTTCTCCCTAGGGCTCTCAAGAAAAGATCTGAAGCTCAGTCATAGTTAATGTTTCAAGGGACCAGTGATCTCATATGTGTGGATACTCCTTCCACAGATCACCACCCCCTCCACCTCTGCTTAGCCTTTATGACTCATTCAGACTAAAGTGTCAATGACTGGTAACCCAGTGAAGTAGATAGCATAAGTATACATTACCTGATGTTGTCTGGGGGGAATGGCTGAACTACTTTACGACAAAGTTTCCCAATTTGACATGGAGTTGGATTGTACTTGTAGGGAAATTAATTAAGGGAGTTCTCTGATCTATCTGCTGAGTTTATTGGGAAATGACCCTTTGTGTGACTTTTGGTAGGAGGGGGCTCAGAGGGGTTCTCCCCAGGTGGCCAAACGCATAAGTGGAGGAGTCAGCACTCATTCCTTTCACCTCTTGCCTCTAGGCTCTGTTGTCCTATAGCTATAGAGCAAATATAGACTGATGGGAAATCCAGATATCTGACCCTGACCTTTAACTGCAGCCTGTTAAGACTGGACAGATGGCAAGTTTTTCCTTTGTTGAATGATAGCCTTTGCCTCAGAGCCCCTCCTGCCCTGACTACAGCTGCTCTGTAAAAAGTTTGGTGACCCGGAGTACAAGCTCAGTCATTTGCTATATATATATGCCCGTTACATTTGAAAAGCCCAGGAGTGCACAGAGTTTTGCCTCCTATTGTCCTGTTGTCTCAAGTAGGGACCTATCTCTTCAGCACAGAGGCACATCCAGGAACTTGCAAGAACTTCGTTCCTCCCTGCTCTGTCCCTTCCCCTGATTCCATGCCCGAATGTATAGAATGAAATCATAGAAAAACTACTCTCCTTCCTCCCTCACTAAGAGTCACTAAACGAAGTACATTTCCAGTCAGTCAATTCACCTAAATTCAGCTTTGTGCCGAGCACTGTGATACAAAGACAAACTAATCCCTTCCATCAAGGAGTATTAGGGGAAACAACATGCACACACATAAGTAAATACAAATTTGTGCATACATATATGCATAGACTATGTAGTCATATGTGTATGTTTATATATATATATATACATATATATATATATATATATATATATATATACACACACACACATATACACACTCCTATATGTGTGAAACCAGTAGAAGGAATTCCCCATGAATTAACTTCCTCTACCAAAGAATAAATGAATGAAAAAGCATTTATTAAGTGCTTACCATATTCCAGGCACTGCTAGAAATACAAATGCAAGTGAGTGAGATAGTCCTTGCCCTCAAAGAGCTTACATTCTAATAGAAAAAAACAACAAATATAAGTGAGCCAGAGTTCAAAAGAAAGGGAGGTATTGGGCCACTGAAATTTCCCCTATCAGAGTCCTAGGTCACAGGGGTAGAGTCTGCATTCTGGTGGGAGGAACAGGGCCAGAGTGCAAGCAGTATGATTTGGAAATATAAGGGAAGTGGCCTGCTCAACAACTGATTGTTTTAACAGAGATGTCTGGGGCATTGAGAAGTGAAATGATTTGCTTGGTGTCATACAACTGTAGTTTGTATCAGAGGTGAGGCTTCCTGATTCAGATCAGCTCAACACACTGTACAACACTGCTTTTCAAGTACAATATTTAAGAGAGAATGAGAGAATGAGAACGAACACGAACAATCCCCCTCTGGGCTACTCTCCAAAACTTTCAGTGATCCTGACAAGTAGTTTCCCCAGAGGGATGACTGCTACCTCAAGTTCTAGGACTGCCTCTGTGGGAGACCATTCCTAACACAGTATTTTACAAGCCCCTTCCAGTGTGTTTCCCTGTAATAATCAGCAAGTAGATTCTGTTAGCTTTTTCAAAAAGCATTTACTCAAATGGCATAGCAAGAACAGTAGTTACAAAGAAGATCTTCCATCCCACACAGATGCCACAGAATCCAGGAGGAAAGAGTGGGCACAGACTTAAAGTATAATGGTAGTGAGGCACACATGTAGGGAACACATATGACTAAAGCAACTCACAAGTCTAGAAAGCAGGGCCTGATGTCCTTTCTTTCTCTGAAGAATCCTAACAAATTCATGGCAGGGTGAGACATCAGTGTCAGTGATGGATGAATCACTCCACTATTAGGCAGGACTAGCGTCTCCAAAGGCCTGACATTTTCATTGGACAGATGGTTCAGTTGGCCTTGCTCCTTGGTGTCTCAGCTGGAAAGGTTGATATGATGCTAGGCTGAACTGAACAGGTTGTTGGGCGGGTGGGTATGGCACACAACAGACCATGCCAAGCAGGTCACTCGGCCATTGAGCTGCTGTTGGACTGGACCAGGCAGATTACTTTGTCGCTAGTCTTCACGGGACTTAGCATCGTTACTGGATGGATGGCTTCTCTAGTTGTCCTCTTTGATGGACAACTGCAATCTCTTTCCCCATCAGCCTCTAGCTTACATGGCTATTTCTGGGTGTCACAGTAGGGTTATTAGAGGGTTCTTTCAGCCTGTCTGATGACTCCTAATCTAAGATTCACAAAATAATCTCCTCTTTAACTCCCTCAGGACATCAACTCTGAGGTTTGTGACCTCCCAGGCAGAAGTTGATAGAGGTCTAGCCTCTTGTGCTTTCCAGTTCTTTTTGGTTCAGAGCATTGTTCCTTTGGCCAATTACCTTGGCCAGATTCCGGTTGGGGACTTGTGAATATAAATGGTTGGAGACAAAGGTATGAACTATAGAGGCAGTCTGTACTCTCGGCCAGATATGTGGCAAAGTGGCTAGGGCACCTGGAGTCAGGGAAACCTGAGTCCAAATCTGACCTCAGATAATTACTAGCTGTGTGACCCTGGGCAAGTCACATCACCTCTTTCAGCCTCAGTTTCCTCATCTGTAAAATGGGGATAATAACAGCACCTGAACTTCCCAGGATTATTGTGAGGATCAGATGAAATATTTGTAAAGTGCTTTGCTAACTTGGAAGTGCCAATGAAATGACAATATTGTATATGAATAATGTGGAACAGCAAGTAGGCTGAAATAGGAAATCAGTCTGAAATGAGAGGTTGGAACCAAATCATGAAGGACTTTAAATGCCAGACAGAAGAGTTTGTACTAGAAGTAAGGGGGATCAGGAAAGGTTTCTTGCAGAAGGTGGCACTCTAGCTGAAATTTGAAGGAAACCAGAAAGCCCAGAAAGAGGAGATTGAGGAGGGAGAGCCTTCTAGGCATGGGGGACAGAATGGGAAAATGTCTGGAATCAGGTGATGCAGGGTCTAGTGAGAGGCATATATAGGAGATGCATTTTGGAAACAGAAGAAGTAGAAAAAAACCCAGTATATTGTGAAGAGGGGTACAAAGGCTGGGGAACACAAATAAACTCAGAGCCATTACTAGAAATTTGGTTCCTGACACAAGTAAGTGGGAAGAGCTGAGGCCCTAGGTCCAGCCACTGGGAGAAGAAGCAGGTAAGTCTTTAGCTACCACATGTGCTGTTGGGGCAGTGGGGAGGCAAGGAAGGGAGTATGTTTGAAGAGAGCTACTGGGGTAGGGCGAGACAGGAGAAGAAACATACCCTGGGATAGTACTCAATTATCAACCACTCCAACAATTATTATTCATAAATAATCAAACATTTATTAAGCACCTACTAGGGACAAAGCACTGTGTCAAGCAGTAGTATTCTCAGTACCCTTTAAATTTCCCATCCTGGGACAAAACTCCATGGCCCCACCCTAGTTAAAGTTTTGAGGAAACTTAATTATCAACCATCAAAGGGAGTCCACAAAATGGAATCAGATGTCAAAGGAAATTATTGCAATATCCCCACCTCCCTTCTTTCCTGAAAACTCAGAAGACAGAATACTTGATTTAAAAGAATTAGAACCCTTGAAATTTTGAAAAAATGAGCACACATGTCCTGAACACATCAGGAAGTACTTCTTTATAAAGACTCTTGTTTTGAATGCTCCTGGTGAGTAGCACATGGCAATGAGGACCGTCAAAGGCATGGCTGATATGTAATTAAAATTCACTTGAGTCCTTATGCTGCCATACAAGTCCTACAGTCTGGGCCTGCATTTTACACACTGCCAGAAAGAGTAGGTAGAAAAAACCCTAAGATTTCCTCTAGGATATGGACAAAGATAAATATGCCCTTTTCAATCTAAAGGTCTTGCAGGCTCTTACTGTTTCATTTGAATATTACTCCAAGCTGAACTGTAACTTGTGTTCTTCAGCTCCTAGGAAAGCTTCACAAAAGGTGGTGTGGGCAAGCAGAATGAAAAATACATTGAGGGGCAGCTAGGTGGCACAGTGGATAGAGCACCAGCCCTGGAGTCAGGAGTACCTGAGTTCAAATCCGGCCTCAGACACTTAACACTTACTAGCTGTGTGACCCTGGGCAAGTCACTTAACCCCAATTGCCTCACTAAAAAAAAATACATTGAAATAACCTTTTAAGGACAAATTCAGTTGGTGGAGGGTAGGAGGAGAAAGAGACCCCGTGACACTGGCCCTGATACACAGAGAGACTATTCAACTCTGCAGTGGTGGGGAGAGGGAGGGTGCTTGATTGCAGCATGGCAGCCAGGAGATGGAAACCTTCACCTGAACCTAACACCTTCTTGTTGTTGTTTCAGTCCTGCCTGACTCTTTGTGACCCCATTTGGGTTTTTCTTGGCAAAGATAATGGAGTGGTTTGCCATTTCCTTCTCCAGCTCATTTTGTCAATGAGGAAACTGAGGCAAACAGGGTCAAGTGATTTGCCCAGGGTCACACAGCTAGTAAGTGTCTGAGCCTGGATTTGAATTCAGGAAGATGAGTCTTCCTGACTCTAGGCCCTGTGCTCTATCTACTTCGGGGAGCCACTCACCTGCCCCTAACACCTTCTTAGCCAGAATAAATTAATTAAAATAAGAAACCATGGTAGCTTCCTTCTTTAACTGGTTCTTCTTGTTAACTAAGTGCTAAGCTTAGTTGTTTCTGTGCACCAAAAGGACCACCAGGAATATAGTGTCCCCCAACACTTACCCTCCTCTTTATCATTTTTCCTCCTCTTCAGTTAGGCACTCTAAACCCATCCTTCATCAGCTACTCCAATGACAGTAGATGAGTCTCAGAGCAGTCTTGAACTCAGGTTTGAGACTGGAACAAAATAAGATCCTCAGTCCATTTAGTAATTAACCAAAGGAGGTTTGCTTAGCTGTAGCAGGGGAAGAATATTCAAGGCAGAAACGGTGTTGATTAACTGAACACAGCTTTTCTGTGCTAGTGTTGGTCATGCTGCTGGTTTGCTGGTCAGAAACTTCGGGGAAGAGAAGATGGAACTTCTTTTTTTTTTTTTTTTTTGCAGGCAATGGGGGTTAAGTGACTTGCCCAGGGTCACATAGTTAGTAAGTGTCAAGTGTCTGAGGTCAGATTTGAACTCAGGTACTCCTGAATCCAGGACCGGTGCTTTAACCACTGCGCCATCTAGCTGCCCCCTGGAACTTCTTTCTTGCTCTTGTTGATACTCAACCAGGAAACTACATCAATAAGCCAAGTCTTTGGTACCCTGAGTCAATTAAGTCTTTTGTTGTTGTTGTTGTTGTTGTTGTTTGCGGGGCAATGATGGTTAAGTGACTTGCCCAGGGTCACACAGCAATTAAGTCTTTTTTTTTTAAGGTTTAAAGGAAGTATAAAGATAGGTTTATTCTTTCTTTTTTTTTTAAGTTTTTTTATTATTTTCCAGTTATATATAAGGATAGTTTTCAACTCAATTAAGTCTTGTTTTGTTTGTCTTTTTTGGGGGGGGTGGTTTTTTTGAGGGGCAATGAGGGTTAAGTGACTTGCCCAGAGTCACACAGCTAGTAAGTGTCACATGTCCGAGGCTGGATTTGAACTCAGGTACTCCTGACTCCAGGGCCAGTGCTCTATCCACTGTGCCACCTAGCCGCTCCTCAATTAAGTCTTAAAGATAGTTTCAGTACCTTTTAAGGAAATGTACTAGCTTAGCCTACATGTTAGAGGACCCTGGTTGATAGATATTACTACAAATAGAAATCCCCCCTTCTGTCTTTAGGAAGTCAGATTCTAGGATTCTACCACTTTTCTGTCCAGAAAGCTGGGGTTTGGAATTCTTGACTCTTGTCCAGAAAGCTGGAGTTCCATGTGCTTCTCCTCCCCAGGGGAAGTCGAGAGGTTATGCCACTGTCTCTCCAAGTTTGGGGCCAGGAACCTGGGGGTCAGGAACTCTCCTGTTGGACCACATGGGCAAGAACATGTCTGTCTCTACCATATACCTCTGCCATTACCAGCTCCCCATCTTCCCATGAGTCCTGGACTGCTCCTAGGTGGGCTTCTCTTTCTGGATCTCTCCAGAAAACAAAAAGGGTAAGGGGGCAGAAGGGTCTTGGCTTCTAGCACAAAGGGGTTGTGCGCCATCCCACAATACAAAGAGCCAGCCAATTCACCTCTGGGATAGTCCCTGTTGCTGGGACTCAATAGGAAACATTTTTAGCTCTTTCAATGGTCATGTTCATGCCCTTGAAAGGAGATGCCTCCTCTGGTCCCAAACAGAGGCTCACTTCAGTGTATATCTCTGACAACTTTCCCCGTGTCAATTGATTTGCTACATGCTTTAAAAAAAAAGAAGATCAAGCTATATGACCACAAAGGGGACACTCAAACTTTAAGTTTTTAAGTCTCAATTTCTACAAAGGGAGATGATAACACATAATGGAATAGCGACTTCAGTGGTTTGTTGTGAGACTTAGAGACTGGATTTAAAGCACTTTGCCAGATTTAAAGCTCTATATCAAATGCTACTTATTACCACCATCATCATTATTATGTTTAATTGACTTTAATCCAGAGAATGGTCCAAATCCATTTTCCCCTCCATATACTCGATGGAGAAGTGACATCTTAAAGAAACCTCTTTAAAATAGCTGTAGTTAAAGGTGCCCTAATATAAATAGCTTCCAAGTGTTTTCCTATTTAGGAGAAATAAGAGCAGTTTGATAGGTAAAGCAAGTGGTACATGATGGATCATTAGAAAAACTAAGAAAGTCAATTATGTTCATAAAAAAAATTTGCTACACGTTAGTGACAAGTTTAGTGGTTTCCCATTTTTCAGAGTCTATAATAAGCTCGAATAGATCAGGGTGGAGCTATTGCCATTGCTAATAGTGCTTTCCTTTCATCTTTATCCTTCCTGCTAAGTTGATATTGATCTTGACCTCTGCTCTAATTAGCCTCTGGGTCTGTCTGTACACCAAAAATGATTCTTGTGACATAGACACCACATCGTGGGGCTGGGGATTTCAAGCACTGGACATAATCTTTTCTTCTCAGAGTTTCCAAAATCATTGATTGAGTTAGAAAATGCCTCTCAGGGCAGCTAAGTGGCACAGTGGATAAAGCACCAGCCCTGGATTCAGGAGGACCTGAGTTCAAATCCAGCCTCAGACACTTGACACTTACTAGCTGTGTGACCCTGGGCAAGTCACTTAACCCTCATTGCCCTGCAAAAAAAAAATAAAAACAAACAAACAAAAAAGAAAATGCCTCTCTTCAGTGACCTGCTTAGTCATATTGATGGATCATCAGGACCAATAAATACATAAAGAAGTTTGAAGAATGGGTGACAATCCAAAGCATGTCTACACAACCAGAGAAAATAGCAGAATCAGTTGAATGATGGAAGCTGCAGGTGTAGACATAAAAAAACCCAACTAGTTGGCACAGCTGAGCTGATGGGCATCGGGAAATAAAAGCTTCCCGATGGCTCAGAAATACTTATTTCCTTCTATTTTACTTGGCAAATTGGGCCCAGATCCCCCAAAGAAGACTTTGTGTCCCTATGGACACCAGGAGCCCTGGAGGATGGCTGGGACAGTGAGTCTTTCACATTGGTAAAAAGACACAGAAAAAGCTATATGGCAGAGGTTCAACTGATGATAAAGTATCCCTGCTCAATTGGATAAATGCCCTAGAAGCTTTTCAACAAACAAATCAAACTATCTCTGTTGATGTCAAATTTTGTCATCAAGGCCTGCAGGAATCTGGTTCTGAAGGTCTAGATAACTTGATTTTTGCCAAGAAAGATACTTTCTCCAAAGATGTGGACTCTTTATATTTAGAGCAACTACTGGTTGGCGAAATGAAGCACTGTCTGGCTTCAGAGGAATTTGCTACTTTTTTTTATAGAGGTGGAATGCTCTGACATATATCTTCATTGTGGTGTGAGTGGTGGTTCCTGTGCATGAAGCCATGTCCAATCTCATTACTTTGATGGGCTTTTTGTTGAACAGAAAGGGACACATTCTCATTCCTGGTGTTGATGAAGCTGTGGCTCCTGTTATTGCAGAACAGTTTTATTTGAAATAACATGGAAAAGATGTAGTACACATGCTTCTGCATGACTCAAAGAAAACTCTCTTAATGCACAGGTGAAGATAGCTGCCCCTCTCCCTCCTTGGAATTGAAGGAGTCTTCTCTGGTGCAGGAGCTGAAGCAGAAGTAAAAACTGATTCCTAAGAAAGTTATGGGCCAGTTATCAATAAAATTGGCACCATTGATGGTACCTTAGGTCATCAAAGAACAAGTCATAGGTTGTTTGAATGTAAAGTTTGCTGAGCTGAAGGGCCCCAATACATTCAAGGAATGTATGGGCCATGATGGAAAATTCTGGATGTCACATTCCAGTCATCCATACCACATGATGAGAAGAAAACCGCTGAAAACAGTTTTTGATGTTGAGACTTGACAAGAGAAGGGGATGGTATTCTTGTGACCTTGACCTCAAGGAGGCCACAGGGGAAAATGGTATGCTACTGCCCCCATGGTGCCCAGTCACAGAATGAAGAGCTCAACAGGCACAACTACATAGTGGGGGGTAGGGGAGGGAGTGCTGGGTCTTTATGAAGTTTCTCAACTGAACTGAGCCACTTTTTTTCCCTTCAGAATGCCATATCTAGCTAGAAAGTTGGTTAATCTTGTCAATGGGCTATTCTTCATTCCACTTAGGTATGGATGAAAGTAAAAAGCCTCTTCTTTTCTTCTTTCCCTTCTATAAAAATAAGTTCCTACAAAAGCTTTGAACAGCTGGTTTCTCCCCAAGTTCAAGTAGATCAACAGGGGGGAAAGTATCCAGGCTACAAAGACTACAAAAGTGTCTGGAAGAAATGAAAAGAGGTATAAAAAATGGACTGACAGCCAAGGAAGAAAGAAAAACAAGGAGAATCCAAAGCTTAGAAAAGATGGTGGTTAAGCTCCAGGAAAGCAGGTACATTAATACAGCATTGGTGGAGCTGGGAAAAATCCATTTTGGAACTATGTTCCCAAAGTCACGAAATTATGTATACCTAATTACTCAGCCATACCAATACTAGACTTATAAACCAAAGATATCAATGAAAGAAAAATAGAAACTATATATATAAAAGTATAGCAGCTCATTGAAGGGGCAAAGAACTGGAAACAAAAGAGAATGGCTAAAGAAATTATTGTATATTAATATAATGGAATATTCTTGTACCATAAGAAATGAGTAAATAATAGTTTCAGAGAAACTTGGGAAGTCATAATAAACTGATGCAAAGTAAAGTGAGAACCGGTAGAATAATTGTATACAATAACATTAACATTGTCAATAAAAACAACTTTAAAAGACTGGAGAATCAATGCAATGACTAATATGATTCCAAAGGACTGATGAGGAAATATACTATTCTCCTCTTGACGGAGAAATAAAGAATAAGACAAATTATTGGATGTGGTCAAATGTTGGAATTTGTTTTTCCTTGACTACTTACATGTTATAAGGACTGTCTCTTTTTTTTTTGCTGGGGGGGGGGGAAGGAGGCAGAGTGAGAGTGGGATGGAGAAGATGTATAGAGATGGGGTAATAAAAAAAGGATCACTGAGACATTTTTTTTTTAAGTGAGGCAATTGGGGTTAAGTGACTTGCCCAGGGTCACACAGCTAGTAAGTGCTAAGTGTCTGAGGACGGATTTGAACTCAGGTACTCCTGAATCCAGGGCCGGTGCTCTATCCACTGCGCCACCTAGCTGCCCCCTGAGGCATCTTTTTCAAAGTTGAACAGAAAGGAACAGAAAGGCCAAAAAGAATCACGGTCAAGTAGGATAGCTTCGAAAGCTATAGGTTGAATTTATTATATATTTGTAGGCCATAAAAGCTCTGAGGATTCTCTTCCCAACTCTTACTCACACTGATAATTCAAGTCCCACCCCCCCAACATGGCAACATGTTTCTCCCCAGGATTCTAGGGGTACTGCTCAGTGGTTGGTTGTGCCTTTCTAATGCCATCAGCTCAAGCCCCGACTAATGTGCTTTTCCCAAGATTATCCATTGAGCATCATTTTATTCAGCCAGCCTTAAGAAGAAAGGGATATTTATTTAAATGGTACAAGATAAAGAGCCAGTATAAGACATCCTCTCCCAAGTCTGTGACTCTCCCACTGGTATATACAATCTAGGGGGAGGTGGGCTGCAATTTAGAGAGCATGTGTGGCAAATGGGTAACTGAGCTCCTGGGTACTGGAAGTTCTTTCCTGCCCTTTGTGAGATCCTCCAGAAATTCTCCCTGGGCATGTTGTGTTTTCTTTACTGGGCTCCATATGGAGTCATGAACCTAGGCCAGTCTGTCATTGGCTCCCAATGCAGACACTGCCATTAGCTGACCTAGGGATGCCCTTGGTACACTGAGATAGGAAGATAGGAAGTGCAGCATCTTCCACATGCTTTAGAGCTCTCAAGATCCTCCTCCAGTCAAAGGAATGTGGGGAGGAGACCTAGGCCAAGGCTCAAGCTGAGGCCTCTCTTGTCCTCCAGGCAGTTCTTCCTCTGGGGGTTTTACTGGAATGCCACCTTTGCGCCAGTCTCTCTAATGGCTCCCTTGTCAACTCCAGAATTTACAGATAACCCATAGGATATGACCAGTTTTCTTCAGCTCCTCTGAATTCTCTTCCTGTGCAATGTCACTCCTGTTCCAAGTGCTTTTTTGAATTTAGCCTAAAGCCTGTGATTGATTGAGCGATTGATTTTAGAATCAACCTATGACTGAGATTGATTGTTTTCACTGAGTTAGCAGACTAGGACATCATATCACCTATTTTAACTCAAATGGGGTCACAACCTCAGCCTTTCATATTTAAAAAAGTAAAGTGAACACTACATAATTGAGAGCCCCAGCTTCAGGGACAATCCTCTTTTTTCTGTTCTACACTCTATATGGAAACTTTTCTGATATTTCTTCAGTTTAGAATAAGTTTAGAAGGAGAGAAAAAAAAAGACTTCAAATAAGTGTCAGTGATAACTACTTCCCTAGGAGGTTGGGACTTAAAACTATCAAAACATAAAGCATTTGGCATGACTGCTGAACAGACATTTTACATTTCACATTGGTTCTGCACTGTCTAAACAACTTCCAAGTCTGTATCTTCTTCCAAGCCAGGCCAGGCCATGGCTTGGGCTCCCCTTTTTGTTGGTAGTCATCTCCTCCAGGGCAGAAATTCCCCTTGCTGTCAGTCAACTCTGACCAATGGACCCAAGCTCTCCAACCTCAAACTCATGAGATTACCCCCCAAGAATGGACATATTCTGCCTTTCTTTTTATCCTTAGCACTTAGCACAGGGATGCTTAAGAAATGCTTGTTGACTGACTGACTGATTTGTCCATCTCTGGACCACTATTTGGTCATCTACAATCAAGGAAAGAGAGATAATACAAAAGAGGCAGAGGCCCAGGTTCAAGCTACCTAGTTTGAGTCCCTTTACTCTAGCTTCCTCTGCATTGGAACAGTCACATACAATAATCTCTTTTGGACAAGCTAGAGTAATTCTGACAGGACTGCTCTGAGTAGAGAAGGGAGGGTCAGCCTCTTTTAAAGATTTGCTGAGTCTCAAGTTTTTCCTGCATAGCTGCTAATAAGGAAACTATTTCACCATCCCCAAGGCACCCAAGCCCTTTAGCCCTGGCTGGAAACAAGGAGGATCGCCATGTCAATAAGCCATGGCCCCTGTTTACAAATGTTTTCTCTGAACTTGCAGTCCCCTCAACATCTTGGACAGTGCTTTGTACATAGTAGGCACGTAATAGATTTTTTGTTTGTTTGTTTTGTTTTTTGGGTTTTTTTGCGGGGCAAGTGGGGTTAAGTGACTTGCCCAGGGTCACACAGCTAGTAAGTCTTAAGTGTCTGAGGCCGGATTTGAACTCAGGTCCTCCTGAATTCAGGGCCGGTGCTCTATCCTCTGTGCCACCTAGCTGCCCCCGTAATAGATTTTGAATGAATGTGTGAATGACTAGGAGAAATAAGTACCCTGCAGTATTTAGACTCTCAGACCCAAACAGTCTTTGATCCCCACTGATTTTTACCACGTGTATCTTAGTCCTCTTCAATTGGGAAAGATATCAAAGAACATTTTCAACTGCCTCACAGCCCAGACTCAAGGGATTTTTTTTCAGAGACAGACATGAAAGAAGCAGTAGGATAACTTTACTTAACTATTTCAAGTCTAATAAAGCTCCTCTCATCCCTTGTCCCCTTTCCTCCTGTCTCCATCCACCACCAAAGTAGAAAGGTAGCTATGCAACTGTAATTGGTTATTGGCTTCCAACCCTTCCTCACCCACTTTCTGTGACCCTGTGGGCCTACTCCCATATCTTTCTCAGCCACCTGCTAGGGATTTGGGCCGGTACAACCCCCCTACCCCCCCCCCCCCAATCAGCAGCTTTGTAGAGGTGAGAGCCCCGCCTGTAATGCTGACTCAAATTCTGGGCTGGGCCCTGTTTCCAAGCCTGCAGGGTCTAAAAATATCCAAACTGCAGCTTCAACAGTTGGCAGGTGGCCAGGCTATTTTTGGCCCTGGGTAAAAGTGGGGATCAGGAACCCATAGATTTAGTTGAGGTCAGGGGGCTAGAAAGGGGGTCCCAACCAGTGGAGCCATAAGATTGTTTCAAACATGAGCCATCATTCCTTGCCCTGAAATCAAGTGGTTACATAAGCATAGATTTAGAACTGGAATGGACCATAGGAGCCATTTAGTCCAACCTCATTTTACAGAGGAGGAAGCTGGGACTGTGAGACATTAAGAGACTGGCCCAAGGTCACACGTAGGACCATAGTTCTAGAGCTGGAAAGGACCTCAGAGGCCAGCTAATCCACCCTGCCTCTTTTATAAAGGCCTATGGAGTGAAAGTGACTTGCCCAGAGTCACCCCACTAGTGAGTGTTGGAGGAAGGATAAGAACCTAGGTGTTCCTGCTACCAAGGCCAACACTCAGACCACAACACCACACTGCCTCTCATGTGACATCATAAGCCTATGCCTAGATGCTTATGTAGTCTGCTTATGTGTGTAGTTTTACCTAAAGGGAAGGAGGATTCTTGAATTTTGATGTTCTCTTAAACTCTAGGAAAATGAATTATAGGTAGGCCCTGGGGCATGAAGCGGTGTTAAAGACACTGCCAGCACATGTAGCTGACAAGCCTTGGTGATTTACATCATCCTCACCCAAGTATTCAAGGAGGATAAACTGAAAACTCATCTGGGCTTCCTTAGCCTCTGGACCAGAAGGGCATCTTTATAGAGTCATAGAGTTACATCTGGAAGAGGCCTTGGGGATGATCTGGTCCAGTCTCCTCATTCTACAGAACAGTCAGCTACATGAAGGCAGGACCTCTGTTTTAGAACTTTAAGCAACTGGAGAGCATCCAGAGAAGAACAACCAGGATGGAGAAGCAGCTGGACTCTTCCATGTGAAAATTGGTTAAAAGAAGTTTAGGGTTGGGGGAAGCTAGGTGGTGCAGTGGATAAAGAACCTGCCCTGGATTCAAGAGGACCTGAGTTCAAATTTGACCTCACACTTGACAAGATGGGGGGGGGCATAGGGACAGAGGTCATGAAAGATGATGGCCTAAAGTACAGGAAAGGCTACCTAAAAGAAGGATTCAATCTGTTCTGCTTGGCCTCAGAGGGCAGGCAGAACCAAGAGCAACTGGTGGAAAGTCTAGGGAAGTAGATTTAGGTTTGAGGGCCAGAAAAGCTTCCTAACCATTAGACCTCCTCAAAAGAATGGGCTAGGGGCAGCTAGGTGGTGCAGTGGATAGAGCACTGGCCCTGGAGTCAGGAGTACCTGAGTTCAAATCCAGCCTCAGACACTTAACACATACTAGCTGTGTGACCCTGGGCAAGTCACTTAACCCCAATTGCCTCACCAAAAAAGTTAAAAAAAAAAAAAAAAGAATGGGCTGTCCTGTCAAGGAAGTAGTGGGTCCCACTCCCCCACCCCACCCCCAAGGTATTCAAGCAGAGTCAATAAACATTGATTTACTCCGTGTAGGAATTGAATGGACCATACTGCCTCATTTTGTGACTCAGTTCCCTTTAGATTCAATTATGGAGGGCAGCTAGGTGGCGCAGTGGATAGAACACCGGCCCTGGAGTCAGGAGTTCCTGAGTTCAAATCTGGCTTCAGACACTTAACACTTACTAGCTGTGTGACCCTGGGCAAGTCACTTAACCCCAATTGCCTCACTTAAAAAAAAAATCAAATACAGAAAAAATAGATTCAATTATGGGTCTAGTCCAATTCTATCTTGTGAGAAAGCTTTATTGCCTTGTTTGAACCTAGCCCTATGTGACAGGGAAGCTGAATCCTCTCTACCTGATGCTTAGAGATTCTTAACTAAAGACCTAGGTCATGCTGACCAGAAACCAAGTGAGATCCGGATATCGATGTAAAGAGTTTTCTCACAATTATACAAGCAACTCATATATCTTATCTGAAAACTGGTCTTACCCTCGTCAATTGGTTATTGTTTCCATGCTCTTTGATTGAACAGATACTTGCTGGGGAATGGGACACCTCTTTTTCCCCCTACCAACTTGAAAAGTCCCTAATCTTTCCTCCAATTAGAAATCAGATGACTTAATTTCGTATCCTGGTTTGTACTCTGTTAATCGTTTTCTTTTAATTAATTGGTCTTATTTGATTGTTTAAAACTAAATATCTAGGGGGCAGCTAGGTGGCACAGTGGATAAAGCACTGGCCCTGGATTCAGGAGTACCTGAGTTCAAATCCGGTCTCAGACACTTGACACTTACTAGCTGTGTGACCTTGGGCAAGTCACTTAACCCTCATTGCCCAACCAAAAAAACAAAACAAAAACAAGAGTGCCATATAAATGCTAGCTACATTCATTCAACTGCAAATACTGATTGAATGTCTATTGTGTGCAGAGTGTTATTGTAGGTGCCTGGGGGAAGATTTAAAATGTTGACAAGTCTCAGTCAGAGAATCAGAGGATTTCTGATTAGAAGAGACCTCAGAGCCACACCGGAAAAGAAATCCACAGTGCAACATCCTTCACAGGTGATTCATTAGGGGCAGCTAGGTGGTGCTGTGGATAGAGCGCAGGCCCTGAGGTCAGGAGGATCAAATTTAGCCTCAGACACTTACTAGCTGTGTGACCCTGGGCAAGTCACTTAACCCCATTTGCCTCCTCCAAACCCACCCCGACCTATCTATTAGGTTGTGGTAGTAAGTAGTCAAGTGTCTGAGGCTGGATTTGAACTCAGGTACTCCTGAATCCAGGGCCAGTGCTCTATCCACTGCACCACCTAGCTGCCCCCTTTTACCTTTCCTTTTTGTTTTCTTCATTCCCCAAATTCTCGTTTCCTTCCATTAGTTCTGGGGGTGGGTTTTGTTTATTTTTGCTTGGGCAATGAGGGTTAAGTGACTTGCCCAAGTTCTATATGGCACTCTAAAATACTTTCCATATGTTATTTCATTTGATCCTCACAATAACCTCGTGAGGTAGGTATTATTATTATCACCATCCACACAGCTAGCTGCTAAGTGTCTGAGGTAGTATTTGAACTCAGTTCTTCCTGTCTCCAGCTCCAGCAGTCTAGATCCACTGTGCTACCTTGCTGTCTCCAATGAATAGAATCCAACCTGGGAACTTGGCCTTAGTGAATAAGGACTTGGTGGGGCCTATGTGAGGTTCTTGAATTAAGAGCTTTTCCAACATAGTTTCCTTGAACACACCTTTGGCTCAAAATCTGTCTGTATAATCCAGCATCAGCCATCAGTCAGGGCCTCTTGGATGGACTCCAGGGATGTTTGAATGGAGTTTTAAAGCCTCAGCAAGGACAAGAACAAGGGACTTTTACCAGGTATGTGGAGCCATATGGGAAAGACAAAGAAGTGTAGGGATGGAGTATATGTTTGGAGGGTGAAGAGTGGTCTGGTTTGGCAGGAACACAGACTACTCAAGGGGGAGGTGAAATGGGACAGGGAATAAAATAAGATTAGGCTGTAAGGGCAGAGGGGTGCTAGATTGTGGGTGGCCTTGAATGCCAGGCAAAGGAGTTTGAACTTTACCTAGTGGGCAATAGGGAGCCAGTGAACACTTCTGTCCGGATCTATACAGGAGAAGCCTAGCCAGGCATTGGTATGATGGTATGAAAGATATAGTGACTGGAGAGGAGAATGGAAGCCAGTAAGTTTCTTAGAAGATGATCACAATAGACCAGGGAAGGGTGGCTAGATAGCACAGTGGATAAAGCACTGGCCCTGGATTCAGGAGTACCTGAGTTCAAATCCGGCCTCAGACGCTTGACACTTACTAGCTGTGTGACCCTGGGCAAGTCACTTAACCCCCATTGCCCCGCAAAAAAAAAAAAATAGACCAGGGAAGGGGTGTTAAAGGTTTATGTTACCCATTTACCTAAAGTCCTCAAATACAGAACCCTACATTATAAACTTTAAATTCTGAATGGGGGCAGCTAGGTGGTGCAGTGGATAAAACACTGGCCCTGGATTGAGGAGGACCTGAGTTCAAATCCGCCCTCAGACACTTGACACTAGCTGTGTGACCCTGGGAAGGTCACTTAACCCCCATTGCCCCACAAACATATATATATATATATAATATATATATATATTATATATATATATATATATATAAAAATTCTGAATGAAATTTAGTAGGTATCATATTGACAATACTCCAGAGTGACCATATATTTTCAGCAGATAATTGTACCTTCAACTAGCGTTCAAAAAATCCTTTGAGACTTTAGAAAACAAAAAATATGGAAGGATTTGAGCACCTGGCACTATGGCTGATTAGGTTCTGACAAAAGCTCTTGTGATGTAATAGGGGTTGGAGAACTGACTGGAATTCTGGGATTTGTAGTTCCAAGGAGCAAGTATTTCCTTTCAGCACTGAGAACAATTTGGCTTAGTATGACTTTTGAGTCAGAAACTTGAGTCACACCCTGTAGTTTTAAAAAAGAGATAAAAAAGCCTTTAAGAGAACAGACTGGGAGGAAGGTTGCTGGAGATGGGCCCTCCAGTCATACCTGGAACCTAATGAGCCAAGGAAGAAAGAATCAGCAACAAGGGGCTGGTGGAGGATAGGGAAAAGTAGAAACCAAAGGAAGAGCTGAGCTGAGGCAGAAAAGAGAGGGATGAAGCTGGAAGTTACAAAAGTTCTACTTGTTTCCCAATTTCTCCTCCCCTTGTCTGTCCAATGATAGACACTATAATATACTCTGCCGATTTCTTTTACCTAAATGTTTCTTGTATTCTGATTTTACCCCAAATATAAAGAAAACAGGGGTGAAAGGGGAATATACCAAATTTAAATTAGGGCTGAGAGTCAAACTTCTGTACAAATGTTCAGAATCTTTCCAATTGGGAGCTCTGGGCTACTGGGATTGGATCTGTAGCCACACTCTCCCAGAGGGAGGCCAGCTATAGCTCTACCTCAGGGTTTTAAGGGTTCCCCTGAGGAGCTGGACAAGTCTTTTTCTTGTTCTGTTGGCTCAAGTCCCCATTCAGGCGTGTTTCACCTCATTGTTAGCTGCCACTGATGAGCATCCCCGTTCCATTGAACTAGTTTAAATCAATTAGCTTTTATTGAGGGATATTTACTTCAGAGATATAGAAAAAACAGAAGTACATCCAACCTTCCCCTGAAGGGTGCACTCTCCCCTATGCCACTTAATCTCTGGGAACAGTGGTATCGCACTCAAAGTGGTGTCCCACCAGGTTCACTGGCAAATGTGACCAAGGCAGTGAATGGCTGGATGGGTCCACATATCTGCCAGGCAGGTTGCTTGGGACTGGCAACTCCCAACATGAGCTTCCACTCCTGGATGGAACTCTTTTTCTTGACCTTTTGATACTTCCAAACTCATAGCTGTCTTCAACCTCCTTCATCTAAAAGCAGGAAAGAATAGACACAACAGAGACAAAAGCACTGGTAGGATGCATGACCTCTGTGGAGAGATAAAGGCCTGAGGACTCTGCCCCCACTGATAGCTTAGTCCTTCCCTTCTCACTTGAACACAAGCAGGCTGGAGTGAGGACTCCCAACGTCCTTGCTTTAGTCGCCAGTTCCAGTTATGCAGTCAATCAACAGTCCATCTCTTCACAACATGTTTAGCAGACCAGAACCAGTTGCTTACTGTCTGCACATGCTCCAAATTGGGGAGCAGGGACCTGCCATTATATATCATCATGCCTTTTTGGACACAGATTCCGTAGTTTCTTCCATGTTAAGATTGCATAAGACATGTCTGTTACACATACTCCCCAAGCCAGCCACCCACACCCCGTTACATATTAATACCTTTCTGTTTCTTATAAACTCCTCAAAACAGCAAATAAAGGACTGTGGAGACCTAAGGGCCATTGTTTTGTTCCTAGACCAAAAGCAAGTTAATTGTTGTAATAGGGTACAGCTAATTCAATCTCCAGCTCCTGCTGTGAAAAAGAAAGGGAGACAGGATGGAGACAGCTGAGGCCTAGTGAGATCCAACTCTGAGAGGAGGAGGGTGCAAAAGGGCTAAAATCCTTTCTGCAGCTCCATCCACTAATGCGACAGTCACATTAGTCTACATATTTCATTGTTAACATGACACTTATTTTTTCCAGGCATGGAAAGTATAAAAGCTTCAAAGTAGTTTCCACAATTCATTCATTTATATAATGGGCATATTATTCATAAATAAATAGCTCTTAAGCACCTACCATGTACAAAACATTGGCCTTGGCACTGGAAGACATACAAAGTTTGGATAGGACAAGGCTCCTTCCTGTGTCTAGTAGGGGGATAAGACACTTACACCAATAAGTATACTATAAAATGCTATGTAAACTACCTGACAGGGAAGTGCAGACAATATGCTCTGTGACTAGAGCTCTGACCTCAAAATCCTAGAGGCAGTGGAAAGAGCCCTGGGCTTGGAGTCAGGAAGTCCTGAGTTCAAATCCAGCCGTAGAAATTTACTAACTGTGTAACCCTTGATAAGTCACTTAACTGCTGTTTGCCCCAGTTTTCTCCACTGTAAAATAAGGGTAATAATCACACTGGCCTCCCATGGTTGTTGTGAGGATCCAATGAGATATTAATTGGGGTTTTTACACTGAAAAGTTGTATGATGTTTATTATGATGATATATCAACAGATAAAGAGGAATTACTTTCAGCATTACCTTCAGCAAATTGTTTACACCTGATTTTTGGTTTTGGCAAACTGCTAAGCCTGACAAAATGTTACCCAAGATTCTTGGGAGCTTCCTTGATATGCTGCCATCTAAATATTGTAATGGAACTATTTAAAACAATTTATATATATATATACATATATATATATATATACATACATGTATGTATATATAAAAGAAAATGAAGCTTTTTGTTGCAAAAGGAACATCTGATTCGTGTAAAAGGAATATTGGGCCCAGTTATTTAATTGTATCAGTCCTTCCCTCATCTAGACCATTTGTTAAAAATATGAAATTCTTTATGATACCAGTGGAGAGGGGGCAGTTAGGTGGCCCAGTGGATAAAGCACTGGCCCTGGATTCAGGAGGACCTCAGTTCAAATCCAGACTCGGACACTTGATGCTTACTGGCTGTGTGACCCTGGGCAAGTCACTTAACCCTTATTGCCTCGCCAAAAAAAAAAAAAAAAGATACCAGTGGAGAAGATCACCATTTACAAGAACACTCATCACAATATCTGGCACTTTTTTTTTTTTGGTGAGGTAATTGGGATTAAGTGACTTGCCCAGGGTCACATAGCTAGTAAGCGTCAAGCGCCTGAGGTCGGATTTGAACTCAGGTACTCCTGACTTCAGGGCCAGTGCTCTATCCACTGCACCAAATAGCTGCCCCAATATCTGGCATATTTAAGAAATACTTGTTGACTTGGCTTTGGAACTATATAGGTTTATTTCAAAATCTGTCATTTTACCCATGCCTGGCATATCTAATTGCATTTAATGAAAAATAATATTATTATTGCCTCCTTAGTGATAAGTGATAGAGGGACCTTTTCCCCTTTCTACCCCCCAACTTCATAGCAGGTATAAATTTCTTCTGATTGCTTCTTATTTTCCAGGAGGACAGTTTTAATTGGCTAATAAGCTGGAATTACGTGGATACACTAAAACCTATAGAGCTCAGAGTCAATCATGTATTAATTGTAAAATTGTAGCACAGCAGGGGCAGCTAGGTGGTGCAGTGAATAAATCACCTGCCCTGGATTCAGGAGGACCTGAGTTCAAATTCGGCCTCAGACACTTGACACTAGCTGTATGACCCTGAGCAA
The DNA here is from genome assembly GCF_019393635.1 of Dromiciops gliroides. NCBI lineage: Eukaryota > Metazoa > Chordata > Mammalia > Microbiotheria > Microbiotheriidae > Dromiciops > Dromiciops gliroides. The sequence continues at coordinate 50,479,232 of NC_057867.1, forward strand.
GTCACTTAACCCTCATTGCCCTGCAAAAACAAAACAAAACAAAACAAAAAATTGTAGCACAGTACCTGCCAGACTTGGGCAAATGACTTAACCTCTGTTTTTTCATATATGAAACATGGATAATAAAAGAGCCCCTGTATAATGGGGTTGTTGCTGTCACAGGAGAGAGGTGGGGGTCCTTAGGTATTCCTCAATAAAGAATTACACTCTCGCACACAGTCCAATTAGAATTAAAGTGGTCTTTTGTTTGGTGCTAGGGAAAGTAACCCAGTGGGAAGTCAAAGACTTCACCCTTCAGGGAGGAGGGCTTAGAAACATTCTCCTCCCTGAACAGAGAGAAGACAAAAGCAGTTATAGAGGCTAGAGGGGGTGTCCACTTGAAAAGTTCCCTTTTAGGGTGGGGTAGGGAAAGCTTGGATGCTTGTCATATTCCTGAGAGTCTAGGGAGATTTTTTTGAAATGATGGTCCTGAGCTCTGGGGTTATCTCTGTGTCCTCGCTCTGGTCAGGTAGTAGTCATGACTTTCCTACTATAGAATTTTATCTCCCCTGACTTCTTAGGTTTGTCTGTCCTGACATCTATCTAGTTGGCCAATCTGAACTTTAATAGTACTTTGATTCCTTGATATGTCTGTCCTGTCATCTGGTCATCTTTGGTTTTGCTTCTCACAGGAGAACCTTCTGCTTTATTCCAAGCCCTTGTCATTGCCGTCTCCCAAAAAGAGAAAACTCCTTGTAACCCTCACAATGCTGTATAAATGTTAATTGCTAGTATTATCTCATGCTTCTCCCTTTGTCCAAGATGAACAAATAGCAGAGCCGGGATCGGAATCTTGAGTTTTTATTATAACACCATGCTAATTTATTTACGAATATCCTCTTTGTATCTCCATACATTTGCTTTGTTTAGTACAGGAAATGAGTAGGTACAAGTAACCTTTATGCCTGGGAATTGTTCATGGTGGAAATCGCCTTGTCCTAAGTTTGGCTCCATATCCCAAGCCATAATTTTGTCCCAATCAACAAGACTCAGGTTATCCAGATTTTCAAGATAACCCAGTAAGACTTGCCAGATGGGAACCAGTTTACAATCCTTGGCCAAAATGAAGCATCAGCCTTTACATAGAATTAAGAACTCTCTGTCATACAACTAATTTAGGTTGTGAAATACTGTCATAGAACCATAGCAGCAATTATGTAGAGGTGGAAGGGACCTTAGAGCTCTTTATTTTACTGATGAGGAAATTGAGGCCCAGAGAAGGAAAGGCACTTGCCCAAGGTCACACAGGTAGTAAGTACATAATAGAGTTAGGATCTGAAGCCACATTATCTCATTTGGCCCACCCAACAACTCTAAAAGACATTGTCCCCATTTTACAGATAAAGAAGTTGTGGCTTGGAAAGTTCCCAAAGTCACCTAGTTGGCCAGCCTGGAACTGGAACCAAAGTCCAATGCTATTTCCCCTCTCTCAGCTGCCTCCCAAGTATACATCATTGCTAAGCCCTCAGACTCTGCTATCTCAAAGTGACAAATTTGAAAGGCAAGTTGGGAGAGGTATCATGGGAAGGGCCTTGGATTGGGAATCAGGAGAGGTGACCTTGAACCTTGATTCTTATGTTGTTGTTAAATCATTTTTTTGGGGTTGTGTCCAACTTTTTGTGATCTCTTTTGGGATTTTCTTGGCAAAGATACTGGAGTGCTTTGCCATTTCCTTATTCAACTCATTTTACAGATAAGGAAACTGAGGCAAACAGGGTTGAGTGACTTGCCCAGGGTCCAGAATTTGAACTCAGGTCTTCCTGACTCCAGGCCCAATGTTCTATCCACTGCATCATTAAATGTAAGAGATTTCATCTCTCTAGGACTCAGGTCCCTCATATGGAAAATAAAGGAGTTGGAATAACATAAAACTGAATACTCCCTAATTATAATGATCATTCTTGGCCCTGGAAAAGGGTTGAGAAAATGTACCCCTCAGGGGCAGCTAGGTGGCCCAGTGGATAGAGCACCGGCCCTGGAGTCAGGAGGACCTGAGTTCAAAGCCTGCCTCAGACACTTGACACTTACTAGCTGTGTGACCCATGGCAAGTCACTTAACCCCAATTGCCTCACCACCCCCCCCAAAAAAAAAGAAAAAAGAGAAAATGTACCCCTCTCTTCACTACAGAGGTAGAGGGGTGTAGAATATTGCATATACTATCATACATGGTCACTGGGTTGGCTGGTTTTGCTGACTTGCTTTTTTGCTTTTTTGAAGTCTTTGCTACAAGGGAAGGGAAGGGGGGCAGCTAGGTGGCACAGTGATAAAGCACCAGTCCTGGATTCAGGAGGACCTGAGTTCAAATCCAGTCTCAGGCACTTGACACTTACTAGGTGTGTGACCCTAGGCAAGTCACTTAACCTTCATTGCCCTGCAAAAAACAAAAACAAAACAAGGGAAGGGAAGGGAAGGATATGCTTAAAAAGAAATGTTCTACAAAAAACAAAAGGCATATGTGGGTGTGTGTATGTAGATATGTATGTATAAAGAGATAGATAGATACACATATATTAGTGAAAGGTTGGACTCTCTAAGGTTCCTCCTAGCTCTAGAGCTCTTGTGGAATTATTTTTCAGCGCCCTTCACAGCCATTTTAGGAACCCTCAAAATAACCTGACCTGCTAGCTGTTCTTTAAAGAAAATATTTGGCCCCTCCCTGTTTTTGTATAAGCTGTCCTGGTACACTGAATGTTCTGTCTCTTGGAATTGGTAGTTCTCTCTTCAAGGCTCAGTTCAAGGGCAACTTCTAACATAAGGCCTTTCCTGATCCACCCACTCTCCTTAGCCAATTACTTAGGATTTACTTTGCATATTTTTTGTATTGACTTCTTTATGTATATGCTGTTTCCTCTCAATAGAATGTAAGCTCCCTGAGGTCAAGGACTGCTTTTGGCCAGCACATCATAGAGCCTTAATCAATACTTATTGAACTGAATTGAAATCACTGGCTTCCAATGACCACACAAATATTACCTTTTTATTGCTTCTTTTTTTTCTGTTACCTGGCTTTCCTTCTCTACCCTCCCTTCTCTTTTCTCCTTTCATACTTTCTCTCTGCCACCTCAGCCTCAAACACCCTCTTATCGCCTCCAACATGTGTAGCTCCCTTCCTCTATAGTATCTTTTTTTTTTTTTGCTTTGTTTTTTTGGTGGGGGCAATGAGGGTTAAGTGACTTGCCCAGGGTCACACAGCTAGTAAGTGTCTGAGCCTGGATTTGAACTCAGGTCCTCCTGAATCCAGGGACGGTGCTTTTTCCACTGCGCCACCTAGCTGCCCCTATAGTGTCTTTTTAGCAGTTACTGATTAGGGAAGAGGATGGAGGAGATGAGAGGAGATGAGCCTTAGGCCTGCCTACTCCCAAAGTAACCCCTACATTGAGTGAAGGGCAGAAAAAGAAGGGCCCCTTCCCCATGAGGTTAGAATTATTTTGTGGTTGAGGATAACTGACCACAACAGTGCATATTTCAATAGGACTTTAAGGGCTACAAAGCACTTTGCTCATCTGGAGACAAGCTACTGTGGTGGTACATGCATTGCATTTAGAGTCAGAGAACTTGGGCATGAATATTAACTCTGTCCCCTTACAGCTATATGATCTTGGGCAAGTAACTCAACCTCTCTGGGCTTCATTCTCCTCGTCTGGAGAATGAAACAGTTGGCTAGTGAGGTCCTGTCCAACTATCAATTCACAATCCTGTGAACTCATACAGCGAAAATGTTATCTCCATTTTACAAATGAGGAAATTGAAGCCTAGAGAAAGGAAGTGAATGGCTCAGGATCACACAGCTAATAAGTGTCCAAACTGATATTCAATTATGAAGTACAGGAGGCCTTTTAGACATTTTCTCTTTTGCATGGGAACCTGGAATTGAAGCTTGCTTTGCTTGGCCTAGCCCTGAAATTTCTCTGGGAGGGGAGAAGAGTACTAGAATTTCAGAATTCAATATGCAAGTATTAGTTGAGAGAGACAGCATATATATTTGAGCGCATTTCTAGGGGATAAGGCATTATTCCTGTTTCCCAAATGAACATTTTTAGCTAGGAGCCAACAACCTGATTAATCACTACCATTTTGCTGGATAAACTGATGGCTGAGACAGAGCAACCTACTCTAGTGGCTAGAGTACTGGACCTGGAGTAAAGATCTGGGTTCAAATCATACCTCTGACACTTATTAGTATAGTAAGTATAGACTCTGGCCTTCAACTCCCCAAGCAGACAAGCAGGTTGTGTCACCAGGGCAATATAGGCCACAGTTCCCTTCAGAATTTTAGGGATAATCCTAAGGGGGTTTTGTGTGGGGGTAGGTGTGTATGCGCTCATGCACATGCACACACATGAGCGAGCAGGAGTGGAGTCTTTCTAATGGTATTGACTTGATTCCCTGTTCAGTTGTATTCTCCTCAATATTACTACCAGTATGTCTTTTAAAGAACTCCAGTAAGTAGCCTGCTAACAATGTATCAAGGCCTTCTCTTCTCTGGGGTATACATCCCTAGTTTAGGGAATCAAGCCAGCTTTTCTGATTCCAAGTTCAATACTCTAGTACAAATATTATCATTCCCATTTTAGAGATGAGGAAACTGAGATTAAGGAAAGGAAAGTAACATGTCCAAGGTCAAAAGACACTCAAACCAAGGTCTTCTAGGGGGTGATCTGATGATTGCCTGAAAGACCACCATGGGCAACATAGAGGCAAGGCCAATTGTCCTTGATGTATATCCTTGTTGAACATCCTTCTCCTTCTATGTCTAAGCAAATCTCCTTTTCTTTCCTGTGGAATGACTTGCAAGTATCTCTTTTCAATCCAATATCAAACATAAACTACCAGAAGACTGAAGTAGGCCCAGCCCAGAACAATCAGCATAGTCATGCAGGATTGGAATGGAATAATCTGAAGTAGGGGATGGTCAGTGCAGAAGAAGGTAAACCCCAATCAGCCCCCATGCTTCTAGCACTACTTTTGGTTACCATTTCAATACTCTCTATCTTTGGAAGATGATAGAGTATTCTATTTGTAGCTATTTAGCAAGGACACACTGATATGAGTATACTCTGTATCAAGAAGTATACCCTGAAGAAAACTGTAGCAAACTGCTGGTGGCAGACTTTCTTTAATGTCTTGTATTTGAAGTGATAGTAATCTTTATGCCCACCACCTGGTAGATCTACCTAAACCTGGGCTTGGGCCAGGGCCCATCCCCCCCCACCCTCCAAACTCTAATTTGGGAATAGTCTAAAAAGCTATACTGAAGGAGTTTCTTGGGGAGTTTTTATGTGGCACTTGGGAGGCCTTGTGGACTTTATAGAGAGGTACTTGAAGGGAAATTGCTGCAGAAGGCCAGAGCCTTCTCTGGAAATGGGCAAATATACCAATGGCACCCAGTTGATTTTCTGAGTACAGGGGTACTGCATCATTTTAAGACATTTAAAAAGAAAAACAACTTCTGCTCTCACTTCTGGACTGTGAATTTGAATCTGTAACTCTCTCTAGGATTTGTAATGAGGTCACTTTCAGGGTTGAGGCCCTCCCAAACACCAGCAGAAATGACTACTACTTGAACATTGCAGATAGAGCACAAGTACTGGTCCAAAGAAGTCTGTGGCTCTTTGTTAGCTTATCTTGTTGTTGTTTTGTTTTTGCAAAATATGTTTGTCCAAAGGAGTTTTCTAAATGTACAGATAAGTGGCTCATGGTTGGCAGAGATAGCCATCTCTGGAATCAGAAGGACTGGGGTTGGTTGTTTGCTCCTTCCCTTGCCCATCTCCAAGGGGAGTATCTATCTTCCCCCCATAAGTATTGCTGGTTTGGGGTATAAGTCTGGTTCACGAACAATGAGGCTGGTCACTTTTTTTTTTTTTTGCAGGGCAGTGAGGGTTAAGTGACTTGCCCAGGGTCACACAGCTAGTAAGTGTCAAGTGTCTGAGGCTGGATTTGAACTCAGGTCCTCCTGAATTCAGGGCCAATGTTTTATTCACTGCGCCACTTAGCTGTGCCCCCCCTCTTTTTTTTTTCTGGGTGAGGCAATTGGGGTTAAGTGACTTGCTCAGGGTCACACAGCTAGTAAGTGTCAAGTGTCTGAGGCTGGATTTGAACTCAGGTCCTCCTGAATCCAAGGTCAGTGCTCTATCCACTGCGCCACCTAGCTGTCCCCCTCCCCCACTCTTAAGGGGAAGGACAGCCATAAGCTTAAACATGCCAGATTGGCCCCTTGCTATCAAATGTTGGCCATCACCAATAACAAATGGTAAGCCCATTTATCCAAGCAAACACCAAATAGAAATTGGAGGAGTTATACAGATTATGATATACCAGAAAATACAGAAGAGTGAATGAGCTCATTAGATGGGAGTGTAAGGGGCTAAAATTCTAGCTAGTCTGTCTAAAATATCTAATGAGTGGTCGCCAATAAATTATAAGCTTTAACAAGAGTTTAGACTTTTAAGCATTTATTAAGGAGAATAAGAATTTGGTGAAGAGAGAGAGAGAGGCCTAGATGCCTACATCTATCTATCTCAGGGAGCGCACATTTTAGCTCCACTCTCCACGAGAGTCCTCATGAAAGACAGTGAGCTACACCTCCTTCATTCCACAAGCCTCCTGTGAAACTGGGAACATTCCATCCACTCATGCGCACACATCTCCAAGCTAATTGGCTGGTAGCCTTGATTGACAGTACCCATGAGCAAACGTCACTTCCTGACGCCAAAGAAAGCCGCATGGCTTGCCCTCAGATGTCTTCTCCTCATGGTGGAGCTTTCCTACAGTAACTCTCCAGCAGGTGGCATCATTCCAGTTGTTATAGGAGCGAGATGAGATATCAGCTCAGACTAAGAGAAGGGGCCCTATCTCACTTAAAGAGAAGTTCTCTCTCCAAGATGTTTAAGGAGGTGTTCTGGACTGGACCTGACTCAGGCCAGTGGCCTGTTTGATAATGGAACAAAATGTGACTCCTGTAGGTCAATTCAACAGTTAACAAAAGATTTATTTAGCCATAGTAGAAGGATATTCAACAAGGTTAAACATTTAGCATATCTCAGGTTGATTTAGTTGAATGAAGCTCCCTTGCCCAAGTTGCCCATTGTTCTATAAATTGAAAGAGGGTGTGTAATGATGAAATGTTTGCATGCTAATTTGGGGAGAAGAATCAAATGTCTTCTCAGAACCCTAATGTCTTGAAAGGTCACAGAGAAAGTAAGATAGGAGAAGCAGGATGCCTAGGATTGGTTGTCCTCTGCTTTGATGGTCTTAGGAGAAGAAGAAATTGGGATTGAATGGGAAACATACTAGGGACGAGAAGAGCAGGAAGGGGAGAAAACTATTTCATATAAAAGTGATTGGGAGTAGGGTATGAGGAAGAAAAGTGGAACAATGGAGTGGACGTAGATTCTGCCAATTATAAATCACTATCTGGTCCTATGACCAACAAGATTGAGGACTAGACATCTTCTGTACTTCCCAGTAACTCTAAAGCAAACAAACCAACCAAAGGAATTATGTACCACCAGTAGAGCAGTTACTGGTGTCTCCAGAGGACAAGAAAGGGAGAAACCAATGATGTAATACAGTAGTGAACAGTAATCCCTATTGTAACCTCAGCACCCTTCTCCTCAACAACCTCTGTGTTCCAGCAGGGCCTACATACCTTCCCATAGGATGGTGCTCTCTGACTCACACAACTTTCCAGCTGATAATGTCTCTGCTGGTCCATACCGCCCCGCCCTTGTCCTTCCCCAGCATTCTGTGGCAATCAACAGTGGACCTTAATTCTGCACAGCCAGATACAGAAGAAGGGGGTGTTTAGGAAGGCAGGGACACATTGTGCCTGGATCAGCTCCTTCCTTAGGGACCCCAAAGTAGAAACTCTGCCTAAAAAACCCACTTCACCCTTCCCTAATCCTGAAAAAGTTGGAATTGGGTTGCCAAAAAAAATAGAGACAGAGACAGGGAGACGGAGAGAAACCGAATCATTGAAATATATTTTTTGAAATACACAGAAGAATCCCAGAAGGAATACAGTACAGCATTTTTACAGTGGGAAAACCCAAAAGATGGAAAGGGGAAGCCTTTTAGATGTGAAGGAAGCATTCCAAGCATTCCACACCTAGGAATAGCTCAACTGCATATGAAAAGGTCTGAGTAGACAATGAACTTCCCTCCCAAGAAACTGACAATACCCATTCCTGAACAGCCTGACAACCAGGCCCAGCAGGACAGCAGCCTAACACTAGCAGAAGGATACCCATTGGCCAAACCGCCCTCCCAGGAGCAGCCAAGCCCAGCTTGGGGAGGGAGGAGCCAGCTTAGCTGCTTTGTGACCTTCTCTGACCAGGCTGGCAGCACATTGATCAATGCAGACAGCAAGCCTTGACCCGTAAAGAGCAAAGTCAGGTAAAGCACCCATCCATCAACTAGCTATGTTGTACCCTGAGAGGAGCCAGCCCAGCCTAGCAGTGCAGTGACTTGCCAATCACCAACGCTGCCATTGACTTCATGATGACTCTGCCAAGAAAAAAGGACCATGAGGCCCTGCTGCCCCCGAGTTGTGATTCATCTTGGCCAGGTGTGTTCCCTACCTCACTGTCACTTTCATTGAAATCCTCCTTCCCCTACCTCTTATGGCTTTGTGGATGAGTGGGCCCCAGGTTTCTGTTTTTGCCATGTTATTTTCATGTAGCAACTCCTTTAGCACCAGTCTTCCAACTAGGCACAACTACTCACAGATTGGGTCCCTATAAGGGTCCCTATAGTGTGCAGCTGACTACTTTGTGAAGGTCCTAGGAGTAGTCCTAAGGGGCTGGGAATCTAGCACTATCATGCCCACATCCAAGAGGAATTTCTTCTCACTGCATTAACTGGATTTCCTCTATTCCTACATTGGACTGCCATTGGGCCATGTGTCAATGAACTGGCTTGTTGGCTTGTATATTGGCCCAGAGGTTTCTGATTCTTTCAGCCAATCAAAAGGTGTCTCCTGTGTGGCTTCATTTGTTTTTATTCAGATGATCAAAGCATTTTTCATGCTCTCACATATTAAGGAATTGTTCAGTTTTTGATTGCTTGATTCAATGAAGCTGTCTAGGCCTTCTGTGAAGTGGGTAGAAACCGCACTCTTAAATAAATAAATAGCTCCTCTTTTTAAAAAAATTATATTTTTCCAATCACAAAAAAATCTATTTTTTTCTCTCTCCCTTGTGAAAAAAGAAAAAAAGAAGCAATCCCTTCAAATACACAGTGTGGGGCAGCTAGGTGGCACAGTGGATAGAATCCTGGCTCTGGAGTCAGGAGGACCCCGTTCACATCCAGCCTCAGACACTTGACCCTTACTAGCTGTGTGGCCCTGGGCAAGTCACTTAACCCCAATTGTCTCACAAAAAAGAAAAAAAAAACCCAAATACACAATCAAGCACAACAAATTCCTGAATAGGCCATGTCCTACAAATGTATCTTATTCTGAGTCTTTGACAGAAGGTATCAGAGTTCTTAAGTCTTTCAAAATTGTTTGTCTTTACAATATTGCTATTGCTTTATAAGTTGTTTTCCTGGTTCTCTTCACTTCACTGTATTATTTCATACAACTTTTCTTAAGTTTCTCTAAAATAATCTCTTTTATAATTTCTTTTGGCATAATCTATTCCTTTACATTCACATATCATAATTTGTTCAGTCTTTCCCCAATTGATGTGCGTCCTTTTTGTTTCCACTTCTTTGCCACCAGAAAGAGAGCTTCTAGAAATATTTCACTATGGGTGCTTTTCATCTTTTTTTTGTTGTTGTTGACTTGCGGTATAATCCTGGAAGTGGCATCACTGGGTCAAAGGGTATGCCTAATTTAGTGAACTTTTGGGTATAGTTCCAAATGGTTTTGGAAAATGATTGGACAATTCACAGATCCACCAAGAATGAATTAATGTGTCTTCATTCCCACAGCCCTTCCAACAGTTGTCATTTTTTTGTCAACTTTTCCAGTCTTATAGGTGTCTACTAAAACCTCAGAGTTGCTTTAATATGTGTTTCTCTAAATGTTAATGATTAGAACATTTTTCCATATGTTTGTTGATAGCTGGGATGTCTTCTCTTGAGAGCAGCCATAAATGAACCTTTGACCATTTTGACCATTTTTCAATTGGGGAATCAACCAATCAACCAACCAAGGTTTATTTAAGTATTTACTAAGTGCTAAACTATACAAAAAAAAAAAAGGCAAAAAACAGTCCCTGCCCTCCAGGAATTTACAATCTAATGGATGGGGGGGGGGTGACAATATGCAAACAAATGTATACAAAGCAAGCTATATACTGGATAAATAGGAAATAATGGCATAGAAAGGTACTGGAATTAAGGTTCAGGTAGGCTTCTTAAAGGTGGGATTTTAGTTGGGATTTAAAGGAAGCCAGGGAGGTCAGTGGTCAGAGTGGAGGAGGGAGTGTTCCAGGTATGAGGGTCAGCCAGGTAGAATGCCAGGAGCCCAGAGATGCAGTGTCTTGTTCATGGAAAAGCCAGGAGGCAAGTACCACTGGATCAAAGAGTACTTGTTAGGGAGTAAGGTGTAAGAAGACTGGAAACCCAGGAGGCTAGGTTATTAAGGTCTTTGAATGCCAAACAGAACATTTTGTATTTGTTCCTGGAAGCAATAGGGAGCCACTGGACTTTATTGAGTATGGGAGTGACATGATTAGACTTGGTTTTAGGGAAATCATTTTAGTGGCTGACTGGAAGATGGGTAGGAATGACAGTTATCCTTCTAAATTTGAATCAGTTCATTATCTATCTTGGAAATGAGCTTTATCAGAAAAAAATGCTTACAATTATTTCCCCCAATTAACTGCTTCCCTTCTAATTTTAGCTACAATGGTTTTGTTTGTCTAAAAACTTTAATTTTATTTAATGAAAATTGTCCATTTTATCTTATATATTCTGCAATGTTCCTTGTTTGGTCATGAACTCTTCTCTTATCCATAGATCTAAAAGATATCTTTCTTGTTCATCTAATTTGTTTATAATAGGATTTTTATATTTTATATCCAAGTCATGTATCCATTTGGAGCTTATCTTGGTATATGGTATGAAGTGTTGGTCTCAACAGGTTTTCTACCAGACTGCTTTCCAGTTTTCCCATAGTTTTTTGTTTGTTTGTTTGTTTTGGGCAGGGCAATGAGGGTTAAGTGACTTGCCCTGGGTCACACAGCTAGTATGCTTCAAGTGTCTGAGGCTGGACTTTGAACTCAGGTCCTCCTGAATCTAGGGCCAGTACTTTATCCACTTCACCCCCTAGCTGCCCCCATTTCCCCATAATTTTTATAGAATAATGAGTCTTTACTCCAGGATCTGACTTGTGTCTTTGGGTTTATGGAATACTAGGCTATTAGGGCCTTATCTGTCCTACTAGTCAGTGGACCTTTCAGTTTTTATCCAGTATGATATAATTTTTTTTTTTTTTGGCGGGGCAATGAGGGTTAAGTGACTTGCCCAGGGTCACACAGCTAGTAAGTTTTTTAAGTGTCTGAGGCCGGCTTTAAACTCAGGTCCTCCTGAATCCAGGGCTGGTGTTTTATCTACTGCACCACCTAGCTGCCCCAGTATGATATCATTTTGATGATTAATGCTTCAAAGTATAATTTGAGATCTGGTACTACTAGACTCCATCCTTTCTACTTTCTTCATTATTTCCCTTAAGATCCTTGACCTGTATTGTTCCTCTAAATACATTTTGTTATTACTTTTTTCTAGTTCTGTAAAGTAATCTTTGAGTGGTTTGGTTGGTATGATACTGAATACATAAATTAGGTAGCACTATCATTTTTATTATATTGGCTCAGCCTACCCATGAGCAGTTAATGTTTCTCCACTTATTTAGGTCTGTCTTTATTTCTATAAAGAATATTTTATAGATGTACTTGTAAAGTTCTTATATGTATCTTCATAGGTCAATTCCCAAATATTTCATACATACAATAATTATTTTAAATGGAATTTCTCTTTCTATCTTTTCCTGCTGGGTTTTGTTTATAATATACAGATTTTGTTTTGGTTGATACTTTGGGACAGAGGTGTCGAAACATACCTTGTAACACTTCCAAGTGTGGCCCAAACCAGATTAAAATGTCATTAATTTTTAAAAATTACTATGCAAATAATGCTTATTTGTGGTTTTCTAGGTCAATATGCAGCCCTCAGGGATCCTTTCTTTTTGATTCTGACACTGCTGCTTTATGCATGTGCCTCACTTCCATTGTACATTGTCCAGAGTCCAATCTCTCCAAGGATACTTCAGGGAGAGTTCACTGTCAGATTTTTTTTTGGGGGGGGGATATTTGATACCATGTGTTCTTAATATATATAGCTTCTTAGTAAATTCCCTTTATATAAACTAATTGATGTTTACTAGCTAATTATTAATGAGGAGCACACCACTCTAGTGCTATAGCACTAGACACCTAACCCTATAAGGTTATCCCTAGATCACTGATTAAGTAGTAGAAGTTTCCCCTTTGAAGACCCAATTAGCAATTGTGAATGGGAGTTGGGCGTGTAGCCCCAGAGGAAGATTCTACATAAACATTCAAACAAGCAGAAAGTATCTCAGAGGAATTGGATCTGACTTGTAAAAAAAAAAAAAAAAGCCAAAAACATATTGGAAAACTGATCCAATTATAACCTGGGGGGAAAAACTAGAGTAAAAAGAATTCTAATTGGAAAACCTTCCCAGTGGGACTTAGCAAATACAAAGGGCACCCAAATTATCCTGGATGAATCCCCAGAATGTGGCACCTCCTCTGTGTTAACTCTCAAAAAAGCACTGATACTGGCAGGTTGGATGTTAGAAGGGCAACTGCTACCTATAGTTGTAAAAGTAACCCTTCAGGTGACTGACACTATGACTAAAGAGCCCAGTGTGCTTCCTTTAACAATCAACCAGTAGATTGGCCTTTTAAAATAGTTTTTTTACTGAGCTTTTTTTTTTTTGGAGCATTTATTGAGCATTTTTAATGAGCATTTTTGTGATACAAAGTAGAAAAAATATTATTGTACATGAAGTTATGAATATCTTATGTACATCTTTCTTTCCCTTTTATGTGCATAATAAAATCAACATGTAATTTTCAAAGCTGTCCTGCTTTTCTGTTTCTTTCTGCACTTCTGTTCTCTTCTATGTATTTTCTCTTAAATGCTTCAATAAAACTCTTTTCTTTCCATTCCTTTTCTCTATTTTTGACAACCCTATAACTATCCTCCCTTTCTTTGTTTCCCATCGCTCCCAATTAAAGAAAAGAGGGGCAGCTAGGTGGCACAGGAGATAAAGTGCTGGCCCTGGATTCAGGAGGACCTGAGTTCAAATCCAGCCATAGACACTTGATACATACTATTAGCTGTGTGATCCTGGCCAAGTCACTTAATCCTCATTGCCCCGCCCCCCCCCAAAAAAAAAGAAGAAAAGAAAAAGAAAAGAAAAACCCTTGTAACAAATATACATAATCAAGCAAAACAAATTCACACATTGGCCATCCCTAAAAAGGTATGTCCCATTTTGTCCCTTGAGTCCATCACTTCTCTGTCAAGAGACAAGTAGTATGTTTCATCATCAGGCCTCTGGAATCATGGTTGACCATTGCATTAATCCGTTTTCTAAAGTTTTTCAGAGTTCTTTTTCTTTACACTGCTGTTTTCATCACATAAATTGTTCCTGAGGTTCTATTCATTTCACTGCATCAGTTCATGAAAACCTTGTTCCCAAATTTGTCTGAACCCTTTCATCCTTTTTTATGGTAGAATAATATTCCATTACATCCAAATACCACAATTTGTTCAGTCATGCCCAATTTATGGATACCTCTTGAGTTTCCAGCAAAGAGCTGTTATATGTAAATCTCTTTGTACATATGGGTCATTTTCCTCTTTCTTTGATCTCATTCAGTGTAGGCCTAGTAGTGGTATCCCTGGGTCAAAAGGTATCCAAAGTTTAGTGACTTTGGGGGCATACTTCCTTTGCTTTCATTTTTGTTAATCTGACAGAGATGAGGTAGAATCTGAGTTTTATTTTTTTAGATCATAAGTGTATGTTTGTTTAGTTTTGATGCTTGGTGCTAACTACATAAAAATGATTTTAAAGGGGCAGCTAGGTGGCGCAGTGGATAGAGCACTGGCCCTGGATTCAGGAGGACCTGAGTTCAAATCCGGCCTCTGGCACTTAACACTTACTAGCTGTGTGACCCTGGGCAAGTCACTTAACCCCAATTGCCTAAAAAAAAAAATGATTTTAAAGAAACAAAAATGTTAAAGCATGTTAAATATAAGAGGATACGTGATTCACTTCAGTGTGCCTGCTCTATCATCAAGCATCTAGGCAAACTTTGTAGCAACAGCAGCTAGCATTTCTTTAGCACTTTAAGTTTTGTAGAATACATATTAGTATCCCTATTTCATGAATGCAGAAACTGGGACTGAAAAAGGTTGAACCACTTGCTCAAAACTACACAGCTAGTGTGTGTCTGGGGCAGGATTTGAACTCAGATTTTCCTGACTGCAAGCCAACACTCTAACAACTGCACCAACTAGTTGCCTTAGTGCTAGAATCTCTACCCTTAAGTGAGATGAGTATTAGCTGAGCATTGGAGAGCCCCAGTAGTAGTCTTCAGTGGGATCTTTTTTTGTTTTTGTTTTTTACGATTATATAAAACATTACCATATTAGTCATTTTGTATAAGAAAACTTGAATAAAAGAAAAAAAATGAAAGAAAGTGAAAAATAGCACGCTTCAACCTGTGTTCCATCAATATCAGTTCTTTTTTTTTTAGTGAGGCAATTGGGGTTAAGTGACTTGCCCAGGGTCACAGAGCTAGTAAGTGTTAAGTGTCTGAGGCCAGATTTGAACTCAGGTACTCCTGACTCCAGGGCCGGTGCTCTATCCACTGTACCACCTAGGGTGCCCCAATATCATTTCTTTCTTTGGAGGTGAATAGTATGTTTCATTGATAGTCCTTTGGGATTGTCTTGGATTATTGTATTGTTGAGAATAAGTCTTTCACAGTTCTTCATCAAACAGTATTGTTGTCTCTGTGCATAATGTTCTCTTGGTTCTGCTCACTTCACTATACATCAGTTCATATAAGTCTTTCAGGCTTTTCTGAAATCATCCTGCTTGTCATTTCTTATAGCACAATAATATTCCATCACCATCATATACCATAGCTTGTTTAGCCATTTCCCAATTGATGGGCCTTCCTTTGATTTCCAATTCTTAGCCAAGTGGGATCTTTTTAACGACTAGGCAGATCCCACAGTTATAGACTGGAGAATTCCCTTACCAGAGTTTCATAATAACTAGAAATCAGTACATAGGACCAGCCTTAGGCAATTCTGTGAAAGAGATATCTTTGTCTTTAGTTATTCAACTTCCTTTCAGCATTTCCCAGTCTGAGCTCCCCAAGGTATCACCCATCCTAATCAGTGCCTATCCTACTGACCATCGTTGTGGAGATCTTCCTAGAACAGCACTTCCATCACGTCAGTCCTCTGCTCCTCTTATCAACCTCCTTGGCCTGACATTCAAGGCCCTCTACGGCCTAGTTCCAACTTATGTTTTTAGCTTTCTTTCACATTTTGCAGCTATGTGAACCCTTCTATGTTCCAACAAGACTTCAGCCATCAAATTATGATATAGTAGCAAGTGTTTTGTACTTAGAGTAAAAAAGACATAGGATTGTATGTCAGCTTGTGACATTTAACTATCATCTTCATCATCATCACTGGCATTTACATAATGCTTTAAAACTTGCAAAGTGCTTTTATACATTTAATAACACTGTCAGTATTACAGATATTATTATCCCCATTTTATAGATGAGGACACCGAGGCCTAGAGAGATTAAATGTCTTGTCTAGAGTCACAGAGCTAATAAATATCTGAGGCGGGATTCAAACATAGGTCCTTTGGATACCAAATCTGGTACTTGATCCATTGCATCTTATTTGTAATATAGACCTAACCATAACACCTACTCCAGGGCTGTTGTGAATTTAAAATGAGATCGTATTCATAAAGTGATTTGCAAACTTTAAAGCATTATAGAAATGCTAGCTGTGAAAATGCTAGCTATTACCTCTCACTGCCTTTTACCATGGATGAGACAGCATGGTGTGACAGAAAGAATTTTGAATTCGGACCCAAAGGACATGGATTCAAATCCAAGGCCTAATTGCTCTCTGTGTGACTATAGCTATCACTTACTCTCTCCAGGACTCAGTTTCATCTGTAAAATGAAAACTTTAACTTAATAACATCTAAAATCATTTCCAGTTTTAGATTCTATGATTCTACTTAATCTCTCTAAGCCTCACTTCCCTTAGCTATAAAATTAGAATAATAACGGTTCCCCCTGTTTGTCATTTATTTAGCATTGACAACTTATTTTAAATAGGTTGGGCTGGGGGCAGCTAGGTGGTGCAGTGCATAAAGCACTGGCCCTGGATTCGAGAGGATCTGAGTTCAAATCTGGCCTCAGACACTTGACACTAGCTGTGTGACCCTGGGCAAGTCACTTAACCCTCACTGGCCACACAAAAAAAATAAATAAAAATAAAAAATAAAACTGTGGGGAACAAAACCAAACTGATTCCCTTTTATATAGGTAGAACAAAAAATGTGAATATGATAAGCACATAAGAGGAATCCTAGCAGCAGGAAAATAAGATGAGAAAATGAAAATTCTCTGCATAGGAAATAGGAAGGCTTTAATGGAGGAGGTGACATTTAAATTGAACCTTGAAGGATGAATAGGATATCAATGGGGTTGAAGACAAAAGGGATGGAAGAGCACATTCCAGGCACAAGGAGTAGCATGCCATAGTTTTTTCTCATTTTTATTCTTTTGTCAACATTCAAACTAATTTTTATCTTTGCTTCCAGTTGCCCCCAGAATTAAGTACTCTGTTTGGCATTTAAACCCCTTTATAACCTAGCCGCCTCCTAGCTTTCCAGTCTTCTCCCACCTTACAAGTACTCTTTGATCCAGTGACACTAGCCTTCTGGCTATTTCATGAACAACATACTTCCTCTCTGGGCTCCTGGTATCCTCTCTGGCCAACCCTCATACCTGGAACACCTCTTCTCCTCTGACCACTGATCTCCCTGGCTTCCTTTAAGTCCCAACTAAAATCCCACCTTCTACCGGAAGCCTTCCTCAATCTTTCTTCATTCCAGTGCCTTCCCTCTGTTATTATTTCCTATTTATCCAGTATATAGCTTGCTTTGTACATACTTGTTTTCATATTCTCTCCCCCATTAGATTTATAAGCTTCTTGAGATCGAGGAATGTCTTTTACCTCTTTTTGTATCTCCAAAGCTTAGCTCAATGCCTGGCTCATGGTAGGTGTTTAATAAATGTTTATTAATTGATTGATCGACTAATTGTTCTAACACATAGGTAGTCTGATTTCACATAGGAGATTTAGGAATGACTTCCATATCAAAACAAGTACCTTCTTGTATGTTAAAATATATTCAGTTTAAATTTTTTACATTGTTATTTGGTGGATAGAGCACCGGCCCTGGAGTCAGGAGTACCTGAGTTCAAATCCGGCCTCAGACACTTAACACTTACTAGCTGTGTGACCCTGGGCAAGTCACTTAACCCCAATTGCCTCACTAAAAAAAAACAAACAAACATTGTTATTTGGTGCCTACCACACCCAGCATCTCCAATATCAAAGAAAGTATTGATCTTGTTAGATGCATGAGGCTTCTGTGTAGATTATGTCTTTGGCTTCTCTCATTCTTGATTCCTGGAGCATATTGTGCAACATATTTTTTCACTCACTTGACCCATTCCCAACTTGGCATTGATGTCACAGAACATCAAAATAGAAGATGATTTAATTTACAGGGTCTTGATGAGTTCATCATAGAAATTCTCTCTCTTCATCTTCTCCAAAAGATGGTGGTAAATAAGCTGCAATTCTTGTCTTTTCTTTGGTGGGCAATGGGGGTTAAGTGACTTGCCCAGGGTCACACAGCTAGTAAGTGTCAAGTGTCTGAGGCCGGATTTGAACCCAGGTACTCCTGAATCCAGGGCCGGTGCTTTATCCATTGCGCCACCTAGCTGCCCCCCAATTAATTTTTAATCTATGTTTCCACAACCTTTTACTGAATGCAATTTTTATTGCATTATGATCTGAAAAAGGATGCATTTATTATTTCTGCTTTTCTGCATCTGGTTGTGAGGTTTGTATGCCCTAATATATGGTCAGGTTTTTTTGTAGGTGCCACATACCACTGAGAAAAAAGTATTTTCCTTTCTATTTCCATTTACTTTTCTCCGGAGGTCTATTATATCTAACTTTTCTAAAATTCCATTAATTTCCTTATTTCTTTTTGTTAAATTTATC
This sequence comes from Dromiciops gliroides, assembly GCF_019393635.1. Lineage (NCBI taxonomy): Eukaryota > Metazoa > Chordata > Mammalia > Microbiotheria > Microbiotheriidae > Dromiciops > Dromiciops gliroides. The sequence continues at coordinate 50,497,659 of NC_057867.1, forward strand.
TAGTTTTGAAAGGGGCAAGTTGAGGTCCCCCACTAGTATGGTTTTACTGTCTATTTCATCCTATAACTTTTAACTTTTACTATACTTTAATTATAACTTTAACTCATAACTATAACTTTTCCTTTAAGAATTTGGATGCCATGGGGAAAAAAAAAGAATTTGGATGCCATGCCATTTGGTGCATTTGTGTTTAGTATTGATATTACTTCATTACTTATGGGTACCTTTTAGCAAGATGTAGTTTTCTTGCTTATCTCTTTTAATTAGATCTGTCTTTGCTTTTACTTTATCTAAGATAATGATTATAACCCCTGGTTTGTTTGTTTGTTTTTTTAACTTCATTTCAAGCACAATAGATTTTGTTCCAGCCTATTGTGCTTTTTAAGTTGTTATTTTCTCCAGTATTTTTTGTGCCTCCCTTGCCAAGCTGTTGACTCTTTCTTGCATCACTTTCATTTATTTCCCCCATTTTCCTTCTGCTTGTCTTACTTGATTTTAAAAATCATTTTTTGAGTTCTTCCAGGACCTAAGGACAATTCACATTTTTCTTTGAGGTTTTGCATGTAGTTGCTTTAATCTCATTGTCTTCTTCTGAGTTTGTGTTTTGATCTTTCATGTCACCATAGTAACTTTCTATGGTCAGGCTCTTTTTTGATATTCAATCATTGTTTAAGCCTTTGTCTTGACTGTTAATTTTATGTTAAAGTTGAATTCTGCTCCCAGGGTGGAGGGGGCAAACTGCAGGGTTTTTGTGCTGCTGTATTCAGTTAGATCTAGGGGTCTGTATGTTTCAGTTCTTCCAAGGTGGTATGATCTAAGGAGAGGGGTGATCTCTACTCTCCTGGCCTGTGCTGGTCTGTGATCAACCACAAGCAGCAGTCTTTTCTGCCATTTAACTGTGACCAGGGTCTCTGTTCTTGCTATTGCCCATCCTCACCCTGGGACTGCAACCCAAAAATCTCCTGTGGGCAACAGAGTCCTGTACCAGTGCCAGTAAAGGGTCTGTCATAATCTCCTTCTGACTAGTTTTATGACCCCCTTATTGTCTGTGGGCTGAAATCTCCATAAGAAAGCTGTCATTGCCACTGATTTAGTTGCCCCCAAGGCCAATTGATGGTTTGCTGGGGCGGGGCCTGTGCTGGTACAGCCTGCACTGAACTGTGCTCTATTCTCACCCCAGCTAGACAGACCTTTCCTGCTGACCTTCTGAATCATCTTGGGCTGGAAAATTGTTTCACCCTGTCCTTTTGTTGGTTCTGCTGCTCCAGAATTCATCTTGAGGCATTATTTTAACGTTTGGCAGGGAAATTGGGAAAGTTCAGGTGAGTCCTTGCTTTTACTATTCCATCTTGGCTCTACCCCACCCCTACCAACCCCTTCAGGACCTTCCAACTCTGCAATTGTTTTCCAGCTATATAAATATAACTTAGGATGACCCACATGCTCAAGCATTTGTACCTGTACTGAGGTATCACTCAGAGGTTCCCTCATCTCTCACCCCGACCCGTGCCCAAGACATAGATGTGTATCAGAGGCCTTAGGCTCCAGGCACTGTGGCCTCTCTGTCTCTGGTCAGCCTGTCTTGGTGCCAGAGTCATGGCTTCCAGGCTTATTGCCCCAAGCCACAGCAGAAGAGCAGGAGATTCAGAACTGGAAAGCATCGGAGGGACACTGTAATCTGAATTGCTCATGTGGCACTGAGAAAACTGAGGCCAAGAGAGGATACTTCTTGCCCAAGGTCACCCAAGTATGGAGCAAGCTGTGATCAGAACCTTGTTGTGGTGTCTTAGAGCCCCAACTCTGCTCTTGGAGACCCTACTCCAAAGCCCTTCTTTTTTACTCACTCAGCTGTGTAGCCTTATAGTCACTTAGCTTTCCTGCCCCCATAGCATTAGCTACCTCTCCGAGCTGTTGTCAAGAAAGCCCCTCATAGGCCTTAAAGCACAAGAAAAAGGAGAGAGAGTATTCATTCCCTAAACCCCACACCTTTTTTTGGTTCACCCAACCACTTCTGCCTTGAACCCTTCCTCCCCACCCCTGGGTCATTCACTCCTTGTTAGTGTCCATGGACAGGATGGACAAACTAACATGAGTATTCACTTCTTTGTAACCAGTAGCTTACAAGGCAAATTTGGAGGAATTCACTGACTTCAGAAGGACAAGTGCTATTGCCCATGGCCCAAAATTGTGTCTCATCCTGACACATCAACTGTAATTAACATTGCATTACATAGTATAGGACATTCGAGATGGAAGAGACCTTAGAGACCATAATAATAATGATGAACATTTATATAATGCTTACAAAGCACTTTACATACACTAATAGACTGATCAACAACCCTGCAAGGTAGGTACTGCCAGCATTGTTATCCCATTTTGCAGATGAAGAAACTGAGGGTCAGAGATGAGTTGCCCATGGTCACATATCTAGTAAGGGTCAGAAGCAGAGCTTGAACCCAGTTCTTCCTAACTCTGAGCCCAGCACTCTACTATGCCAGACTGCCCAACACTTTCATTGCACAGATGAGCAAACTCTGAGGCCCAGAAAGGGGAGATGAGTCACCCAAAGTATCCAAGCCAGAACTAGACCCTGTGTCTCCTGCCTCCTAATTTAGGAGCCTCATAAACAAGCCTGTAGAGGCAGAGAATTTGGTCCCTTGGATTGACGTTTGTCTACACTTCCTTTTGAAACTGGATATTTCTTTGGTTCATTCCCCTAGATTTGCCCATAAACATACTAGTGGAAGTGGGGAGGCAGGAGACTAAGGTGTGACTGGGTCAGCTTGGAAGGCAGCCAAGCTTACCCCGATGTCATCTGGGCCTACCCAACCTTTAAGCCAATGCCACGTCATCCAAGGTCTGCCACTTCCTGCCTGTGTGTCTTAACCTCTTTGGGCCTCAGTTTCCTCCTCTATGGAAATGAGGAGATTGGCCTAGGTCCATTCCAGCTCTAGATCTATCATCCTAGAATCCTACATCACTTTCCCTCCCTGGGCCTCAGTTTCCTCTTCTGTAAAATGAAAGAGGTTTGGATTATATGGCCTCTGAGGTCCCTCCTAGATCTAGCTCTAGGCATTTATGATCTACCTCCCAGCCCCCACCCCTATCAGTAACCACCTTCCCCCAGGACCTCATATATCACTTTATTTTGCATCTTCCCTAATGTACTGATCATGAACTGTTGTACATTATAGCTATCTATGTCTCTGTCTTGCCCCCTACTAGACTGTGAGCTCCATGGGGAACTGGGTTAGATAAGACTTAGCTAAGGGTTGTATCTCCCTAGAACCTAGCACAGTGCTGCTCCTAGTAGGTATGTCCTGATTGGAACTGGTGCAACCGGGTTTCAGTCCTGCCTCTGCTAGCTATGTGAACTGGGGCAGGTTCCTTTATAGATTGAGAGCTAGAAGGGACCATGGGGGTCATTTAGTCTGCCCTGCCCTCATTTTACATTTGGGGAAACTAAGGCCCAGGGAGGGAAAGGTTATTTCCTACACCTCCACCATTACTATTGACAAGACTCATGGTCATGTTTCTTGGATACATTAATATGTTAATCAGCTTCTCTCTTGTCTCTATGTTCTTGTATTTTGGGGAGCATCTTCTTAATGGTTATTGGATTCCTCTTACCTCCTTTTATATAAGGTAATTCCAACTATGCAACCTGGATGGCAGACTTAGAGGAATGGGGGCAGGAGCTTTACAATTAGCACCTGCTGGTGCAAATGGGTCCTATTGTCCACATGTAAACTGTCGATTGTTTTAATTTTCTTCAGTATGAATCTTAAACTTTAAAACTGTCCATTTTGATGAACATTTAGGCTTTTTCAAAATCATCATCATCCATTCATCATCATTCTCATCAATTTAAAGCTGGAAAGGACCTCAGAGACCATTAGTTTAACCATCTCATTTTACAGATGAAGAAACTGAGGCACAGAGAGTAGGAAGTGACTTGTCCAAGGTCATACTGGTGTCACATGGAACTTGAACCTAATCCTCTGACTCCCAATACCGGTTGCCTTTTCAGTAGATCTAGTAATAAAAGGTAGTAAGGGAATAAAAGATTCTCTTTTGGGGGCCTCAGTTTACTTATGTATAAAATGGAGGAATTAGATTATATGTTATTTAAAGTCCCTTCCAATTAAGATTCCCATATTCCTGCTCATAGAATCATCAGAAATTATAGAGCCCCATGCAACCAGTTTCAAGTTTTGCTGTCCTTATAAGGTATTATATACCAGCTGTATACAAATGACTCATGGGACTTTGTAAACACCCCTTGTTCACCCAACTAACTCTTCTCACTAAGCAACCACTCAATAAAGAACTCAGGGAACAGTTGAAGAGAAATTAAAACTATTCTCAAACAAATACAAGAGTGGCCAATGACTTAAGGACCAGGCACAAGTGAATGTAATCTTTTTCTTGGGGAGAGGGGTAGGGCACCCAGTTTAAGAAACAGTACATGTTCTTCTTGGCACTGGGAACATAATTTCCCCCTTCTAGATGACTTCAGATGAAGCATCTTGACTGAACCCATTTAAAAGTTACAGTTCATTTCTCTGCCCCTCTGGCTTCTTCATATGTACCAAGGACACCATGGCCCTTCTATGATCCTCACTATGATGTCCCAAAAGGGCATCAGAAGATGATGTTCTCATCAAAGCCTTTATTCTTTTTTTTTGAAATTGTTTTTTTTCCATCAGCAAAAATCTGCCTTCTCATTCTACCACCCAATCCTACCCCCCCATTGAGAACAAAAGAAAAACAAAATCCATTACAAATATGTATAATCAATCAAAACAAATTTCCACCTGGGTCATGTCCAAAATAATATTAGACTGCTGATGCACTCAGCTGGTTCTGCTGGTGACAAAACTTTTTGTTGTTCAGTTGTGTCTGACTCTTTGCGACCTGTGAACCATAGCATACCAGGTCTTTCTATCCTCTACTATATCTCTTTTTTTTTTTTGGCAAGGCAATTGGTGTTAAGTGACTTGCCCAGGGTCACACAGCTAGTAATTGTCAAGTGTCTGAGGCCGGATTTGAACTCAGGTCCTCCTGAATCCAGGGTTGGTGCTCTATCCACTGTGCCATCTAGCTGCCCCCCTCCACTATATCTCAAAGTCTGTCCAAGTTCATGTTTGTTGTTTCCATGATATTATCTCTCCACTTCACCCTCTGCCATCCCCTTTTACTTTTGCCTTCAGTCTTTCCCAAAATCAGGGTCTTTTCCATTGAGTCCCATCTTGTCACTATGTGGCCAAAGTATATATGCTTCAGCTTCAGGATTTGACCTTCCAGTGAATAGCCTGAATTCATTTAAGTTTTGACTGATTTGATCTCCTTGCTGTCCAAGGGACTCTCCAAAGTCTTCTCTAGCACCATGACTCTGCAGTGCTCAGCTTTCCATATAGTCCAATTCTCACAGCCATCCATTGCTACCGGGAAAACCATAGCTTTGACTATACAGACCTTTGTCGGTTAGGTGATGTCTCTGCTTTTTAGTCTGCTGTCAAGATTTGCCCTACCTTTCCTTCCAAGGAGCAAGCATCTTTTCATTTCGTGGATGTGGTTGCCTTCTGCTGTGATCTTTGAACCCAAGAATAGAAAATCTGACACTGCTTCCATTTCTTATCCCTTTATGTGCCAGGAAGTGATGGGACCAGTTGCCAAGATCTTAGTTTTTTATGTTAATCTTCAAGATAGCTTTTACACTCTCCTCTTTCACCCTCATCAAGAAGCTTCTTAATTCCTCTTCACTTTCTGCCATCAGAGTGGTATCATCTCCATATCTGAAATGGTTGATATTTTTCCCAACAACCTTAATTCTAGCTTTTGATTCATCCAGTCTGGTATTTCATATGATGTACTCTGCATATAAGTTAATAAATTGTTCATTTTCAGTTGTGTCCAACTCTTTGTGACCCCATTTGGGCTTTCTTGGCAAAGATACTGGAGTGGTATACCTTTTCCTTCTCCAGCTCATTTTATAGATGAGGAAACTGAGGCAAACAGGGTTAAGTGACTTGTCCAATTAACACAGCTAGTAAGTATCTGAGGTGAGATTTGAACTCAGGAAGATGAATCTTTCTCACTCCGGGTCCAGTGCTCTATCCACTGGGCCACATAGCTCCCCCTAAGTTAAATAAGCCAACAAACAAATAAATAGATAATAAGTAAATAATGGTACTTAATAAATATTTGTTGAAGTGAATGAAATTATTCCTATTTTACAGATGAGGCAATTGAGTCTCAGAGAGAGACAGTGACTTGCCCAAGGTCACACAGCTAGTAAATGTCAGAGAGATTTCAGATTAGTGACGCTCACTATACCATAGTCTCCTTATAATGATAAATGGACTGTCCAAGTAACAGATTAGATCAGATGAGATCACAATTGACCAAAGAAGGGGTATGGAAAACTCAGAAAGCAATGGAAACAACTGATTTAAATTCTTTCCCTTTGATGTTTGGTGTATCTGTTTTCTCATCCATCTTCCACACCACTGCCAAAGTGACAGTACTAAAACACAGGTCCGGCGATGTCATGGCCTATTCAATAAACTCCAACACTGCTCTAACATCACATACAGATTCCTCATTTTGGTATTTAAAGGTCTTTAGAACCTGTTTCCAACCTACTTTTCTAGCCCCTATTCTATATTATTCCCCTTCATGTACTTTACAGTTCAACCAAACTGGCCTTCTTGCTGTTCCTTGAGGACAACATTCATTCTCCTACCTCCATGCCTTTGCATTGGCTGTCCCCCATGTCTGGAGTGCCCTCCCACTTCACCTCCAACCTCTTAGAAATACTAGTTTCCTTCAAAGCTTAGCTCAAATACTACTTCCTTTAAGAGTCCTTTTCTGATCTCTTCAGCTGCTGGTACATTCCTCTCCTTGCAAATTACTTTGAATGTATTTCATGTGAACTTATATATGTACATGTTGCCTTTCCCAATAGTATGTAACCCCCAGAGCACAGGGTCTGGAACTTTTTGTCTTTGTATCTCTAACACCTAACAACATTCCTAGAGTAAGTGTTTAATTAATTCTTTTTTCTTTTTCTTTTTCCTTTTTTTGGTGAGGCAATTGGGGTTAAGCGACTTGCTCAGGGTCACACAGCTAGTAAGTGTCAAGCGTCTGAAGCTGGATTTGAACTCAGGTCCTCCTGAATCCAGGGCCAATGCTCTATCTTCTGCACCACCTAGCTGCCCCAATTAATTCTTGTTAAATAATAATAATAATAATAAAAAATAATAGTAATAGCTAACATTTACATAGTGCCTCAACGTACAATTAATTATTCATTTATCCATATTTATCTGTGTATACTCTTCCCTGATAGAATGGAAGCTCCTTAAGGGCAGAGATTATTTTTGTCTTTGTTTCTCTAATACCTAGGACAGTGCCTGACACATAGTAGGTGCTTGGTAAATGCTTATTGAATTGAATCAAACATAATCAAATGGTTCTTTTTTTCAAAATTTAATTAATGCTAGAGACATGAAAACATCTGTAGGATCATAGCTTTAGAGAAAGAAAGGACCTGAGAGATCATTTGGTCCAATCATAAGGAAACTAAGGCCCAAGAAAGGTGAGCTGACTAGGCCAGAGTCACACAGGCAGTCAGTATCAGAGGTGGGGTTTGGACCGTGGTCCTCCATTTTACCATCCTGCCTTCTTAGGAGTCTGACTAGTTTCCCTATGGAGCTGATAGCAGTTTAGATGGGCCCCCTTTGCTTTCTGGGTTGGTTTTATAGACTGGTAGACTACCCAGCCACTCAGCTACATGGTATGGAATGGCTCTTCACCAGCCCACTATCTTGTGTTTTCCAAGGGCATCAAGATTTTGTAATATAATTCACTCCCCAGCCTGATGTTCATGACAGGAGAATTGAACCTCACATCTCTGTTGTTTCTTCTCTGTGCATAGGCAGTCAGAAAGGCTCTCTTAATCTGTTTCTCGGTAGGGTAACATACTGGTCATGGACCTTGAAATATGAGGTCTAGGCTCTTCTATTGGTCATGAATTTCAGGTAATCCAGTGATTCTTAATTTTTCTTCCCTCAGTTTGTTTTCCAGGTCAGTTGTTTTTGTTGTGAGGTACTTTATATTTTCTTCTATTTCTTCAGTTTTTTGACTCTGTTTTAGTATTTCTTGTTATCTCAAGGAACTATTAGCTTTTTTGGGTGAGGGGGCTCATTCAAATATTCAGGGAATTTGTTTGGATAAGGGTTTGTATCTCTTGTTCCAAGCTGTTAATTCCCTTTCTAATTCTTTCTCTTATTTAGTTCTCATTCCTTTTCCATTTTTCCTCAAGTACTCTCATTTCATTTATAAAAAACAGAGGAAAGGCTGTAAGCTCTTGGAACTCAAGATACAATTGCTCCAAAAAACTTCCAAATAATGCCATAGGACAATTCCTGGAGCAGCAGAACTCATTTATAAAAAAAAAACCTTTTAAACTTTAAAAAAATTAAAACTCTTGCTTCATTTCTCCAAGGAATTCTAGTTGAACTTTTGCCCAATCTGTGTTTTTCTCTGAAGCTCTGCATGGAGATATAGAAGAGTCATTCTCTTCTGAGTTTGTGTCTTGGATGCCCCTGCCACCAGAATAGGTTTTTATACTCCAAGAGGGTCAAATTGAGGTTAGATAACATAAACTTGTAGTGGACCCAGTTAGCACTATCTTGTGATTTTTATCCAGCTTCATTTAATAACACAAGAGTAGGAACAAAAGAATAATCAGAGGCTGAGGCAAGATCAGTGATATCACAAGGGGGCAAAAGACTTGAGAGAAGAGGACAGTGTAGGGTTGAACTGATGCACCAAAGGGTCAAGATGAGGAGGGAAGGCAAGTATAGCCAGTACAAGGGTGATTGTGTAGGCTAGTACTGAGATATGGCCTGATTGGAGGTCACGGTGAGGACAAAGAACAGGGTTTGGTGTTGCAAGGCAGAGAACTAGGGAGAAGTGGAATGACAACAGATTGGGATCCGATAAGGGACTTTGAGAGTTCATAAACATCGAAGCAGTGTATTTGTGGGTGATAGATTATCTCTTTGTGTAGCTGAGGTAGGGTAGAAGAGTATGTCATGGGAAATGAGTAAGTTGAGGAACCAGGATGTTGGGTTATTTGAGGGTGACATCAATGTGTATGTTAAAGTTCCTTAGTATGAGGACAGGAGTCATAGGAAGAGAAAATGAGCCAATCACCGAAGTCACTGAGGAAAGGAGGGGAATGTCCTGAAGGTCTGTGGACAACAGCTACTAGAATTTTGATTGGGTGGCAGATATGGATTGAGTGAACCTCTAAAGAGGAGAGATTACTGAGTGATGGGGGTTACAGGGTTGTGGTGGTAGAGCCTCAAGTGGCAATGGGGATCAAAGAGTATTCCAACACCACCTCAGCTATTCTCCTCTTTTCCCAATCTCAACCCCTTGGTAACCTACTTCAACTCTACACTCTTGAAGCCCTTGCCCCCTTGTCCTAATTGCCAATCACTCCTTGTCAAGCTCCAACCATCTGCCTACTTCACTTTTATGTGCTATTGAATTGAGCTGGAGGAAATAATGAAACCATTTTGACTGGGTCCACTACAAATTGTTGTTATCTAATTTCAACTATGCTCTCACTGTGGTAAGGAAATCCTGCTCCTCCCCCTTGCTGGATCCCCTATCCCACTTTCCACAGGAATTATTGCAAACCCTTTCTCTCCGCAAGCTTCCAAAGCACTCCATTCCCTTACCCTCTGGGCTGAGAACTTGAGTGAATACTGAATACTTCACTAAAAATGTTGAGGCTTTTTGCCAAAAGCTCTCTCTTCCCTCTTCATCTCACATCCCTCTGATATTCCCCATTATATCCTCCTTTACTCCAGTCTCTGATGATGCATCTCCCTGCTAAGGCAAGAAGACTGACATGCACCCTTGATGCCCTCCCCTCCTGTCTTCTGTAGCATGTTTGCCTTCAGCGTCATCCTCACTCTCTCTCCAATCCTCATTGTCTTCCTAGCTACTGGCCCCTTCAATGCTTCCTTCTTCAATCATGCTTATGTCCACCCTATCCTTAAAAAAAAACAAAAACCAAAAAACACCTTTCTATATCCCATTACCTCTACTAGCCAATGTCCTATATCTCTCCTTCCCCCCTTTTTTTTGGGGGGCAGGGAAGTGAGGGTTAAGTGACTTGCCCAGAGTCACACAGCTAGTGTCAAGTGTCTGAAGCTGGATTTGAACTCAGGTCCTGCTGAATCCAAGGCCAGTGCTTTATCCACTGCGCCACCTAGCCGCCCCTCTCCTTCCCTTCTAAGCCAAACTCCTCAGAAAAGTTATTTATACTTAATGCTTCCTCTCTTTCTCTTCTAAACCCTTGACAATATGGCTTCAAAGTGAACTGCTCTCTCCAAAGTTACCAGTGATCTTTTACCTGCCAACTCTAATGGCCTTTTCTCAGGCTTCATACTAATTCACTTCACTGAAACCTTTGACATCTGACCCCCTTTCTGCTCCTGGATATGCTTTCTCCTCTTGGTTTTTGTGAATCTACTTTCTTGTTTCTCCTCCTACTTATGTGACTGCTCCTCTCTGTTCTTTGCTGGATCTTCTTCTATGTTTTGTCCATTAACTACATGTATTCTCCAAAGCTGTGCCCTAGGTCCTTTTCCTCTCTCTCTCTCTCTCTCTCTCTCTCTCTCTCTCTCTCTCTCTCTCTCTCTCTCTTTTTTCTTTCAACCCTCTCACTTGGTGATCTCATTAGCCCTCATGGATTCAATTATCTCTAGGAATGTGATTCCCAGATCTGTTTATTCAGTCTGTTCTCTCTCCTGAACTCCAGGCAGGAATCACCAATGGCCCATTTGACATTTTGACTAGATATCCCATGTGTAACTCAAACTCAACATGTCCAAAACAGAATTCTTTATCTTTTCCCCCAAACCTACCCTTTTACAAACTTTCTGTGGAAAGGGTCACCATCTTCTAGTCTCCCAGGTTCATAATATCAGTTATCCTCAACTCTCATCATACATATCCAATTAGTTAACATATCTTGTAATCTGGGTGTATACATCTCCTTGTCTTGACTCATTTGGCAACTCCCCTAGTTCAGACTCTCATCACCTCTTACTTGGATGACTGTAGTAGCCTCCTAATTGGTTTCCCTGCCTCAAGCCATTCCCCACTCTAATCCCACCTTCCACTCAGCTGCCAAAGTGATTTTCCTAAAATGTAGGTCTGAATATGTCAGCCTCCCACTCCATAAACTACTTAAATCAAATATAAGCTCCTCTGTTTTTTATTTAAAACTCTGTTCCCTTCCTATTGTTCAGTCATTTTTCAATCGCGTCCAACTCTTGGTGACCCCCTTTGGGGTTTTCTTGGCAGAGATACTGGAGTGGTTTGTCATTTTCTTCTCCAGCTTATTTTCCAGATGAGGAAACTGAGGCAAACAGGGTGAAGTGACTTGCCCTGGGTCACACACCTAGTAAATGTCTGAGGCAGAATTTGAACTCAGGAAAAGGAGTCTTGACTCTAGGTCAGCACTCAGTGCACTCTGTTGCCACGCAGCTGCCCAGCCCCTTATATTTCCAGTATTTTAACACATTATTCTCTTCCACCCACTCTCCAGACTGCTCACACTGGCCCACTTGCTGCCCCTCACACAGGACTCTCCTGTCCTCATTTCTGGGCCTTGGTACTATCTCTGTCACCTATGCCTGGAATCTTCCATCCCCTCCAAGACACAGCTCCAGTGCTCCCTCCTCTGAGAGGCCTTTCCCCATCCTGCAGCCTCTTGGGATATGTCCATCTACATATAGATGTGTCATTTCCCCTTCTCCAGTACAATCTAGGGCTCCTTGGAGACAGGGGCTGTTTGGGCTTTTTCTTTGTACCCCTAGTGCTGGCACATTATAAACAATAATAAATGCTCATTGATCACTCAATTAATTGAAACTGAATTCTGGTGTGATTTCTGTCCACTTCAGTTGATTCAGTCACAGGATGAACCAGTAAATGATGCATTTATTAGGCACCCACTGTGTACCAGACACTATGCAAAGCACTAGGGATACAATACAACCCCCCCCCCCCAAAAAAAAAAACCCAAAGCTCAGTCCCTGCTCTCCAGGAGTTCATAGTCTAATGGGGTGTAACGATTGGAATGACGCCACCTGCTGGAGACTTACTGTAGAAGAATTCCGCCCATGAAGCGAAGGTCTTTGAGGGCAAGACCAGGAGTCTTTTCTTTGGCGTCAGGAAGTGATGCGGAGTAGTGGGAGGAAGAGGGAAGAGACTAGCGCTCTGTCTCGCTCTCTCTTTTTCCTGGGGACTCTGGTGGAGAAGGGAGCTAGAAATGTGCTCTCCCTTTAATAGATAGATGAATGTAGGCCTTTTTCTTCTCTCTTTACCAAATTCTTATTCTCCTTAATAAATGCTTAAAAGCCTAACTCTTGCTGAAGCTTATAATTTATTGGCGACCACTCATTCGATATTTTAGACAGACTAGCTAGAATTTTAGCCCCTTAACAGGGGGAAGAGGGAAGGAACAACATGCAATCAATTATGAACAAGTGAGTTATCCACAGGATTAATTGGAGATAATCAACATGAAGGGGGGGTCAGGAAAGGCTTTTTGAGGAACCTGAGATTTTAGCTGGGGCTTGAAGGAAGAGAGGGAGTGTAAGAGTTGGACAGAGAAAAGGAGGGAGTGGACTCCAAGGATGGGGGCCAGCCAGTGAAAAATGCCCAAAGTGGGGAAGTGGAAGAGTTTTGTGTAAGAAGTGGCAGGGGCCAGAGCCAGTGGCTGGATCGTGGAGTAGGTGGAGTTAAGTAAGGGCTAAGAAAACTGAAAGATGGAAGGGGGCTGGGTTATGAAGGGCTTCCAATGCCAAGCAGAAGGTTTTCTATTTGATTCTGAGGGTGATAGAGAGCCACTGGGGCTCACCCATATTGCAGAGTGACATGGTCAGACCTGTGTTTGAGGAAGACCAGTCTGTCAGGTGAATGAAGGGTGGACTGGAGAAGGGGGTAATGAAGGCCCATGCAGGTATTATGCAGGCAATACCTGGGGGTAGAGAAAAAAAAGAGGCTGTGTACAAGAAATGCATACAGAAGGTAGAACTGACAGTGCTTCGCAATACATTGGATAGAAGGGGTGAGAGAAAGTGGGGAGTGGGGGATGACACCTAGGTTGTAACACTGAGTGAAAGGATGGTGGTGCCCTTGACAGGAAAAGAAAATTGAGGAAGAGAAGGAAGAAGAGGAGCACCTAGATGGTGAAGTGGATAGAGCACCAGGCTTGGAGTCAGGAAGATGAGTCTTCCTGAGTTCAAATCTAGACTCAGACACTTACTAGCTGGGTGACCCTGGGCAAGTCACTTAACCCTGTTTGCCTCAGTTTCCTCTTCTCTAAAATGAACTAGAGAAGGAAATGACAAATCACACTAGTATCTTTGCCAAAAACCCCCCCAAATGGGGTCATGAAGAGTCTGACACGACTGAACAAGAAAAAGGAGAGAGAGTCAGAGAAAAGATAATAGGTTAGCTTTCGGACATGTTGAGTTTAAGATAAGGTCTAATAGGCAATTGGAGATGTGGGATTCAGGGTTAGAAGTAAGGTCTAGATAAGTAGATATAACTATCATCAGCATAGAAATGATAATTGAATCCATAGGAGCCCATGAGTTCACCAAATGAAATAAAAAATAGGACAAGAGAAGAGATCTCAGGAGAGAGGCCTGGGACACAAACAGTTAGGGGCATGACTTGGATGAAGATCCAGCAATGGACACTGAGAAAGAACAGTCAGACAGGTAGGGAGATAACCAGGAGAGAGCATGTCACACACACAAAACCAAAAAATCCTAGAGAAAAGAGAGCATCGAGAAGAGAGTGATCAACAATGTATATATAGAGAGGTTAAGGATGAGGATTGAAAAAAGGCCAGAGCTAATGATTTGACAATCAAGAGATGACTGGTAACTTTGGAGAGAGCAGATTTAGTTGAATAATGAGTTTGGAAGCCAGACTGTAAAGAGGTAAAAAGAATGAGAGGAGAGGCAGTGGAAGCCTCCAATTCTAGAGTCTTCTCAAGGAGTTTGACCACAGAAGAGGAGAGAGACAGAGAGACAGAGAGACAGAGAGGGAGGGAGGGAACAATAGGTTACATGGATGGATCAAGTAAGGGGGTTTTTGAGAGACAGGGGCGTGTTTGTAAGCTAGTTTTCCCATAAGAGGTAGTGAATTTGTCTTTGAAACTTAATGTATCAAGCAGAGAAGACCTTTGTCTGCTCAAGTCATTGTCCTAGCCTCCTGTTGGCCTAAGTTGCTGGCTCCATATTATGATGTCATCATCTGGACATTAGCATTTTTCCTATACTTGGTCTTTGCTATATGGGAGGTCAGGCTATTCCCTGGAGCAGTGCACATCTCTTCCCAAAGGCCCTGAAGAGTGCCTGGGTTTGATGCAAACAGCACAATGTGACCCATAAACAGGCTCATTTGAAATCTCTTCGATTTGGAGGGACTCTGCCCTGCACTTCCTCCACAACAGCCCCCAAGTATCTGTGTATGTATTTATCTGTTTACATAGGCTCAGAGGACCAGAGAACTGGAGGGGACCTCAGAAGCCAGCGAGGCTGGCCCTTTCATTGTACAGGAGAAGAAACTGAGCGCCAGGGGATCAAAGTACTTGTTCAAGGTCATACATGGGATCTGAGCTCCAGAGCTGGAAGGGACTTCAGAGCCTGTTGTGGGCCAGGCCAGACCCAAGCCTATTGAATATTTCAGGGTCCAGAATTATGGAACAAAATGAAATACTCATAGACCCATCTGACAGTGAACAAAAGGAGCCAGTGACCCCTCATGCTACCTTTTGCCAGTAGCTAAAGCCTTTGAATGCAGCATCCACTGGGCTTTGAGGACAGTTCTGCTCCCTTTTAAGGTGCACCCCTAGTGTTTCTCCAGCACAGTCCGTGTAGTCCAATCCCTTTATTGTACAGAAAAGAAATGGAGCCCCAGAGAAGAAACATGACTTGTGGCCAAGGGTGCATGGGTTAGTGTCAGGGGTGGGATGTGAACTCCAGAGCCCTGGAGAATGGAAGCCCCTTCTGGGTACGGAGGGTCTCTGTCTTGCCCTTAGCTTTCCAGTGCTTGGAAAAGTGCCTGGCATGTAGTAGGTGCTTAATAAATACTTGTTATATTGGATTGAATTGGCAGATAGCAAACTGGCATGTCACCATGAATGAAATGTCATGGAATTGGGTAGAAAAATATCCATGTGAGGTGCAAAGAGAGGTGCTTTGTTCCTCTAAAGCTCTTGTAGGACCTTTTGTGTCGGGCAGGCCTTCCTGGGAGAGAAAAAAGGCTTCAAAAGTGAAACACAGGCCATGGATGAGGCCTTTCCTGTGGTAATGCTACCATCTAATGGCCAACGGTTAAAACTGCAGAAAGAAAGGGGGGGGAGTAGTGTGGGGAAGGAATTTTTTAGTGGAGAAATTCTGACATCTGCTGACAAAAAGCAAAATTACATGTGATATAAATACAAGTATTAACTGAAAGGGGAAAAACAAAACAAAACAAAACACTAGGCCCAGTTCTCCCCTATCAGAGACCTTCCACAATGCAAAAGTATTTGTCAGTGGCTTCACAGAAAGGATTCTTTCTCTCTCTCCCTTTCCTTCCTTCCTTCATGCCTAGGATGTTTGATTTTCATTGTACTTGTCAGTCTCAGTTTAGAAGATGGAAAAGGATAAATTTGGAATTGCACTTGATTTCAAATGAATGGATATTGATATTGAAAGCCTGATTCACATTGTAGTTTTAAGTAAGGGCATCATGAGTGGATACGAGGCTGTACTTCTTGTGGGTTATTCAGGTCTGGGCCATTGTGTATGGAATAAGAATGAAACGGGCAGTGTCACCTTACATGTCACTGATCTTCCTGAAAAGCCTTGAATAAAACGCTTGTTTTTTAAAATATCACATCTGGCTCTCTGGATAGGTAAAAAATGAAGGACATATGTGAAAATGTAGGTGAAATGAAGAGAACATAAGTGAGCAACGTGGGGGGAAAAGGACAGTCAGCCCTGGCCACATGTAAGGAAAATGAAATGTCCCCTGTGGGCAGCTCTTGGCCAGCTATGTTTGTGTCAAAGAATTTGTTCCTAAAGTGGGAAGTAATGGAGATTTGAGATGTGTTACAGGAATTTCCCATCCTAGTTGTCACCTGCACTGCCTGACTTCCTCATTCTCCCTAAAGGAGAATCTTGTGGCTACATATGTACCTTGTTGACATAGGTATGTGGTAGTGTGCGAAATATTTAGCCTAAGCCCAGGGTAGCCACCAAGGCAGGAAGCCCTTGGATTTCAGACTATCTGATCATCCTCTGATGTGTGATCAAACCCATCTCTTCTCTGGCATGAGAGAGGATGCTTTAAAGGATGGAGAGAGGCCTGGGTAAATGGCAATCCACTTATGGGGTGCTGGAACCCACAGGGAAAGTAGTGTAGTAGAAATGGAGTAGACGTGTATTGGAAGATGTTGGATGTGAGGGTGACTCCTGTAAGTGTGCTATGTGAAGGCAACCATTAAGTATTGAAGTATCAGAAAGCATAGTGAGCAGGAGAAGGAAGACAAAATGCAGAAAACTGAAAATAAATTGATATAAAAAATACAAAGAATGACAGGGAAACGTTCTATCAAAGTAAGAGAAAATTATATTTTAAAACGAGGAAGGAAGTTTGAAAGTCATGAACTTAGGCTGAAGTATGAATATAGGTGCTTTCATGCTTATAAAGTAGGATTTTCTTGTTTGTTTGGTTGTTTTCTGCCAATGGGTTTCATTTGGAGGTCATATTTTGATCTCAGATTACAAGATGGGAAAGGCTATGTTTGGAACTGAATCTGCTTTCAAATCGATAGATAGTGATAGCCCGTTTTGCATTCTAGTATCCAGAAATGGTGTCATAATTGGACAAAACGTGGCACTGTTTGTTGCCACTCAGGTCTTGGAAATGGTGTCTGGAACATGAGGGAACCTGTCATCCCTTCACATGTAACTGATCTTCCTGAAAAGCATTCAGTGAAATGCTTCTTCATTTTTAGCTGTCATGTCTGGTTCTCTGGATAGGCAAAAAATGAGGGAAGGGTTTGAAAATGGAGGCCAAATTAAAATTAAAGGAGAAATGGAGGGGGCAAGGAAATCAAAAAGGGGTCATCTGTGGGCAAAATAGAATGTCCCCAGTGGGGAGTTGTTCCCCATTTGGAATTATTGGAAAGCATTTGTTCCCAAAGTTGACAGTAAGGGAGAACTGAGAGTTGTTACATCAATTCTTCTTCCCATGTCTCACCAGGACTTCCTGGCCTTGACACTTGCTAATGGAGAACCTTTTAGGTCCACTTAGGGCTTGTGGAAGTCAGCCTAATGTTTTGCCTTATCCCAGGGTAAGAAAGGAGGCAGGCAGATCTTAGGTTTAAGAGCCTACGTTGTGTTATGAAGCATATAACTTCTCTAAGGATAAGAGAGGATGCTTTCAAGGATGGAGTGAAGCTTTGGCAAAGTGAAATGAACTTCTCAGTTACCTCCACCTCCTTTAGAAAAGGAGTTTGGGAAGCACTGGGAATTGTGGGTGACTCCTGAACATGGTTGTAAGCAATTTCAACCAATAACAAATGAAATATCAGGTGAGAGGATGAGAAAGATGGAGAATAATGGAGGGGGCAGAAATCAATTCATATTAAGCAGTGATTACTATAAAAAAGAA
The DNA here is from genome assembly GCF_019393635.1 of Dromiciops gliroides. Classification (NCBI taxonomy): domain Eukaryota; kingdom Metazoa; phylum Chordata; class Mammalia; order Microbiotheria; family Microbiotheriidae; genus Dromiciops; species Dromiciops gliroides. Next base: position 50,515,437 of record NC_057867.1, read on the forward strand.
GACAATGTCTTTTGAAATTAATACAGCATTGGAAAAATAAAAAATGAACAGGCGCACTTGAATGATATAGACTGAAGGTGGGCCAGGAAGTTATCCAAGAAATGTGAATGTAGATGACATTCTCCTGTTTTGGTAGACTTTAAGAGTTCTAGGGGGTGAGCCTTGGAAACTGCACAAACTTCAGCTAAAAGTATGGGCAGAGTGGGATTGTGTCAGTGCTTTTGGGGGCACAGGGAAGAGGACATTTGCATTTCATTTTCTCCAAATTTGGAGTTCAGATTAGAGGATGTCCCAGGATATGTTTAGAATCCAATGTCTTTTGAAATCACTTGATATGGGGAGTTTGCCTGACACTCTCTATTCTTTAGTAAAGGGAATGCCTCAGGTTTCCTTGTCTGTTCAGCTATGGGAGAGAGAGCTTCTGTAGGGAGAGTGAACATGTCAGGGCCAGGGGATAAGTGACTGATTTTTCTGGAATAAACTCTCTGGAAATTCTTTGTCATTCTTGGATTTCACACCTGGATTTTTCTATAGGTAAAGACAAATGAAGATCTTTGTCGATGAGGGCCAAATGAACATTCAGTAAGTGAGAAACAGGAGGAAAATGGGAAATGAACAATGGATCATCTGCAGGTCCTATGAAAGGTCACTAGGGAGGACCTGCAGGCCAGTGGTTTTCTCTAGATTTTGTTCTGGATGGAGGTTGATGTGTAGAGCTGGGAATCCTTCCCTGATTTGCTCTTCCCCCTTGCTGCCAGGGCTTCCTGGCCTCTCAACACTCTGCAATGGGGAAGCTTTTACCTTGCTATATGAACTATTATCAATGGGAGGAGATGGTATGCCTATGGTTTTGCATGAAGGCAGGGCAGCAGTCAGGGGTGGAAGAGATTCAAGGGTGAATCTCTTGGATTAGAGAGTGGCTTAGTATCCTATGGTACAGCATCAAACGCATTCATTATATACAGGAGGTATGCTTGGGAGGATGGAGGGAAGCTTGGAAAGACTGGGAAACAAATAGAGATTTCTGGAACACGTTGGAAAAGGGGATGTTGGAAGGACTTGGATCTGAGGGTGAGTCTGACTAGGGCTGTATGTCAAGGAAACCATGAAGTAATGAGGTTTCAGAAAGCATACTGAGCATGAGGGGGAAGGCAGGAATCAGAAGATTCATATAAGAGAATAATCAGAAATGGAGGAAGAGATTGGATAAACTCAAATGAAAATTGAATTTGGCAAAAAAGAAGGAAAATTTGACATCATAAAATTAAGTTGAGTAAGTTTGTTATCCTTGAGGAGAGTTTGGGGAAGGAATGTACCTGTTTTTCTATGTTACACACTGGTATTTCTTGAGTTGTTGCATCATGATGAAACCATTGGTCAAAACTGTGCTGAAGGCCAGAAAGGCTGATGGCTTCTTTTTCTTCTTTTTTTTCCCTTCCTTCCTTCATTTCCTTTTCTCTCTCTCACCTATGTCAATTAATTCCCCTCTTCCCAAGTGTATTTCTCTTCCTCTCCATTTCCATTCTGCTTTTAAGATCATCAAGACATAACAAAATCACTTTCAAGTCTTCTGTCTAAGACTTTTTCTCTGAGCTCTGATGATGATAGGGTTCAGAGAGGATGCGTGTGTCGTTCCCATATTTGAATGTAAGCAGTTTGTCCTTTTTGACTTCCCTTAACATTGTTCATTCATGTTTACCATTTTATGTTTCTCTTAACTCCTGGGTTTGAACTTCAAAGTTTCTATACAGTACTCATTAAGCATCAGGAATGCTTAGAAGTCCTCTATTCATTAAGGGTCTATTTTTTTCTCCTGTAGAGTTATACTCAGTTTTGCTAGATAAATTATTCTTAGTTGTAAACACATATTCCAAAGTCTCCACTCCTTTAGAGTTGTTGTCCAGTTGTTTCAACCATGTCTGGCCCTTTGTGACCCCACTTGGGGTTTTCTTGGCAAATATACTGGGATGGTTTGCCATTTTCTTCTCTGTGAATACTGGATCCATTTTGTTAGCCAATCAGAGGTTAAGTGACTTACCCAGGGTCACACAGCTAGGAAGCGTCTGAGGCTGGATTTGAATTTTGGTCTTTCTGACTCTAAGTCCAGTGCTCTATCCACTGAGCTATCAGCTGCCTCTGACTCCTTTGGAGTGGTGGCTACTAAATCATGAATGATTCTGATTTTGGCTCCTCCGTACTTGAATTCTACCTGCTTGCAGTAATTTTTTTTTTTTGACCTGAAAGTCCTGCATTTTGGCTATGATGTTCCTGGGAGTTTTCATTTGGGGATTTCTTTCAGGAGATAACTGATATATTTTTTCTACTTCTGCTTTACCTTCTGGTTCTAAGAGCTCCGGGTAGTTTTCTTTTATGATTTCTTGAAATATAAAATCATGATATTTAGACAATTCAATGATTCTTCTATTTTTTCTTCTCAATCTGTTTTCCAGGTCAGTTGGTTTTTACTATGAGATACCTTACATTTTCTTTTCTTTTTCTTCAGTCTTTTGATTTAAAAAAAATTTTTTTTTTTAGTGAGGCAATTGGGGTTAAGAGACTTGCCCATGGTCACACAGCTAGTAAGTGTTAAGTGTCTGAGGCCAGATTTGAACTCAGGTACTCCTGACTCCAGGGCCAGTGCTCTATCAACTGTGCCACCTAGCAGCCCCTTGATTTTATTTTAATATTTCTTGTTGTCTCGTGGGGTTATTGGCTCCGATTTTGGCCCCTTCAAATTTTCAGAGTTTTTCTTTGGGCGAGCTTTTTTTTTTTTTTTAAAGTGAGGCAATTGGGGTTAAGTGACTTGACCAGGGTCACACAGCTAGTAAGTGTTAAGTGTCTGAGGCTGGATTTGAACTCAGGTACTCCTGACTCCAGGGCCAGTGCTCTATCCATGCGCCACCTAGCTGCCCCCTGGGCAAGCTTTTGTACTTCTTGTGCCAAGCTGTTTATTCCTTTTTCTAATTCTTTCTTTTTTATCTTAATTTCCTCATTTATTTTTTCATAAAAGTATTTTATTATTTTCCAGTTACATGTAGAGATAGTTTTCAACATTTGTTTTTATAAGATTTCTAGCTTCACATTTTTCTCCCTCCCTCCCCTCCCTCCCCTCTCCCCAAGACAGCAAGCAATCTGATATAGGTTTTATATATATACAATCACATTAAACATATTTCTGCATTAGTCATGCTGTGAAAGAAGAATCAGAGCAAAAGGGAAAAACAAACAAAAAAAAGAAAAACAAAAAAGTAGAAATAGTATGGTTCAATCTGCATCTAGATTCCATAGTTCTTTTTTTCTGGATTTGGAGAGCATTTTCCATCATGAGTTCTTTGGAACTATCTTGGACTATTGTATTGCTGAGAAGAGTCAAGTCTATCACAGGTGATCAGCACACAATATTTTTTTTTTGTTGTTTGTTTGGGTTTTTGCTGGGCAATTGGGGTTAAGTGACTTGCCCAGGGTCACACAGCTAGTAAGTGTTAAGTGTCTGAGGCTGGATATGAACTCAGGTCCTCCTGAATCCAGGGCCAGTGCTCTATCCACTGGGCAACCTAGCTGCCCCAGCACACAATGTTTTTGATACTGTATATACTGTTCTCCTGGTTCTGCTCATCTCACTCAGCATCAGTTCATGTAAGTCCTTCCAGGTTTCTCTGAAATCCTCTTGCTCATGGTTTCTTACAGCACAATAGTATTCCATTACATTCATATACCACAACTTGTTCAGCCATTCCCCAATTGATGGGCACCCACTTAATTTCCAATTCCTTGCCACCACAGAAAGAGCAGCTATAAATATTTTTGTACATGTGGGTCCTTTTCCCTTTTCTATGGTCTCTTTGGGATACAGACCTAGCTGTGGTACCACTGGGTCAATATTAGTCAATCTGATAGGTGTCAGGTGGTACCTCAGAGTTGTTTTAATTTGCATCTCTCTAATCAATAGTGATTTAGAGCATTTTTTCATATGACAATAGATGGCTTTGATTTCTTCATCAGAGAACTGCCTGTTCATATCCTTTGACCATTTCTCAATTGGGGAATGACTTGGATTCTTATAAATTTGATTTAGTTCCTGATATATTTTGGAAATGAAGCCTTTATCAGAAATACTGGCTATAAAAATTGTTTCCCAGCTTTCTGCCTCCTTTCTAATTTTCTAATTCTTTCTTACACAGCTCATTTCTTTTCAATTTTTTTTTCTTTCTCTCATTCCTTTTATAAAACTTTTAAAAGAGTACACATATTTAATTTTTTAAATTGTTAAGATTTTCTATGTATAATGTACTGTGTTAACAACAGGATACACATAGGAAAAACTCAATTATTGCATCTATTATTATATTTCTGTAGTTCAAGACTAAAAATTAGTGTAATAAAGAACTTTGGTCATAATGATAAATTATGCACTTGCCAACACTGCTATTCTCTCTCTCTCTCTCTCTCTCTCTCTCTCTCTCTCTCTCTCTCTTTTGGTGAGGCAATGAGGGTTAAGTAATTTGTCCAGGGTCACACAGCTAGTAAGTGTCAAGTGTCTGAGGCCAGATTTGAATTCAGGTCCTCCTGAGTGCTGGTGCTCTATCCACCATGCCACATAGCTGCCCCCAACACCCCTATTCTCAAGATTAATTGTTAAAGAGAAATTCTCTGCTTCCTTTAGCACTCCAAGGATATGACCTAAACTCTGATGTGAAATTCAGATGTAAGAGTGACTACCCTGGTCCCCTGCTGCCTGAAGTTCAGGTATCCCCAGGGTTCTCTGATGCCCTTAAGGGGAGGTTGGGGAGCATCTAACCTCTCTGCCACTGGCTCTAGCTGCTGCTGATTGTGTTTGCTCAATTTTAGGGATCCTGTGCTCTGCAGTTCCATTTAACATTCAACTTAGCTTTTGCGAAGAAATATTTACCTTAAAGGTATATCAAGAATCTATAAAATCTCTCCAACATGTAAGAATCTCCCTCATACCATCTCGGTCTTTAGAGAAAGAATGGGGATTAGGTTCATAGCTTAACTCAGTTCCTATGTAGTATAATCTCAGCAAGTTCAAATCTAAAACCCTTCTTGGGTTGAAGGCCTGGGCACCCTGGCTCCTCAGGGCTTCCCTTCTGGGTTGCCAGCAACATCTGGCCTGGAATCCTGCCTCCTATGTTGCTATGATTCAAGTACTAGTCTGGGAACTCTACTACCTGTGCCTAGAACAGGAAGGGACAAATAAAACAGATCTGACAAAAGCCCCGAGCCCATTTCTCAGGGCTTTAGAGTCTCAAAGAGAGGGAAGGGAAGTTAGGCCTTTCTCAATTCATGGTGCCCATGCTGTAGTCCTATACTCCCTTGCATGATCCTGGAAAAAGAAACCCATAAAACCATTTAAAAACACTTTTTAAACTCTTGATTCATCTCTTACAGGAATTCTAGTCAAATTTGTGCCCAAGCTATGTTTTTCTTTGAGGCTTTGCTTGGAGATTTTTCAGTCATTCATTTGCTTTTTCTGGGCTTGTCTTTTGAGTATCCATATCACTATAATAGCTATTTATGGTGGGATTCTTTTTTTTTTTGTTTGCTCGTTCTTCCACTGGCTTTAGACTTTATATTAGAGCCAAGTCCTATGTACTTCAGGAGGGAAGGTCTAGGCTGGTCCTGCTTCTGCTTTCTTGGGGTATTGAATGTTATGTTATTCCAGGACCTCAGGGACAACTTAGGCTGGGGCCCTGAAAGCTCTCAGTGCTCCCAAAGTGATCTAATCCAGGGCACAGTCTAATCACTGCCCCCACCAACACACACACTCAATGATTTAGAGTTTTGTAGTACACCTTTGTATGAATTTCCCCTAACTTTTTAATTAGAGCCATTAAAAAAACAAGGTCCATGATATAGTGTCTAGAGCACAGGATTTGGCATCTGGAAAATATGGCTTCAATTTCTGCTTCTGACCCTTGCAGTGTACACTAGGAAAAGTCACTTAACCTCTGAGCCTCAGTTTCTATAGCTATAAAATGAGGGGATGGTACACAATGGCTTCATGATGTAGTGAAGAGAGCATTGGATTGGGAGTTAAAGGACCTGTGTTCAAATCCCAGCTCTTCTACTAACTACCTGTGGGACCTTAAGCAAGTCACTCTTCTCTGGGCCACAGTTTCTTCCTCTGTCAAATGAGGGAGTTAGACCAGATGACCTGTGAAGTCTCCTTCCAACTGGAATTCTATGACCTTGTGTCTCCAAGCTTCCTCCCAGCCATAACTTACTGTGAGACTATAGCTCTGAATGTGATTGGGAAGATGAAAGAATGAAGAGGAGGCTATTGTGGGGACAGCCACCCCCAGTCTTGCCTTTCTGCACCTCTTCCTCACCACCACCATTGGCCCTTTTCCTTCAGATACCCTATTGTCTGTGCTCAGTGGTCACTGTAGAACTCAGTTGTTTAACTCTGGCCCCTCAGGGACCTTCAGGCTGCAATTTCAAAAGATATCACCAGCTAAAATAGTAGTAACTCCTAGATGGAATTTCTTTATGTGATCATTTCAGCCCCTATAACTCTGGCCTGGTCCGTCTTCTCTTCTTCCTCTGTATGATTTTTCACTTGGTGAGCACATCAGCTCCCATGATTGCAATGATCTATCCATTGGTCTAGCCCTAGCCTCCTGACCTCCAGTGTCACCTGTCCAGGTACCTATTGAACATCTTGAACTGGATGTCCCACTGACATCTTAAACCCAACATGTCAAAAACTGAACTCACTATCTTTCCCTGTAAACCCTCCCCTTTTCCTAACTTCCCAATTTACTATTGAAGTTACCCTCCCTCCACACACATATTTTTTTGGGGGGAGGGAGAGCCAATTGTTCAACATTTACCAGTACACCCTGAACTGGGGGTAGTCTCAGAGGGAAGGCTCAAAGATTGAGGAGGATTGAACAAAGCTTCTTGCAGAATGTGGGCCTTCAGCTCACTGAAGGAAGGTAGGGAAGCCAAGAGGGAGAGATGAAGAGAGAGAGAGACAGACAGACAGACAGACAGACAGACAGACAGAACAGTCATGAGGGCCAGGCAGTGTAAATGCCCTAAGTTGGGAGATGTAAATGTCATTCTGGAGGTCAGTGTCATGGGATGGCCAAGTCCATCAAGAGGAACAAGGTCTAAACAAGGCTGCAAAGGTAGAAAAGAGCCACCTTATACAGGGCTTGGCCCACCCATTTTGATTGCTCTTTATTAAATGATTCATCGGACTTAATCAAATCTTCACCTTGGGATGCTTTCCCTCTTCCAAAGCTCTCATGGTATCAGGGATTCATTTTTGCACTTTTTTTCCTGATCAACTGATCAGAACTGCAAGGTATTTGGAAGTAATGAGAATTCTGCAAGGTTGTCATTCTTGCAAGAAATTAATGTTAGCTCATCTCTTTTCCAAACCAGAATAAGGTTAAGAAGGAGAAAAACGCATATATAACATAAGCTATGGGTGCCGTACAGCAACAGTTACTCGTCAACTCCATGCAGCCTAGCCTGGGCCCAGGACTTGACCAATTTTAATCATTTCAATGTCAAGTTCTTTAGTTACAGTTTCTAGTTCACTTGAATTTTTATTAGATTGGAGATACATAGAATATACTTTATCCAGAAATATTTTCAAATTGTTCACTTGTTTTATTTCAGATTGTGAATCAAGCAATGGTTGAATGTGCTGATTTTTAAAAACAGTGTCATGTGATGATTTTAGGAACATTTTCTGACAACTTCATAGTTACTCTGGACCTTTCTCCCAGCATTAAATTTGTGCTATGTATAGGGACAACATGCAATTGAATTGGCTGTCAAATATTCATTATTAAAGCCATAGGTGTTTAAAGTACATAATACTGTGTGGAAAGGGCACTCTGCTTTGGTTGACACCCATTCTGTTTTTTTTTTGTAGGGCAGTGAGGGTTAAGTGACTTGCCCAGGGTCACACAGCTAGTGAGTGTCAAGTGTCTGAGGCTAGATTTCAACTCAGGTCCTCCTGAATCCAGGGCCAGTGCTTTATCCACTGCACCACCTAGCTTCCCCCTGATATCAATTCTTTTTTTTTTTAATAAAGTATTTTTTTTTCCTGTTACATGTAAAGATCATCAATTCTTTTAAAGCAACAAATAATATTCCTGATACTGGAACTTGGTTGAACTGTACATTGGCTGACTTTTATAACCAGCTTGCAGAATTCTTGAAAATGTAACAAGTGAGGGGCAACTAGGTGGCACAGTGGATAAAGCACTGGCCCTGGATTCAGGAGGACCTGAGTTCAAATTCAGCCTCAGACACTTGACACTTACCAGCTGTGTGACCCTGGGCAAGTCACTTAACCCTCATTGCCCTGCAAAAAAAAAAAAGGAATATTATTTGGGGGCAGCTAGGTGGTGCAGTGGATAAAGCACTGGCCCTGGATTCAGGAGGACATGAGTTCAAATCCTGCCTCAGACACTTGACACTTACTAGCTGTGTGACCTGGGGCAAGTCACTAAACTCTTATTGCCCCGCAAAAAAAAAAAAAAGTAAAGAAAGAAAGAAAATGTAACAAGTGGCTCGCACGAGCCAATCCGAGCCCAGTTTTTCCTGCTCAGATTTTGTTTGTATATACTTGTCTGCATTTTGTCTCCCCCATTAGCCTGGGAGCTCCTTGGGAGGACTGTTTTTGCCTTTCTTTCTATCCCCAGAATTTAGTCCAGTGCCTGGCACAGAAAGCCAACAAAACAAGTTGCCAAATGCCTTGGATCTAGTCATATGAGATTTGGCTCCTGGGGAGGGATAGTCATGGCCCATTCTCACCTGCCATCATCTTCAGGTGAGCTGGGCTGAAATCTGTAAGCCTCATAGCATCACTATGCACAGGCCCTCATCCTGTAGCTGAACCCTCCAGGGCCTAGCCAGGTACTCCCTCGGTAGGAAGGATTGGCTCAAAGCAATTGAGATTGATTCCTACTGGTGGGACATCCCCAAAGCCCTATGCAGGCTCTTGCCTTCATCAGGAGCTCTGTTCTCTTTAAGGCCCACTTCACCATCATGCCAGCTCTAAATCTAGGATCCTAGGGCTTAATGAATATTTTTGGGAAAGGCAGGGAAGTTGTTTGGCTGTCTGCTTGTAAGCATTCATTATGTCCAAAAAGAAATGGTTTAATATAAAAACGAAATTTAGATCAGCATGCTTGCAGGAGATTTCAAACTTTTCCAGTTTTGCACTAGGCCTCTGGGAAACTTTCTGCTCAAGTAAAAACTTGGGTCCCACAGCAGGACTCCCCTCCTCCCCTTTCTTGGATCACTCCTGGGGCAGCTATGATATTAACATTCTGGATCAATTTATGGGGGGTCCATCCTGATTTCCTCCATCCAGGGTCCTTGGCAATATGCCTCCCCCAGGTCAGCATATCCCAGAGTCTTTTAGGAATTAAGAAGGATGCTGGGGCTCCTTCTCTCTTTGTTAATGCTTCCCCTCTTCATTCTCTTTGCAATGTTTGTGTCCCCAGGACGCCACTCCCCTCAAAAGAATGTAGAGGGTAGAGTCTGTTGCATCCTACTATTTTAATGCCCCCCTTTCTTCAGTCTGGCATAGAGTAGGTACTTAAATATTTGTTGAAAATGTGACCTAGTAGTAGGGAGATAGCCGTCAGGAGGACCTAGCTGGGTTTAAATCCTACATTCCATATAGACTAGTTGTGTGACCATAGACAAGTTAATCTCTTTGTACCCTGAACTTTTCTTTTTCTTTTTTTTTTCCTGAACTTTTCTAAGTATTCTTATGTTATTGAGAGTTGCTAATATACATTGATGGAGATAGTTTCTCATATGGCAAGTGCCCTACATTGAAGAAATCACAGGACTAAGTAGAAAAAGTGGTAGGTAGTTACATCTGTTCCTAGAGCCAAGAATCCATCAACTGAGACTGATTTAAAAAAAAAAAAATCGATAATTTAAAAAACTCTCAGTTGCAATATCAAAAAATTCCACATGAGGGTGCTAGTGGACCGTGAAGAGAAACAACGGGTTTTTTAGAGTCTGGGGCTGCGATATGGAAAGAGTCCACAAGACGGCGACATTGCTCCACGTAACTTTTTTGAACATCGATGAGTGCGCATACCCGGAAGAAGGGCACTTTTGCATCACTTACGTTGTCAACGTATTGTGTCATCAGAGCGCGACGGCGCGGACGTTATGTGTCAGCGACGTCATTGCGTCACTGGCGAAAGGACTCGGAGCAAATCGGCAGGACTCGGAGCAAATCGGCCGAACTCAGAGAAGAGGGGTGGGTCGTAGCCATTCCAGAGTACTTGGCACCCTTCTTTCTTCCTTTACTTCTCTGCAACAGCGACACGGGGGATAATGACACTTCCCCAAACCTCCCCTAGTTGTACTAAACTAGTGATCTGCCGACTTTAGGGTAAAATGGAGAATTTGGGAAGGAAAAACAGCCCGAGGCTGTTTGACCTCTTGCTAATTTAGGACTTTCCGTCACTATGGGGTCGAAAATGCTGACTCCGGGTTTATTTGTCCCTGACCTTTCCCTTAGGAGTCAGTAGGAAGGTCGCCTGGCAGCCCGGGGGACCTGGTTTCAAGTCCAGCCTTTACCTCGTAGTGGCTGTATGACCTTGGCCTAGTCATTTCCTTTCCTCTGTGCCTCTACGCAGCTCTAAGATCACAAATTACAGTGGTCAGTCAGAAAGCATCCGTTAAGCGCCTGTTGTGTCAGGCACTGAAATAAGTATTGAAGAAAGGCAAAAGGCAGCCCCCTGCCCTGGAGGAGCTCACAGTCTAATGGGGGAGGCAAAGTTCTGATGTGTGTTCGTGAAGGGATTTTCCATGTGCCAGGAATACAAATCACAAGTTCAGTCCTTCATTTTTCTCTCTGTTGGGAGCACAAACTGCTGCCAACCACATATTGTTATGTATTTGTCGATCAGCTCACTGCAAATAAAATATTCTGTGTTCCATATAAATGGGGGGTAGGGGCAGCCTGGAAAACTCCTTGTAATAACTGGAAGAAAAGTGAAGGTGAAGGATTGGACAAAGGATCCTGATGGAGGCTTGGAAAGACACAGAGGGAAAACAAGTTTTAGGGTGCTTTAGGCCAGGGGTTCTTAACCTATTGTGTGTCCCAGACCCCTCTGGCAGTCTGCGAGGCTTGTGAACCCTCCGTCAGAATGGTGTTTTAAAGTTTTGTATTTAAAAGAAAATACTGAGAACTATAAAAGAAACCAAGTATATTGAAATACAGATAGCGCGCGCGCGCGCGCACACACACACACACACACACACACACACACACACACACACACACACACACATATACACACACACACACAGGAGTTAGTTTATGGACCCCAAGTTAAGTAACCCTGCTTTATCAGGAATTGCATGGCTTCATCAATAATAGGCCAAACTGGCTTCATTTCCTTTTTTGACAACATTGCTAGATTGCTAGATGAGGGGGATGTTGTAGATATAGTTTACCTACATTTAGCAAAGCTATTGATAAAGGATGATAATAAAATTAGATGGAATGGGGGGAAGAGCTTTAGGCATTGATAACAATTTTATAGTGACTAAACACAAAAAAGTGTATTGATGTTTAATGTGAAGTTTAATAGGATTTTAGTTTTTAAAAAGGAAAAAACAACAACTGATAAAGACAGTAATTTTTTGGAGGTGAAGACACCTATCTCAGCCAAGGGTGCTGTGCACAGCTCTAACTTTCTCCCTCCCACACCCCTTTTCTTCTTTTTCTTTCTTTCTTTCTTCTTCTTTTTTTTTTTTTTGGTGGGGCAATGAGGATTAAATGACTTGCCCAGGGTCACACAGCTAGAAAGTGTCAAGTGTCTGAGGCTGGATTTGAACTCAGGTCCTCCTGAATCCAGGGCCAGTGCTTTATCTACTGTGCTAACTAGCTGCCCCCACCCCTTTTCTTGATCTCATCATCTCCCTTAGGTACAAGTCTCATCCCTAATGCAGAGACCTCACAAATTTTCTAGATCCAGCAAGAATCTCTCTCCTGAACTCCAGTCCCACATCTCTATCTACATAGATTATACATCAATAAGTCAGACATTTATTCATCTGTTTATTAGGTTCCTACTGTGTGCTGGTCACTGTGATAAGTGCTAGGAACACAAATACAAAAAATAAAACCATTACTACTCTCAAGGGCCTTATATTGAAATAGAAGAGACGAGTGTATATATAAGGATCTATAAAATAAAGAGAATAAATACAGAGATAAGTGAAAGAGTGGGATTGCTGGCTTCACTAAACCAAACACACAACATTAATGAAAAAATGCCCATGCAGTTGGTCTCAGTTTTAGACTAGGTGTAAAAAGTATTTGGCAATGAATTGTCATTGCAGAAGAAGAGGATTTGGATAGGCTGAGAAAATGTGGTCATACCCTAAGAGTTGTCTACAAATTAGCAAGCTACTTAGAACAGGATTCATTCAAGAGGTTGGAACACCATAGCCTTTCAGCAAAATCCCTGAGGAGGCGCTTTCTGGGGCTCCCCTACCCCCAGGAGAGGTGAGATGCCTCAGTCTAGGCCTATTTCTCCAACCCTCCCTCAACCCCATTGGGCCAAAGGAGGAATTCACTAGCTTTGAAGGGTCCAAAGGAATTGGATTTCCTGTCTTCTCATCAGGGTCCCAGCAGCATGCTCAGATCAGCTGATGGCATTGTCCTTATTGAGAACCAAGGAAAGACTAGGCACAAATTCTGCACCCCACAAGAGGCCCAGCCAAAAACCCTGCATCATTTTTTTTTTTTTTGGTGAGGCAATTGGGGTTAAGTGACTTGCCCAGGGTCACACAGCTAGTAAGTGTCAAGTGTCTGAGGCCAGATTTGAACTCAGGTCCTCTTGAATCCAAGGCCAGTGCTTTATCCACTGTGCCACCTAGCTGCCCATTCTGCATCATTCCTTTTTTTTTTTTTTTAGTGAGGCAATTGGGGTTAAGTGACTTGCCCAGGGTCACACAGTTAGTAAGTGTTAAGTGTCTGAGGCCGCATTTGAACTCAGGTACTCCTGACTCCAGGGCCAGTGCTCTATCCACTGCGCCACCTAGCTGCCCCTGCATCATTCTTAAGGGGAACTTTTTGACCACCCATGAGAGGGAGAAAAAGTAGAGCTGTTATCTTTTTGTCGCATGAGTTATCAAAGCTCTACCCTGCCTTACCCTGAAATCTGTACTTTTAGGAGAGGAGTTCACAGACTTTTGCAGGAGCCCACAATCTTGAGGCCTCAAGCTAAAGGGATAGAGCAGGGAAAGGAATCCAGAAATTGAGGCAAAGTGAAAGTGAATTGAGTATGGCAAGGGCTCCTCATAGAATGATAATGCAGCCAAAGGATTCACTACTTCTGAGACTAGGCCTCAAGACCAAGGTATCTCCAAGTCTTGAATAGGTAGAGAAGTCCAGATAATGAGTGGAACTTGGATCAAGGTGAACAAGGTGAGGGCCCAGGCCAGACTAGGGCCTCCTGAATCCTGAGGATGGAGGTATGACCAGGCTCCAAAAGCTACTGATAAGCAAGTAGCGAAAGCCAGAGAGGGAGTCCAAGAAAGTGTAAAGTAACCATGCCTGGGGTCCCCCAAGAAATGGTTGTTCAGCAGAGGTGCTTACCATTCCTGAGAGTGGATTGCAGGGTAGAGTTATCTCAAGACGGGGGAAGGGAAGTGGAAAAGGGCAGAGAGTAAGTAAAGCCAGGGGTAAAGTGAGTATAGCTAGGCCCCTTCATGAAATGGTTGATCCAGGAACTCTCCAGTCTTAGAGCAGGCTTCCAAACTGAGGTATGTCAAGTGACCAGGTAGAGGCCAGTGAGCGAGTAGACTTGGGAATGAAATGAGCATGATTCTAGCTCCTCATGAAATGGGGCTGAGGATAGGGACTCACCAGTCCTGAGAACAGGTCTTGGGGCAGAGTTATCTACAGGTAGACAAGGCTGCTGATGAACAAGGAAAGAACTCCAGAAAAATGGGAAAGGGAGACAGTGAAGTGAACGTGGCTGGGACCCCTCATGAAATTGGGGCTTCAGGAGAAAGATATCACCAGGGTAAGAAGGCTGCTGTGGAAAGGAAAACCAGCCAAGAGTGTAGTGAGAATGACAGGACCCTGGTGCAATGGAAGTCCAGGGCAGGGAGTCCCAAACCTTGAAGTGATACCTCAGTGAGGAGGTCAGTGCTTTGAAGGTGAGAAGCTGCTGTTATGGCTAAGGTCTCCAGAAAGTTAGTTACAGCGGGAATGAAATGAGCCTGTCTGGCCCTCTTCCTGGACTGGAAATCCAGCTAGGGACTTAGCCATGCTGACAGCAGGCCTCATGGCAGACAATCTAGGGAGGGGAGGGGAGACTGCTGAGAAACAAGAGAAAACCAGAGAGTGAGTCAAGCCAGGAGCGAAGTGAACATAGCTTGAACCCTTCCAAAAATGGTGTTGGGGGTAGGGTGAGGGGCAGAGCCAAGATGGCAGAATCAAGGCAGTGATTTTCCTGAGCTCTCCCCCAAATCCCTCCAGACACCTTTAAATAATGCCATAAACAATTCTTAGAGAGGTAGAACCCACAAAAGGATAGGGGGAAATAACTGTCTATCCAAAGACAACTCAAAAGGTTGGCAGGAAAGGTCTGTCACACCAGGGTGAGAGTGGAGTGAAGTCCAGCAAGGCTATACCAGTGTAAACCCAGCCCCAGCAAACCAGGAGCAGGCCTTGGGAGTTCTCAGCCCACAGATGGTAAGGGGGTAGAACAACTGACCAGAAGGAGATGATAGGGGTCTCTTTGCTGGCACTGGGGCCAGGACTCTGTTGCTTTGCCCATACTTGGATACTGGCAATGAAGGCTAGGGCCTCATGGGTCCTGACAGTCCAGACTAGGGACTCCCAAATGCTGAAATCAGGCTTCATAGCGGAGTCATCTGCAGGAGGGAGTGAGGAGAGGGGAGAAGGAAGAAGGGAAGAGGATGGCATTGATCGAGGGGAGAGTTCCAGAGAGTAAGAAAGACAAGAGGGAGGTGAGCCTGCTTGGGGTGCCTCATGAACTAGCTGTCCAGGCTAGAGATTCAGCAATCCTTACAGCAGGCCTCAGGGCCAAGGTATCCCCAGGGTGGCAAGGCTGCTCGTGAGCAGCTGGGGAGGTCCTGAGATTGGGTCCAACCGAGAGTGAAGTGAGAAGGGCTGGGCCCCTGGTGAAATGGAGGACCAGGCCAGGGACTGACTCCTCTTGTAAGGGGGCCTCAGTGTGGAGGCGCTGACCAGGGTGAGGACTCTAGACAGTTGATTCATATAGGAGTTAAGTAAGTCCTACCTGGGCCTCCTCATGAACTGGAAATCCAGGCTAGGGCCTCAGCAGACATGACAGCAGCTGTCTCTGTGATTGGAAGGAGATCAGGAAGTTGAGAATGAGTAAAGCCAGGAGTAAAATGGAGTCCTTAATGAAATGGTGGTACAGACCAGGAACTCGCCTCGGTTCTGAGTTGTCTCCATTGTGGGCAGCCTACTGTGAACAACTAGAACTCACTAATCCAGAGAGCCTGCTTGAGCAGAGGTATCTTTGGGGTAGGAAGGCTATTGTTGAGCAGATGAAGAAGTCTTGAAAGTGAGTCAATCCAAGAGTGAAACGAACATGGCTGGCATGCCTCATGATATTGTAGTCTGCACTCTAAACTTACCAGTCCAGAGAATGCATCTCTGGGAAGAAGTACTTCCAAAGTAGGAAGGTTGCTGGAAAGAAGTTAAAGAAATTCAGAGGGTGATCCATACTGGGAGTGATAAACTGGGCTAGTTCCTCATCAGTCCTGTGGGTGGGCCTCAGTGTAGAGATTTCTCCAGGATAGAAAGGCTTCTGGTGAGCAGCTGTAGGACTCCAGAATAAATCCAGGAATGAAATAAGCCTCCTTGGGTCTCCTTATGTCCTGACAGTCCAGGTGAGGGACTCAATACTCCTGAGCCTGGGCCTTAGCATAGTGCTATCTCTAGGGTGTAAAGACTACTGGAGAGGAGGTGAAGCCCAGGGTTTGAGTTGAACCAGCAATGAAGTCGGTCTGGCTGGGACCCCTCTTGTGATTCAAGCTAGGGACTCACCAATCCTGACAGTAGTCCTTAGGGCAGAGGTATGTCCCAGTGTTGGAAGGCAGTTGGAGAGGAGGTGAAAGCCAGAGATGGACTTGAGCTAGAAGTAAAGTGAACAAAGCTGGGGCCCCTCATGAAACAATGATCATAGCTATGTGAACTTCAGTCCTGAGAGGGCACCTCAATGTAGAAATGGTTTTAGGATGGAAAGACTACTGGTGAGCAGGTAAAGTGAGCATGGATAGCACTCCAGGCCAGAGACTCACTAATACTGAGGGATGGCAAGGCTGCTAATAAGCAGGAGAATCCAGAGAATGAGTCAAGCAGGGAGTGATGTAGGTATGTTTGGGGTCCTGCAGGAAATGGTGGGCCAGGCTAGGGACTCACCAATGTAATTATCTCCGGTGTGTGAAGGCTGCTGGTGAGCAAATAATTGCACATGTATAACCTGTATCTGAATGCTTACCACCTCAGGGAGGGGGTAGTGAAGGGAGGGAAGGAGGGGTGGAATTCAAAAATTCAAATAAAAATGTTTATTAAATTTTTAAAAAATAAAGAAATTACAGAATAAATAAAAGATGAATTTACTATTTCTGCCTTTCTGCATTTGATTGTGAAGTTTTTATGCCCTAATACATGGTCAATTTTTGTGTAGGTGTCATGTACTACTGAGAAAAATGTATATTCCTTTCTAACCCCATTCAATTTTTGGGGGGTGGGGCAATTGGGGTTAAGTGACTTGCCCAGGGTCACACAGCTAGTAAGTGTCAAGTGTCTGAGGTCAGATTTGAACTCAGGACATCCTGAATCCAGGGCCAGTACTCTATCCACTGCGCCACCTACCTGCCCAACCCCATTCAATTTTCTCCAGAGGTCTATCATATCTAACTTTTCTAAAATTTTATTCACCTCCCTTAACTTCTTTTTTGTTTATTTTGTGGTTAGATTTATCTTGAGAGGTTGAGGTCTCCTACTAGCATAGTTTTGCTCCCAATTTCTTCCTGTAATTCACTTAACTTCTTCTCTAAGAATCTGGATGCTATACCACTTGGTGCATACATGTTTAGTATTGATATTACTTCATTGTCTATGGTACCTTTTAGCAAGATGTAGTTTACTTTTAATTATATCTATTTTTGCTTTTGCTTTGTCTGAGGTAAGGACTGCTACCCCTGCTTTTTCTTTACTTCAGCTGAAGTATAATAAATTCTGCTCCTACCTTTTGCCTTTACTCTGTGTGTATTTCTCTGATTCAGATGTGTTTCTTGTAAACAACATATTGTAGGATTCTGGTTTTTAATCCACTCTGCTATCTGCTTCCTTTTTTTTTTTTTTTTTTTTTTTTTAGGCAATGGGGGTTAAGTGACTTGCCCACTGTCACACAACTAGTAAGTGTCAAGTGTCTGAGGCCAGATTTGAACTCAGGTACTCCTGAATCCAGGGCCGGTGCTTTAACCACTGCGCCATCTAGCTGCCCCCCTATCTGATTCCTTTTTATGGGAGAATTAATTCCATTCATATTCACAGTTATGATTACTGTGTATTTCCCTCCATCCTATTTTCCCCCTGTTTATACTTTTCTCTCTTTTTTCACCCTGTCTCTCCAACATTGTTTTGCTTCTGACCACAGCCTCCCTCAATCTGCCCTTGCTTCTATCAGTCCCCTTCCTTTTCTTTTTCCTTTCCCCTATTTCCATATAGGGTAAGATAAATCTCTATACCCATATGAATATGTATATTATTCCCTCTTTGAGCCAAACCCAATGAGAGTAAGGTTCAAACAATGTTCACCCCCTCCCTTCTTTCCCTCTACTGTAATAGGTCTTTTGTGCTTCTTCATGTGATATAATTTACCCTATTTTGCCTCTCCCTTTCCTCTTCTCCCAGTACAGTCTTTTTCACCCCTTAATTTTTTTAATATCATTCTATCAAAGTCAACTTAAACCCACACCTTCTGTCTAAGTATTCTCCTTCTAACTGCCCTAATAGAGAACAATTTCTCAAGAGTTACAAGTATCATCTTCCTGTGTAGGGATATAAACAGTTAAAATTTATTGAATAACATGTTTTTCTCCCCATTTAACTTTTTTTTTTTAAGTGAGGCAATTGGGGTTAAGTGACTTGCCCAGAGTCACACAGCTAATAAGTGTTGTGGAAATTTATTTTGATTTGGGGACCCTACCTTTAGGCTGAGATTAGAAAGCCTTAGGCCCTCAGGGTCTCTCCCCCTCCTCAGCTTCAGCTGAGCGAAAAAGACCCGTGGGCTATACAAGACGCCAGGTCAGACAGCTGGGGAAAAAAAAATACAGTGTTAAGTGTCTGAGGCCGGATTTGAACTCAGGTACTCCTGACTCCAGGGCCAGTGCTCTATCCACTGCGCCACCTAGCTGCCCCCCCCCCCATTTAACTTTTTATGCTTCTCTTGAGTCTTATATTTAAAGATCAAATTTTCTGTTCAGCTCTGGTCTTCTTGTCAGGGAAGTTTGAAAGTTCCCTATTTCATTGAACATCTATCTTTTCACCTGAAAGATTATGCTCAATTTTGTTGGATAGTTGATTCTTGTTTGTAATCTAAGCTCCTTTGCCTTTCCAGAATATCATACTCTAAATCCTGCAATCCTTTAATGTTGAAGCTGTTAAGTCCTGTGCAATCCTGACTGTGGCTCCTTGATATCTGAATTATTTCTTTCTGGCTGCTTGCAGTATTTTCTCCTTCTGGAATTTGGCTACAGTATTACTTGGAATTTTCATGCTTCCCCATTTTACAGTTGAGGAAACTGAGGCAAACAGGAGTTAGGTGACTTGCCCAGGGTCACATAACTAATAAGAGTCTGAGACTGTATTTGAACTCAGGTCCTAAAACCTATGGTTTTAGCTGCAAATCAGTTCTCTCATGGTCTGTTAAGGCTTCTTCTCTAATGTCATTTCCTAGAAAATCCTATCAGTTTCTGATGTTGAACTATTTGACTGAGCCAAGGACTTTGGTGCCAAGTACTCTGCTTTCTGAGTCTTCAGTAGCTTTGTTTGTAGGTAGCCCCTGCTGGAGCAGCAGCCAGGCTGCATCTACACCAGGGTTGCCTCCCAGGATAGTGGCTAAGAGCAGAGATAAAGAGGGAGAGAATTCCCAGCATGGAGACAACTCGTGAAAACATGCAGTCAGGACATGGAGGGTCTTGTGGAAGGAACAGCCAGTGAGTAGGCCAGTGTCACTGGATTGATCCCAGAGTACTTGGGGTGAGGAAGGTGTAAGAAGACTAGAAAGGGAGGAGGGGGCCAATTTAGGAAGGGCTACTAAAGGAATTTTCCTTAAGGTCAGATCTGACCTTACTCAAACAACTCTACTGGCTTCCTGTTGCCTCTAGGATAGTAGTTAACTTTTAAAAAATAATAAGAAACATTTTTATTTAAAGTTTTGAGTTTCAAATTCTATCCCTCCTTCCCTCCCCCCTCCCTGAGGTGGTAAATCTGTTTAACTTTTAACATTAATCACAAACTGGCTCCAATCCATCTTTCCAGCCTCACTGGACATTACTGCCCTTACTACAGTCTATCACCTGGATAAATTGGCTTTCTGTCTGTTCTTCACACGTGACCCTTCATCTCCCATCTCCAGGCCTTTGCACTGGCTGCCCCCCTCATTCCTGGAATGTACTCCCTCATCACCTCAGCCTCACTGAGTCCCTCTCTTCCTTTGAGACTCAGCTCAAGCACCATCTTCTACATGAAATCTTTCCTGATCTCCACCCCCCCCCAAACCCTCCCCTCCCCTTCTCCACACAATTGTTAGAGCCTTCACTACCAAACTATCTTTTCTTTTCTTTGTATTTGTTGATTTTATATTCATGGTTGTGTATATTTTTATATGTACTTATTATCTCCCCCATTTGAATGGAAGTTCCTAGTTGACCAGAGATTATTTCATTCTTTATATTTGTATCCCTGGTGCCTAGCAAAGGGTCTGGTACACAATTGGCACTTAATAAATGTTGACGGATTGATTGAGTTCTGATTTCCAATTGAGGCAGTTCTATTGGAAAGAAAATTTTATTTTATTTTTACTTTCTTCTGTGCATGAAGAGTGAGACCAAGTCTTGTTAAATGTCTCCTCTGGGGTTAAGGTTATTTCTTTGATGTTGCATCCGCGAAAGCAGAAGCCAGCTGCACCAGAGAATGCTTTGGAAAAGGATTGGTATGACTTCAGAGATGATGAAACATTCCTATGTCCTCTTGGTAGAGAGTCTAGAGACTGAGCACAAAATGAGGCACAGGCAATCTATCATACTAGGCCAATGGATTGCTTTGTTTTTCTTAACTCTATTTCTTTGTGACAAGGGACAGTAGTAAGGGGGACTAATTGGGAAATTATCTTGAAATTTTTTTTAAAAACCAGTGATATTTTATAAGAAAGCATCAAAAATGGTTTAAAAAAGAAGAAAAGGGATAAGATTTCATGTGGATCATACCTCTAAGGACATTTTGTTCTAAGCATTTCTCATTTTTGGACATTTGCATTAGCATACTTACAGAGCAAAGGGACAGCTAGTTGTGCTCATTGTTGAACAGGAGGAGAGGAGCCTGGATTACTTTGGGGAAATTGCAGAGTTCTTTCAATTATCTTAAGCTTCTCCCTGAAACAAAAGAAGAAAGAAATGTTAACACTAGTCCCTCTCTGGTGACCTTGTATGGCTGTGTTGCCTGCAATAGTACCATGGAATTCAATTGTACGATTCCCCAAAGGGCAGAAAGAAGTGTATAGTGGGTATGAGCAGGCTGCAACACCTTACAAACAGTGAAGTAAAGCAGTGGTGTCAAACTCAAATAGAAACAGAGGCCACCAGTCCATAGATTAGGATCCCTGGGGGCCACATATTGACTTAGTTTTAAAATGTAATATTATCTATGTTTTATTGTACTTTTATTTATTTTGTCAAATATTTCTCAATTACACTTGAATCTGGTGCAGCCACACTCAGCAATGTGGTGGGTCACATGTGGCAGTGGTCTACATGTTTGACACTTCTGCTGTAAAGAATGGCACCAAAGAAGTGTATGACTGAAAAAGAAGCCAGGCTGGCCATGTGGAAAGAAGAGGAAACCAATGGGCAGCCTGTGTGTTCCTTTCGTGTATTCAGGGGGCCAAGAGAACTGAAGGAAAGCAACTAGCACATTGGGTGGACCCCCTGTGGCACTCTTATAGGAGGACCTGGATGAGAGTTGAACTTTTAACATTATTCACATATAATGAGGAGGCCTCTTTGTAGGGAGCATCCACATGTATGAGATCACAGGTCTATTGCAGTTTTTGAGAACAATCATTGGTGTTCAGTCATTTTCAATCATGTCTAACTCTTTGTGACTCTATTTGGGGTTTTCTTGGCAGAGATACTGGAGTGGCTTGCCATTTCCTTCTCCAGCTCATTTTATGGATGAGGAACTGAGGCATACAGGGTGAAATGACTTGCCTAGGGTCACACAGCTAGTATCTGAGGCCAGATTTGAACTCAGAAAGATGAGTCTTCCTGACTTCAGGCCTAGTACTCTATCTACTGCACCACCTACATGCCCTTATTGAGAGTAATAGCAGCAATATTCTTATAAATTTTATTTAGTTCTCTACATATTTTAGAAATGAGGCCTTTATCAGAAACACTGGCTGTGAAAATTGTTTCCCAGTTTTCTGTTTTCCTTCTGAGCTTGGCTGCATTGCTTCTGTTTGTACAAAAGCTTTTTATTTTTTATTTTTTTCCGTATATAAATATTTTATTATTTTCCAGTTACATATAGAGATAGTTTTTAACATTTGTTTTTATAAGATTTCATTTCAAATTTTTCTCCCTCCCTCCCCTCCCTTCCCTTCTCCCCAAGACAGCAAGTAATCTGATATAGGTTATATATATACAATCACATTAAACATATTTCTGCATTAGTCATGTAATGAGAGAAGAATCAGAGCAAAAAGGAAAAACCTCAAAAAATAAAAACAACAACAAAAACAATAGAAATAGGATAGTTCGATCTGCATCCAGATTCAACAGGTGTTTTTTTTCTGGATTTGGAGAGCATTTTCCATCATGAGTCCTTTGGAACTATCTTCGACCATTGTATTGCTGAGAAGAGTCAAGTCTATCACAGTTGATCAGCACACAATGTTGTTGATACTGTGTACAATGTTCTCCTGGTTCTGCTCATCTCACTCAGCATCAGTTACTGTAAGTCCTTCCAGGTTTCTGAAATCTGCCTGCTCATCATTTCTTATAGCACAATAGTATTCCATTACATTCATATACCACAACTTGTTTAGCCATTCCCCAATTGATGGGCATCCCCTCAATTTCTAATTCCTTGCCACCACAAAAAGAACAGCTATAAATATTTTTGTACATGTGGGTCCTTTTTCCTTTTTTATGATCTCTTTGGGAAAAAGTCCTAATAGTGGTATTGCTGGGTCAAAGGGTATGCAGCTTTATAGCCCTTTGGGCATAGTTCCAAACTGTTCTCCAGAATGGTTGGATCAGTTCACAGCTCTACCAACAATGCATTAGTGTTCCATTTCTTCCACAGCTTCTCCAACATTTATTATTTCCCTTTTTTGTCATATTAGCCAGTCTGATAGGTGTCAGGTGGTACCTCAGAGTTGTTTTAATTTGTATCTCTCTAATCAATAGTGATTTAGAGCATTTTTTCATATGGCCATAGATAGCTTTGATTTCTTCATCAGAAAACTGCCTGTTCATATCCTTTAACCATTTCTCAATTGGGAAATGACTTGGATCTTATAAATTTGATTTAGTTCAGGGGCAGCTAGATGGTGCAGTGGATAGAGCACCGGCCCTGGATTCAGGAGTACCTGAGTTCAAATCCAGCCTCAGACACTTAACACTTACTAGCTATGTGACCCTGGGCAAGTCACTTAAACCCAATTGCCTCACTAAAAAAAAATTGATTTAGTTCCTGATATATTTTATAAATGAGGCCTTTATCAGAAGTACTGGCTATAAAAATTGTTTCCCAGTTTTCTGTCTCCCTTCTTTTTTGTTTGTTTGTTTGTTTGGTTTGGTTTTTGGTAGAGCAATGAGGGTTGTTACTTGCCCAGGATCACACAGCTAGTAAGTGTGAAGTGTCTGAGGTCATATTTGAACTCAGGTCCTCCTGAATCCAGGGCTGGTGCTCTATCTACTGTGCCACCTAGCTGCCCCCCCTGTCTCCCTTGTAATTTTGGATGCATTGCTTCTGTTTGTACAAAAACTTTTTAATTCAATATAATCAAAATGATTAATTTTGCATTTCATAATATTCTCTATCTCTTGTTTGGTCATAAATTCCTTTCCTTTCCATAGATCTGAGAGATAAACTATTCCCTCCTCTCCTAATTTGCCTATGGTATCACCCTTTATGTCCAAATCATCCAAATCATTTATCCATTTTGACCTTATTTTGGTATACAGTATAAGATGTTGGTCTATGCCTAGTTTCTGCCATACTATCTTCTGGTTTTCCCAGAAGTTTTTGTCAAATATTGAGTTCTTATTCCAGAAGGTGAAGTCTTTGGGTTTATCAAATGTAGATTACTATTGTAATTTAATACTGTCTCCTGTGTCTGACCTATTCTATTGATCTACCACTTTATTTCTTAGCCAGTACCAAATAGTTTTGACTGCTGCTTTATAGTAGAGCTTCAGATTTGGTACAGCTAGCCCACCTTCCTGTGCATTTTCTTTCGTTAGCTCCTTTGATATTCTTGACTTTTTGTTCTTCTATCTGAATTTTGTATTTATTTCTTCTAGCTATATAAAATAATTTTGGGTGGTCTGGTTGGTATGGAATAGCAGCAATAAAGAAAGTATTTGCAGATGGTAGAGTCCCCACCAACTATTATCGGAAATATTGTTCAAGTTTGAAGGAATCTTTATCTTACAAGGTAGGTTATTGTACTAAGTGCTAACAGGATATAGTACTTCTGGCTCCTAAAGAACTTAGTATATACATTATCTCATTTGATCCTCATAACACATATGGAAGGTAGATACTATTATTATTCTCACTTGTAGAAGAGGCTGAGAAGAAAACCAAGGGTGAGAGAGGTCTCATATCTAGTGGTCACACATTTAGTAAGTGGCAGAGAAAGAATCCAAAGCCAGGTTTTCTGTTTCTACTACTCTACTCTGCCTCTCAGTGATCTCCCTTGAGACTGGAGAGCTATGCTGTTAAACTGGGTAAATAAACCTTTTGACCTAGCAATACCACTACTTGTGACACACTGCCCTCCACTGGGGCAGTCAGAGGTTAAATGACCTAACCAGGGTCACTTAAGTAGTATTTTTTTGGCAGGGTAGTGAGGGTAAAGTGACTTGCCCGTGGTCACACAGCTAGTAAGTATTAAATGTCTGAGGCTGGATTTGAATTCAGGTCCTCCTGAATCCAGGGCCAGTGCTTTATCCACTGTGCCACCTAGCTGCCCCTGCAATACCACTATTAGGGCTATACCCACAAAGAGATCAAAGAAAGGGGAAAAGAACACATAGGCACAAAAATATTTATAGCAGCTCTTTTTGTGGTGGTAAATGATTGGGGACTGAGGGGATGCTCATCAATTGGGGAATGACTGAACAAGTTATGGTATATGGTTGTGATGAAATACTATTGTGTTATAATAACTGAGGAAGGGGATGGTTTCAGAAAAATCTGGGAAGGACTGTATGAACTGATGCAGAGTCAAGTGGGCAGAACCAAGAGAACAATCTACATAGTAATAATAATATTGTAAAGATAAGCAACTTTGAAATACCTATTAATTCTGATTAACACAATACCCCACCACAATTCAGAAGGACTCATGATGAAACATGCTATCCACTCCAAATGGAGAATTGATGGATTCCGAGTGCAGATTGAGGCATGTTTTCTTCTTTTTCTTGCTTTTTTCAGAACATGATTAATGCAGGAATTTATATTGCATGACTATACATATTTATAATAGGTTTTATTTTTCTTGACTTCTCAGTGAGGGGGAAGAAGGAGGGAGAGAATTTGGAACTGAGAATAAAATAAAATTGAATTTTAAAAAGTATATGGAGAGATTGATAACAAAGGAAAATAGCTACCACTTTATATGTACCAGGTAGTAAACTAGTAGAGCTAATTACTTCAGGAGGTAATACAAACTCCCTCGATAAGGCCAATCAAATCCTAAGAACAGCTTTATGACTTTTTAGGGAAAAATAATCCCTTTTGGGGGACAAAGGTGACACCTTGGTAGATACTGGTCCTATTTATTATAGCATCCTTAAAGTTAGTAGGGAACCGGCAGGCTTTCAAAAGTGATATTCCATAGCAGAGCATATGATTATTGTCTCATAATTGACTGAAACATGTTGAGAATACAAGATTCCACTATGAATATTGTTTAGTGCTTTTTAAAAAAAGCATTTAATTTGGTAAAACAAAATGCCACTTAAAAAAAATAATAAACATTTTTGGGTTCCAAATTCTATCCCTCCTTCCCTCTCCCCCCTCCCCCCTCCCTGAGGCAGTAAGCAATCTGATATAGATTATACATGTGCAATTACGTAAAACATTTCCATATTAGTCATTTTGTATAAGAAAACTTGAATAAAAGAAAAAAATGAAAGAAAGTGAAAAATAGCATGCTTCAGTCTGTGTTCAATCGATATCAGTTCTTTCCTTGGAGGTGGATAGCATGCTTCATCATTAATCCTTTGGGATTGTATTGGATCATTGTATTGCTGAGAATAGTTAAGTCATTCACAGTTCTTTATGGAACAATATTGCTATCACTCTGCACAATGTTCTCCTGCTTCTGCTCACTTCACCATACATCAATTCATCCAAGTCTTTCCAGGTCTTTCTTGAAATCAGCCTGCTTGTCATTTCTTATAGCACAATAATATTCCATTACAATCATATACCACAGCTTGTTTAGACATTCCCCAATTAATGGGCATTCCTTTCATTTCCTATTTTAAGCCTCCACAAAAAGAGCTGCTATAAATATTTTTGTACAAATAGGTCTTTTTCTCTTTGGGAGATGTCTTTGGGATATAAACCTAGCAGTGGTATTTCTGGATCAAAGGGTATGCACAGTTTTATAGCCCTTTGGGCATAGTGAGGACATCTTCTTGGTCCCAACAACATAACCTTTCAGCAAGATAAAATCATTAGTCACTTCACCATAGTGGACAAAACCTCCCAGAGTGTTGATCCCTGAAGTAGATGCACTGGTTTTGATCAGCTTGCCATCCTTGATCTGGTAATCCTGGCCAATCTTGTAGATTGTTTTGTTGCTCTCAGTGTGATGGTGGTAGCCCTTCTGACCAGCTCAAGTCACAGAGAAGGCCACTCTTGCAGGATGCCAAGCTTTAATACATGCCACCTTACATAGGCCCCCGTAAGTTTTTCAGGGCAGTTTCTTTGTGGGCCAGTAGCTGGTGACACTTTTGTAACCCTTGCCTTTGGTCATTCCAATGACATCAATCATCTCAACAGTTTCTCAGATACTCTGCCACCATTCACCTGGATTTCCATCAGGTGAGGCTTCTTCTGCCTCAGAGGGAGAAGGCGCATCTGGGTATGGGCAATGCCTTGGCTCACCTTGCCATCATCTTGCCACTTCTTGCAGTACTTGGTGAAGGCCTTTTTCTTGGACTTATGCCAATCCTTATAGAATCGTCTCTTACACTCATCATTGATATGCTCAGCAAAGATGGTTTTGATGTTCCAGAGGCCTCACAGGGTTTGTTTATAAACCAGAATGCCTATGGTGACCATGGGGAAGGTCTCTACAACAGTGACAGCCTTTAGCCACTTCCTTCCTGTTGATCTTTGAGCTGGACCTGTCCCCTTCTTGAATGATGTGGCTCATGCCTGACTTCTAGCCCAGAAGGGCTGTCAGGTGGATGGCCTTGGTGGGGTCATCTTTGGGGAAGTTCTTTACCTTTCCCTGGTGCCTGCTGCTTTGCTCTCCTTGCAGGAAGCCCAGAGATCCATTCCTGGGAACGGAGAACTTCCTGTGAGACATGCTGCAGCTGTTGTGGCTGTGGCTACTGCTAAGGCAAGCTGGAAGAGGAAACCAGTTTTCTACCTCTTGGGAATTTTCCTGTCTCAGATTGGAGGAAGGTCTACCACCTCCAGAGGGGGAGGGGAAAAACAAATACTGTCTTTGCCTTTCCTCCCTCTGCCTTCACTAGGCTACCCAGGTCTCTTTTTCTGCCTGTGTCAGCCCAGAGCCACTCTCTCAGCTATGTGGTCCCATCTGAGAGTATACTAAGTATAAGGGCCTCAGCAAACCACTCCCCCCCCCCCAGGATGTGTGTAAACGAGATTAGAAAAATGTCCCCCATTAAAAATGAGGTTAAACAGCATCAACTAGGCCTCAGTTTCCATATCCATAAGAGACAGGTGTTGCACTAGACAGCTAGATGATCTTTAAGGTTCCTTCCAAGCCTTAGTGTGCTCTGATCCCAGCATTTGGCTGGCCCTTTGCACTAGAAAAGAGCACGTGGCACAAGCAAGCAGGGCCTAAGCCAAGAAAAGCTTTGTTTTTCCTTCTCTCCTCTGGATCCCATCATCATCTGAGAACTGTAGGGGCTCCTCTCCAAGCAGCACATAACACGTGGAAGCACTGTGAGGAAAACACCCCACCCCCGCAATGCTTTAGACTTTTCTCCAGAACTTCCTCTGCTTGTGATGGAAAGCTCAGACTTTTTATGCTGAATTGATCATGGATTCCAGCTTCTGAGCCCATTTCTCCCGGGTGCTACTGTGAAGATCCCTGGCCAGTTAGCTCTCAGGGGCCCACCTACCGGAATACCAAGTCACCTTCAGCAGGCAGGCAAACAACTGCACCCCTATCCCCTGCAGTCCCCTGAGTCATTATCTATCTCCCTTAGAGAAACCGCAGGTTCTGCTTGACCCATATAAGCCAATTAGGAAGCAAGGGCACACAAACCCAGGTCCAGAAACTCTATGACTCCCTGACCTGTGAGTCTTGCTAATAAAAGCCCCATATTGCACCAGAAAACCTTGCCTTGGATCATAAGCTGGAGTCTAGGACTGGACAGAGCCTCCTCAGCAGGCTCACCGACTTCCCAGGACTCACCTTAGGGAAAGTAGACGTCTAGACCCAGGATGGGAGCGTGACCTGGTGACCCATCAGCAGGGACACCAGAGCTGGGACTAAGGGCTTTCCTGGAACCATGTACTCTTCAGGCTTCCTCCTACCCATTCTTCCACACTGACCTCCCCCCCCCCCGCCCCCAACCACATAAAGCAGCAAAGGAAAGGACACGAGAACTGCCAACCTACTGATCCTTAGAGGTTTCTGGGCCAGCCCACCCAATTTACAGAAAAGGAAACTGAGGCCCAGGGAGGGAAAGTGACCTGTTTAAGGTCACACAGGCAGTAAGTGGCAAAGCAAGGGGAAAGGCTCGGGCCTTCAAATTGACTTCAAGTTGAACACTCTTTCAGAGTTCAGTGTTCTTTCCTTCCCTGGCCCCACACTGCCTGCCAAGGGAAGTCAGAGCTGATTGTGTTTAACCCTGAGTCTTTCTCTCTGCATCTGAAAATTCTAAACTCAGATCAATTTTTTAAAAATAAATTTTTTGCTGATTTTTTTACATCATTGTAACTTTCCCTAGTAGCCATTTTTCTCCCCTTTCCATAGTGCCATCTTATATAATAAATAATATTAAAAAAAAAGAAAAATAAGAGGAAAAAATCCAGCATAACTGATTGGTACATCAAAAAAGTTTAAAAATATATTCAATGTATCACATTTGTGGACTTCCCACCTTTGCAAAGGGGTAGAGTTTGAAGTGCCTTCTCATATCTCTTCTTTTGAGTTGTATTTTTTTTTTTGGCAGGGCAACGAGGGTTAAGTGACTTGCCCAGGGTCACACAGCTAGTAAGTGTCAAGTATCTTTGGTGGGATTTGAACACTCAGGTCCTCCTGAATCCAGGGCCAGTGCTTTATCCACTGCACCACCTAGCTGCCCCAGCTGAGTCATTTATTTTATTATTATTTTTTTGAGGCAATTGGGGTTAAGTGACTTGTCCAGGGTCACACAGCTAGTAAGTTTCAAGTGTCTGAGGCTGGATTTGAACTCAAGTCCTCCTGAATCTAGGGCCGGTGCTTTGTCCACTACACCACCTAGCTGCCCCAGCCGAATCATTTATTTTGTTTTTTGGTTTTTGGTTTTTTTTTTTGCAGGGCAATGGGGCTTAAGTGACTTGCCCAAGGTCACACAGCTAGTAAGTGTCAAGTGTCTGAGGCCGGATTTGAACTCAGGAACTCCTGAATCCAGGGCCGGTGCTTTATCCACTGCGCCACCTAGCCACCCCTTTTTTTTTTTTTTTTGTTTTTTTCCTGAATCATTTATTTTTACTAATTTTGTTTGGACAATTCCACTCCAAATGTTCATATGGACTATTTGTGTCCAACCTGTGGTAGAGCATTCTGAGCTGACTGATCAACCATAGTCAGACACATTGTACCTTCACTCCAAAATAGTGATGCCATTTTGGTCCTTTTCAAGAATGAAGGACGATGACCAACCAATCATTCATTCTAATTTTGTAGCATTCACTTTTGGGGTTTTTTGGTGACTGTTCTTTCCATTTGTATTGCTTTAATCATTCTGTATGTTGTTTTCTTGGCTCTGCTTGCTTCATTCTGCATCTGTTCATGTAAATTTTTCCGTGCTTTTTTATATTCATCATTTTTGTAATTTCTCATAGCATAGCAATGTTCTATTACATTCATGTACCACAATTTGTCAAGCCATTACCCAATCAATGGCCATCTATTTTGCCCCCAGTTCTTTGCTAATACAAAAAATGTAATTATTTTTGGTTTATATCAGGATTATTTTCCTATCAATGACCTCTTTAGGGTATAAGTCTAGTAGTGAAATCTTTGAATCAAAGGTTATGGTCGTTTTAGTCACATTACTTGCACAATTCAAAATTGCTTTCCCAAATGGTTATACTGATTCACTGCTCCACTAATAATATACTAGTGTGCCTATCTTTCCATAATCCTTCTAACATTGAGTATTACCATTTTTATCATCTTTGCTAATTTGTGTGGTATGAGGTGAAAACTCAGGGTGGTTTCAATTTGCATTTCTCTTAATTTCATTGATTTGGTGCATTCTTTAATATGGTTGTTAATAATTTACAAATCTCCTTTTGAAAACTTATTTGTTCATATCCTATGACCACTTATCTTTTAGAACATGGCTTTTGGTCTTACTTATATCTGTTAATTATTCATCTTGGAGATTAAACCCTTATTAGAGAAATTTGACACAAAGATTTTTTTCTCATTCCACTTCGCTTATCCTATGTGGATTAATTTTGTTTGTGCAGAAACTTTTCTGTTTCATGTAATCAATGTTGTTGTTGTTGGTTTTGTTTTTTGTTTTTTGTTGGTGAGGCAATTGGGGTTAAGTGACTTGCCCAGGGTCACACAGCTAGTAAGTGTTAAGTGTCTGAGGCTGGATTTGAACTCAGGTCCTCCTGAATCCAGGGCCGGTGCTCTATCCACTGCGCCACCTAGCTGCCCCTCATGTAATCAATGTTACTAATTTTCTATTTTGTAATTGTCTCCATCCTTTGGTAAGAATACATCGTCTTGGGGGGCAGCTAAAGAGGCACAGTGGATAAAGCACCAGCCCTGGATTCAGGAGGACTTGAGTTCAAATCTGGCCTCAGATACTTGCTGTGTCACCCTGGGCAAGTCACTTAACCCTCATTGCCATGAAAAAAAATACATCTTCTTCCCACAGCTATAAAAAGTATATAGTCTGCCTCTCTTCTAGTTTTTTTATGCTATGATCTTTTATATTAAGGTTGTATATCCATTTGGAATGCATTGTGGAAATTTTGGGGCAGCTAGGTGGTGTAGTAGATAGAGCACTGGTCCTGAAATTGGGAGGACCTGAGTTCAAATCTCACTTCAGACACTTAGTTGTGTGAACCTGGACAAATCACTTAACCCCAATTACCTTAAACTTCTGGAGCCATCTCCAGTTGTCCTGATGTATATCTTGCCACAGGACCCAGGTGGCTCTGGAGGAGAGAGTGAAGTTGGTGACCTTGCATAGCCCTCTCTCACTTAAATCCAATTCACTGCAAATCATGACATCACCCCTGATGTCATGGCATTCTTCTAGAATGAAGACAAACAACATAACAACATTGTGGAATATGGTATAAGATGCAGGTCTAAGCCTACCAGACTGTTAACCAGTTCTTAGTAAATAGGGAGGATTTTCCTAAATGATTTATGTTTTCTGTTTTATCAAACACTGGGTTATTGAGTTCTATTGTTTCTGATTCTCCCTTATCTAGTCGGTTTCATACCATATGTTTTTGTGGGGCAATGAAGGTTAAGTGACTTGTCCAGGGTCACACAGCTAGTAAGTGTTGTGTCTGAGGCTGGATTTGAACTCAGGTCCTCTCAAATACAAGGCTGGTGCTCTATCACTGCGCCACCTAGCTGCTCCGTCTTTACCTATCTTTATGCCTTGTCTTACTGTATTGCTAACTACAACCATATAAATAATAGAGAGGAGAGTGGGCATCTTTTCTTCACTCCTTTAGGTACTAGGAAAGGTTCTGGTATATCCCTACTGCATATGATGCTTGCTTTTGGTTTTGGATATATACTCTCTATATTTTTTTTAAATGCCTCACAGTCTATACTTTGTAGAGTTAAACATAAATGAGTGCTGTACTTTTTCAAAGGCTTTTCCTCTAATGAGATAATCATGTGATTTTGGATGCTTTTGTTTGTAATATAATTAATTATCTTGATTGTTTTCCTAACGTTGAACCATTGTTGTATCCCTGGTATAAATCCAACTTGTTCCTAATGAATGATTTCTTGCATGAATAGCTATTATCTGTTTAACAGCATTTTATTTAAAATTTTTGAATTGATATTCATTAATGATATTGGTTTGTAGTTCTGTACTTCACCCTTCCCTGGTTTAGGTTTAGGACTATATTTCTATCATAAAAGGTAGGGTGCTTTGTTTCTCAATTTTTGAGAATAATTTGTGTAATATTGATACTAATTGTATTTTAAAAGTCAGAATTCTCCCAGGAACCTATTATTAGCAGGAATTTTTTGTTTTTTATTTCCTTTACAACTAGATCTGTTTTCTTTTCTGAGATTGAATTATTTAATGTGTCTGTTAGTTTGGCCCTCTGTTAGTTTGGGTATTTTATATTTGTGAGGATATTCCTCTCTTTTGTGCTTTGTTTTCTTAGAATAGTAGACAATTCTTTATATTTCTTTTGGTTTTATTGTGATTTTACCTTACTCATTTCCTACTTTATCGATTAGCTTTTCATCCTTTTTAAAAATCAGCTTGGCTAATGTTTTATGAATTTTATGTGTCTTTTCAAAACACCAGCTTTTAGTTTTATTTATCATTTCTATGGATATTTTTGGTTTTGGTTTTTGTATTTCCCCTCCAATTTTTAATATCTTCCTTGTGCTTATTTTAGCTTTGTTTTTTTAATTTAAAAAATGCATATTCATTTTAAATCAATTCTATTTTTTATTTTGTTAATGTATGTTTGTAGAGATATGTTTTCCCCCCTGAGGACTGCCTTAACTACATCCCAGAAATACTGGTATGTGGTTTCATTTATCACTTTATTTTGCATAATTATTCATTGTTTTTTATTATTTGTTCTTTCACTCACACACATCCTCATGATTTAGGATTTAATTGTTAAATCTCCATTTTGGTCTGTGTCTTTTGTTTATGTTTCCTGAATATATGAATAGTTTTATTGCATTATAGTTTATAAATGACATAGTTACTATTTATGCCTTTTTATATTTGCAATATCTCTCAGCCCTAATACATGATCAATTTTTGTAAAAGTTCCATGCTGTGGAAAAAAAAAAGGAGTCGCCCCCTCATTGACATTTCAATTGAATTCAACAAGCACCAGAATACTGTTCAGGAGATGTGTGTGTGTGTGTGTGTGTGTGTGTGCGCGTTTGTGCACATGTGCACATGCAAGGGAGCACATGGGCACATGTGTGTGCACACATGTCTAAATCAAACCCTTAGTTTTCTCAGAGCACTTTGCCTGACCCTGTCACTGTTGCACCTTTCTCAACCTTCCTTATTGTATAGTGTCCTGCTGCATTAAAGTTGAAGTGGCTAGACAAAAGTGAAATATCAATTGGTAAAAAGTAACCGGAGTATTCTAGATCTAGAGCTGGAAGGGGCCTCATAGGTCATTTAGTCCACTTCCCTCATATTACAGATAAGGAAACTGAGGCCAGGAAAGTTTTAAGTGACTTGCCCAAGGTCACCCAGCTAGTAAGCAATGGAGCCAGGATTTGAACCCAGGGTCTCTGCATTCAAATCCAATCCTTTTCCCACTGCCCCACACCTAGCGCTTGGAAGCACATGTCTCAAGAACACACATACACATCCAGTTTATTTCAGTGGATCAGTAAGCATTTATTAAGCACCTACTATATGCTAAGCACTCAGGATAGTAAGAAAGGTAAAAGACAGTCCCTGCTTTTTAAGAACAATACTCAACAAATGGGTTACAAATCCAAAAAGTGAAAACCACCAATACTGGCAAAGCCTTTAAAAATCTGGTCCCAACACCATAGAAGGTGATCTTTCCCTTTCAGTGATGTTGGGGCTGGGGACTGAAGGTCATGGGGAAGAGTTAATAGAAAAACCAGGGGGGCAGCTAGGTGGAGCAGTGGATAGAGCACAGGCCCTGGATTCAGCAGTACCTGAGTTCAAATCTGGCCTCAGACACTTAGCACTTACTAGCTGTGTGACCCTGGGCAAGTCACTTAATCCCAATTGCCTCACAAAAAAACCAAAAACCAACCAACCAAACAAACAAAAAAACCCCCCAAACCAGGGAGGTAGCTGGGCTTCAGGTTTGGAGAGTGGTGGCCCTGCCCTGGCTAATGGTTTTCCTAATCCAGGGTGCTGTACCCTTGAGCTGGTGTTTAAACAGTGCTCTGAGTCAGCTCAGTGTTAGCAGTAGTTGAAGTCAGAGGAACAAGAAAATTTATATTGCTTATTGATGGATGCTTTTGGCAAAATGGAAGAAAAAGGGAGGCGAATGACGCTGTGATTTGGTATCCAGATTGGATTGAGTTTGAAGTGTGGCAATACTTTATTAGGAAATCAGGCGGTATAAGGAGCAGGGTGAGAAACTCAAGGAGCAGCAGGCCTAGCCTAATCCACTAGCAATTTGAACAGTCCCTTTTTTTCCCCTGCCCAGGGGATCAAGTTACTTGGAATAAGGGATTTCGAGCTGAAAGGGGCCTCGGAGGCCATCCAAAACAGCTGCCTCCTTTACGGATGGGGAAAAAGGGGCCCAGAGAGGGGAAGGATTTTACCTAGAGACACCCAGGTAGCAAGTGGCAGAGCTGGGACCGGAACTCAGGACCTCTGCCTCCAAATACAGAGGGTCTTCCACTCCACCAAAGGTCCAAAGCAGGGCTTCTAAACCTTGTTTTGTGGCCCGGGTGCCTTGGCAGTCTGGGGCAGCCTACGGACCCCTTTTCAGAATCATGGTTTTAAATGCATAAAATGAACTACATAGGATTACAAAAGAAGAAACCAATTCTATGGAAGTACAGTTGCCAAAATATAGTGAAAAACCAAACAAGTTCATGGGTCCCAGGTGGACTTGAACAAATTCTGAGCACACAAAGTCTATTTATACAACAAAGCAGCATAGACTTTTAGACCTGGAAGGGACATTAGAGGCTCAAAACTAGAGCCAACCAGAGAAGGGCATTCTCGATGCCTGTATTGGAGGGTCCCCTCTTTCCCTCCTGTGGTCCACTGGTCCCAGGCTTCTGAAAGGGGTGAGGAGAAAGGCAGGCCCTGGGAGAGGGCAAGAAAGTGGGGGTCCCGTGTCAGCAGAAAGATGGAGGCTGCACCCTCTCGTGGTGTAACTACACCCTTTGTCAGACTATCCCTTGTGTAGGCTTTATGGGCCTCCCTCTCAATCATCTTTGTGTGGGTCACCATCCCTGCCCCGCCCCCAACTGGTTTCATCCTAAGTGGGGAAAAATGCCTCTTTCATCTAGTCCAACCCTTTTATTTTACAAAGGAGGAAACCGAGGCTCAGAGTGGAGACCTTTTCATTATTTCATATTAGCACTATGAAGGGGCTATATGAAATACTTCTCCATTCTAACAATTTTAGGGAATGAAAAAAGGATTGATAAAATAAATCTGATTTCTAAAGTATTTTACCGTCTACAAAGCACTTGCCTTACAACAGCCCATCAAGGGAGGCAGTGCAAGTATCATCATCATCCCCATTTCATATAAATGCACAAAGGATCTGAGATCTCCTGAGATACACTCGAGGCATGGTCATCCCATCTACCTGTGTATACCGGAACCTGTCTATGACAGTATATTATTTACTGTATGAGCTGACTACTTCCTGAAGGGAGAATAGACTAAAAATACTGTGTCTAGTGGAAAAATATCACGATTTGCAATACTGCTCTGAGTTTTTTTATGGGGAGACTTCTTTTCATGCTGACCCCAGGCCCATGTTCTCATCTCCTTGTTACCAAAATGTAACAAACGTGTTTTGAAAATCCACTTAGTCCCTTTTTATTATTAATTTATTTTGCTGAACTTTCCAAAAGCCTCTAAAGAGTTATATATACATCCTTTTTCTAGAAGGTCAGGGCAATCAATGCTGCTCACTGCCCTGGGCAGATAGACAGAAATACTTTGATGCCATTGATTGGACAGTGCAGTAGATGCTATATAAATGTTTGCTCTTCTTCTTCTTCTTCTTCTTCTTCTTCTTCTTCTTCTTCTTCTTCTTCCTTCTTCCTTCTTCTTCCTTCTTCCTTCTTCTTTCTTCTTCTCCTCTGTGTTTGGGGGAGGGGTGGGATAAGGGAGCAGGAATTTGGCAGACTTGATTTTCCACTCTTGTCACTTTGTCAAATGGGATGCTCCCATCTCCCCGTGGACACTACAACAAACTGTTTATGTTCAGGGCATGTACTAGGCACTTTCTTTGAAGGGAAGGCACTAGATTCCATATGTACCCCTGCCTATCACCAGAAGAGCCCAGCTATATCACAGAACCTCAGTATTTCAGAGATGCTACCTCGGTGGGCATCTTGTCCAACCTGTATGCTATAATGCATCTAAGAGTTGGTCTTCTGGCCTCTGCTTGAAGGCTTCCAGGTGAAGACCACTACCTTCTGGGACAGTCCATTTCCCTTTGGGACAGCTCTAATTATTAGGAATCTTTGCGTAATATTGAATAGAAACCTGCCTCTCTGAAACATCCGCCCATTGTTCCTGGTTTTTCCCTCTATGGCCAAATAGAACAAGTCTGATCCCTCTTCCAGCTGCTAGGTGGTGTAGTGGATACAGCATCAGGCCTGGGGTCACAAAGACCTGAGTTCAAATCTAGCCTCAGACACGTACTAGCTGTGAGACCCTGGGCAAGTCACTTCAATATGTTTGCCTCCGTTTTTCATCTATAAAATGAGCTGTGGAAAGAAATGGCAAAACCGCTCCAGTATCTGTGCCAAGAAAACCCCAAAAGGGGTCATGATGAATCAGATACAACTGGAAGGACTGAACAGCAACAACAATCCCTATTCCACATGGCGGCCTTAAAAGTGTTTAAAAACACTTCAAATGACCCATCAACACATTTTTTCAGTGCCTAGCATTGTGCCACATGCCAGGGATACAAAAGTAAGACACTCTTTACCTACAAGTTTATGTTCTACTGGAGGAGGAGTTATAGCAATATGTTCACGGATAATAAATAAATTTAAGATATACACAAACTATAGACTTAAAGACAGCTGTCACGCCCCCTCTGAGTCTTCTCTTCAGCAGACTAAGCATTCACAGTTCTTTCAACCAATGCTCCCATGACGCGGACTCAAGGCCCTTCATCATTCTGACTGCCTTCCTCTGGACAGTCTCCAACTTGCCAACATCCTTCCTGAGTTGTGGTATGCCATGTGTTTCCCTGTATTTATCCATGTTGTACTTTATAAGTTGGGGTCCCCTTATTCCGTAAAGTCGGCTGAAGCTGGAAGTGCTCTGTGTAATGTCCCTGTACCAGGATACCTTGGTTGAACCAATCAGCAAGCGTTTTTGAAGCACCTGCTATATGCCCTGTATGTTCCATGGAAAGAACACTAGACGTAAAGTTAAGAGACCTGGATTTTATTCAGTTTTCGTCAGAACTAGGTTGTCTAGGTTTTCATGACACTGTTCTCTGTTGGTTTTCCCACCTCCAACTGCCTATACAGGTCTGGAACTCAACATGCCCAAATGGAAATTATCTTCCCCCAAACCCTTCCCTCTCCCTAACTTCCCAGTTACTGGTACCACCATCCTCCCAGTCACCCAGACTTGTGTCATCCTCGACACTTCAGTCTTCTCATCCCCTATATCCTATCACTTGTGAATTCTTGTCATTTCTAAGTTGACAACCTATCTTGTATGTGCCCCTTTCTGTTGTCTGATACTGGCATCCACCTGGTGTAGACCCTCTTCATCTTGCTCTCGGACTGTTGCAAGAACCTGCTGGTTGGCATGTTGCCTCAAGTGCCTTCCCCACTGCTGTGCATACTCCACTTAGATGTCCACTGAATCTTCCCCAAGCCTAGGTCTGACCTCGTCACCCCTCCCCCCACTCCCTTAACTCCAGGGGCTCCTTATCACCCCCAGGATCAAAGACACAATCTTGTCCTTGGCTTTCAAAGAGGTTCCTAGCCGGGCCCCTTCCTACCTTTCCACTCTTGCTCCTTGCCCTCTGTGGCGTCGCCTGCGGTCCAGTACCATGGGCTTCCTTGCACAGGGCACTCCACCTCCAGATTCTGAGCATTTCTACTGGCATGTTGCCCATCGCCGGCACTCTGTCCTCCTCCTTTCCCCCTCCTGGCTTCCTGCACTTCTCAGCTAATGCCCCTGCTCCAACAAGGGGCCTTCCCCCTGCACGTGGTCTCCAATGAACCCCGAGTGCGCCTTGTGTGCCTGTTGTCTCCCCCATTAGAGTGTGAGCTCAGTCAGGGCAGGGACTGGATTTTGCCTTTCTCTCTATCCCTAGCCCTTAGCACGTGCCTGGCACATAGTAGGTGCTTAATAAATGCTTGCTGTCTGAGGGCCCCTCAGCTTCTTTGGCCTCCCTCCCTCCCTCCCTCCCTCTGTTGGCATGTCCTGCAGCCACCTCCAGAGGGGGAGGGGAGAAAGAACTGCAGTAGCAGCCTTTGCCTTTCCTCCTCTTGCCTCTACTGGATACCCAAGTCTCCTCTTCTGCCCATGCCAGCCCAGGACCACCCTCTCAGCTATGGGGCCCCATCGGGGGTATACTCAGTTGTGGGCCTTGGCCCCCTAGCATGTGTGTGGACAAGGTCAAAGAGGCCACCCATTAAAACTGCGGATAGGCAGCATCAGCTAAGCCTCAGTTTCCCTATCTGTAAAAGGATGGGGTTCGACTAGATTCCTAGGGGGTCTTTTTTGGGGGGGGCAATGAGGGTTAAGTGACTTGCCCCGGGTCACACAGCTAGTAAGTGTCAAGTGTCGGAGGTCCCATTTGAACTCAGGTCCTCCTGAATCCAGCGCCAGTGCTCTATCCAGTGAGCCACCTATTTGCCCTGCCTAGGGGGTCTCGAAGCTGGCTAGGACCTAGGCCTGTGGCCAGCCCTCTGCAATGCAAAGAGCACACGTGGCATCCTGGGGCAGGGTTACGTGCCCCTCCTGCCACGGCGCCAAAAGATGCCAGGGACAGCACCCACCCATGGGGGGAGGGGCATCTGAGCCCTAGTCCGCATGTGCAATGCACTCCCCCTCATTGTAGGGTGAGGGGTGCCCAGCTCCATATATACACCTGCCCCACCCTCCGCTGCCTCGCTGCGCCTTTGGAAGATTGCTGAGCAGTAGGTAGGCTGGGGGCTCCTTAGCAGTCTTGGGGCAAACAGGCCCTCAGTGGGCAGGAGGCGGGGGGAGGCCCTTGGTGAGCAGGGGGGTCTGGGGCCTTGAGTGGGCAGGAAGTAGGGGGGAAGGCCCTGGGTGGGCAGGAGAGGGGAGCTGCTCCCAGGGCTAAATGGACGCTCTTGGTGCCCCGGCTGCAGCCCACTTGTGGATGCCCCGTTTGTGTCTCAGATCCAGCAACCTTTAGGAACTTGGG
Source organism: Dromiciops gliroides (assembly GCF_019393635.1). Classification (NCBI taxonomy): domain Eukaryota; kingdom Metazoa; phylum Chordata; class Mammalia; order Microbiotheria; family Microbiotheriidae; genus Dromiciops; species Dromiciops gliroides. The sequence goes on from NC_057867.1 coordinate 50,554,723, forward strand.
CGAGGTTTCCACAGAGTGGGCAGTGACAGGTGGGAGGGCGGCCGTGGGGCAGCCTTTGGCCTCTTGGCCTGAGGTGGGGCCTGCCTGGCCAACTGGTGAGCGGCCCAGGGGCAATCCCGGACTCCTGGAAGCCCGGCCCGTTTGTTTCCCTTCCTTCCCCTCTCCCTGGAGCAGTGAGTGAGTGAGTGGCCTTCACCTGTGGGGGTGGGGACTGGAAGGTGCCAGCGTGGGCCTGAGGAGGCGGGGAGGCGCTGGAAAGCAATGGAAAGCAAAGGAAGGGGGAGGGGGGCAGGAAAACACATGCTTAGAGATGTTGGGCTAGTGAGGAGGGAGGGGAGGCCCAGGAGAGGAGGGTGGAAAGTGGACAACTAGGAGGAGGTAGGCAGGTGCTTAGGAGCCAGCAGCCAGGCCCATGGAAAGCAAGAGAGAAGCGCTGGCGAAGGTGGTGACGGGAGGTCCAAGAATAAGGAGAGGAGGGGGGGGGTGAGTGGGGGGGATGGTGGCCGAGAAGGGGCAACAGGATCCTAGAGTAAATCTACGGCCCCGGAAATCTGCGCAGCAGCAGGAGGGGGGGCCGGGAGGGAGGGAGGTAAGTGCGTGGGAGCACGTGCCATGGGAGGGGTAGGTTCTTAGGGTGCCCCTGGTGCAAAGGAAGGAAAGAAAGGAAAGGGATCAAGCACTTGATGGGTGGAGGGAGGCGCTAGTAGGAGCCTTATGCTCCTACCATAAGCCACGTGCTTATGGATGCTGGTGGACTGAGAAGAAAAAGGAGAGAGTGCGCTTGCGCAGCGTGGCCCCCCACGAAGCGAAGTACCACGTGCTTAGGGAGCCTAGCTGAGAGCTGTGCAACTGCTGTACCTAGGGCAGCCACAGGGGACGCTCTCATCTGCCCCAGCCAACCCGCCTATCCGTTCCCGGCCCCGCTCCACCCCGACCCTTCTGCCCCCACCTGCCTTAATTAACTGGTCACACCCGTGCTCCTCACTCCAGGGGTTCCGTGGTCTTTGTGGTTCATCATTCAGGCAGTGGCCGCCACCTGACCTTCCTCCTCCCAGGGATTCTCCCCAGCAGCAGTAGGAGCGGCGGCGGCAGCAGCAGCAGCAGCACCCTACTCCCAGCCTCGGACCCACAGTAAGCTCACTTGGCCTCCTCCTTTCTCCATACTAGGTGGGGCGGGCGGGGATAGGGTGGGGACTAGGGTTGGCCTGGGGTGAGGGCCTGTGAGGTACCCTCCTGGCTTCTAGTCCTGGCTTCCAGTCCTGCCTTCTTCCCTGCCCACTCGTGTGACCCTGAGAGAGTCAACTTCCCAGGGTCATAGAATCTCTGGCCTGCCATGGAATGGATCCCAACTTTCCGAAATGAGCGGGTGCTTAGAGGTCAGCTAGGACGAGCCCCTTATTTTGGGTTTGGGAGAAGGAAACTGAAGCCACGGGAGCCCAAGAGATTTTCCCAAGGTCAACCAGTCCTTAGTAAATAAGCATCAGGTGTGACCAAGGGCCAAGGAATCCCAGCCCATGCCAGTGCGCTCTCTCCCTCTCTTTCTTTCCTTCTTTCCCGAGCTCCCCAACCCTTCTGACCTCCTTCATTTTCTTACTGGGCAAAATGGGGCTGGGGAGACAACATCTGGACCACTGTCCTCCCGAGGTTGTTTTTGTGAGGGAGAGAACCGTACTGAGGCTCACCCAGTGCCATAGAGGTGTGGGTCAGGATCCATGAGCAGAGACTCCTTACTTTTTCTTCCATCCCCCGGAGCTTTGAGCAGAGCAGAGCAGAGGAGTCCTGCAGGGAAAGGACCTTCTATGGGCTGGAGACGATGCATTTTATGGGTCCAAGATAGTGGGGTTTAGGGGGAAAAGCCAAGGTTTTCAAAGAGAATGGTCTCTTCTCTGAAGACCTGGCATCTGAGGAAGTTGTCCTGGCCTGCCTGAGGTTTTGAGAGCAGACTTCTAACTGTTGAAGCTCTTTAGAGATCACCAATAACTGAGTACCTTTCAGGCATACCAAGTACTTTTCTCACAACAGCCCCCAGTCAGGTGAGCCACATGCCTGTTTTGTGGTGTATACTAAACCTTTAAAATCCAGTAAAAAACATGTTTATCCTAGCCCCTTGTTACTTGAACTTGGAGTGTGTTCAGTTTCCCTGATCGGAGCTATCAGTGTATCTAGGTTATATAAAAAAATTTCTATGAATCCTCTCTGGGTCAATAAGCCTAATGAAATTATTAGTCTAAATGATTTTTCTGTCTTCTTCCTCCAAGTGGTCTTGGTATAAGATTAAAATGAATGAGTATGGGGCACAGCTGGGTGGCTCAGTGGACAGAGTGTGGGCCCTGACCTGAATTCAGGTCTGGCCTCAGACACTTGACACTTACTGGATGTATGACCCTGGGCAAGTCACTTAACCCTCATTGCCCTGCAAAAAAATGAATGAGTCTGCCTAAAAAGGGGAACATTTGTACAATGGCGCAAATGTAGTTCCCAAGGCAAAATGTTGTCATCTTCAGAAATACTTTTTAAAAAAACCCAAAAAAGAAATACTTTTGCTGTGAATCCTAGAAAGAGCCTTCTCTCCAAATTCTTTATACCCCAAGCACTATAGGTGAGCTAATTTCGCCCTTATGAACTTACTCTATTTGCTTAAGAATGGATTTTAAACAATCAGCACTTACAGTGCTGTGCATGTGTATAAATGTGTGCAAAATATGTACATAAACATTTACATTTATACATACAATGAGATATATGTATATATACATGCATAGACACACACATATATAGTATACTTACTGCAAATTTACCATTTTGGTTTTATATTTTTTTTCATTTTTTGCTTTGTTTTGAAATTTTTGTTTGGCTTGTGATGGTATGTTTTCAGATCTACTGTTGGTGAGCTTTCTAGAGAACTGAGGTTAGTAAGTGCCAGGCTGGGGGGGGGGTCCCACAGCCAGGATGTGTCAGATGTTCGCCTTGAATCATACCACTTGGCTTCAAGGCCTGCTTTCTGCTGCTTTAGGTGCCCATCCGACCTGTATTGGTGCTAAATTTCCTCAATCAGGAGTTCCCTAGATAAAGGAAATCATGGAGTCAATTCTAATCACCCTATAATAGGGGTCCATAACTGGAGATTTGTGAATGGAAACATTTTTTTAATGACTGGATTTCAGTATCATTGGCTTCCTTTGTAAGTCTCTGTGTGTGTATGTGTGTATTTTTTTTTTTTTTTTGCGTGGGGCAATGAGGGTTAAGTGACTTGCCCAGGGTCATACAGCTAGTGTCAAGTGTCTGAGGCCGGATTTGAACTCAGGTCCTCCTGAATCCAGGGCTGGTGCTTTATCCACTGTGCCACCTTGCTGTTCCTAAGTCTATGTATTTTTTTAATTTAAAAACCACATTATCAGAAGGGGTATGTAGATTTACCACAGCAGGAATTCTTCACTTTCTGGGAGCCATCACTCTGCTGAAGCCTGTGGATGGGCCCCTTCTCAGAATCATGGTTGTAAAGGCATAGACTAGAATCCATCCTGATGCATAGAATTCCTTTTCCCAAGGAAACCAGTGATATTCAAATATAGTGATCAAAGTATTTTTTGAAAAAGTTCATGGACCCCAGGTTAAGAATCCCTATTTTAATCCTTTAAACCTGGAGCCTTCAGGATTCTTCCCAGCTCTGACCACATCTTTATGTCAGCAGAATAAGTCAAGTAGAGTAGGAGACCATCTCAGTAACTTTTGAAAAGCAACATTATTAACTTCTGATAAAGCAGTTCTTAAATGGTCATGGATTACCTTTAACTGGTAGTTTTTTAACAGTTATTTTCAAAGTTTAATAATAAAACTGTTTAAAAGTACTATGAATTTAAGAATTTAAGATCAAACCCCAGTATAACTAATTAGATCTTGTCAGTCATTTTACCCTGGAAATGTACCATAATGCTTGAGTCATCTCCCAGGGATTCTTTCCCCATCCATTCCCATTTACTTTTTCACTCTTTGGTCATAGTGAGTACTCTGTTTTCTTGGTTCTTCTTTTTTCACTTGATATTGTTTCATTAAGGTCAGTTCAGTTTTTTTAAGCTATTATGCTTGTCAGTTCTAATTCTGACCTGTGAATGTGTCCAAATAGATTGAACCTTTCCCCTGTTGTTGGACATTTAAATTACTTCCCAGTGTTTTGTAAGGCCAAGTAATGCTGCCATGTAAAGTTCCAAATAGCTTTTTTGGGGGGCGGGGGCGGGGGAGGGAGAGGGAATGATTGATATTCTTTGAGAGTATGTTCCCAGCAGTGAGATTATTGGCTAACACTTTCTTCTGCAGGGATTTAGGCTTTCAAGAAAATTTGGCCAGGCATTGCTGAAAGCAGTGAGCCCTTGTATTTGGTACGTTTAGAAGAAGGACCACCTGATTTAAATGGAGACACCCAAGGGAGCAGGAGACAGGGGTAACAAGGGAAAGGTACTGAGGTAGTCCCTCAAGCTGCTCACACTTGGGGAAGGGTCCAACACCTTCAGAGTGGAACTGGGAAAGGGTTAGGGAAGGAATAGAACCAGGGAGGTCACCAGAAAACCTTGGGCACGATGGTCTTGAGGCTATGTCAGGAAGAGGGATTATTTGAATTGAAAGCTATCCAGTATGAATGAAATCAATACAGTTAGAATAAGAAGAGAGCTAGAGTGAGAGTGAGGGAAAAGACCCTATGCCCCCGATGTGTTTGTAAGTCTGGTGTGCAAGATACGGAGGGAATTGCCCCAAATCTGTAAGACTGAGAACCAAGCCTTGGTTGATAAATGGGAAAAGGATATGAATAGGTTTCAGAAGAAGAAATGCAAACCTGTGAGCGTCCATAAGGACGCTTGCTCCAACTCACTACTAAGAGAAATGCAAATTAAAGCCAACAAAAAACATGAGGTTTTACCTCATGCATCAAATTGGCAAAGAGGATAAGAGATAGAAGTGGACTGCTGGAAGGGCTCTGCCAAGTTCGGGAGCCCAACTTCCCAAATGTTGGGTCCAGTGTATTACACTGTAGTTGAAACTGTGACTTTGGTCCAAGCATCTGCAAACAGTTTGGAGCTCTGTGAGAAAAGTTTGTGAATTGTTTCATGTCCTTTGACCCAGCAGTCCTGTTATTAAATAGCATGTCCTTTAAGGAAAGACACAAAGAAAGGTCCCATATTTACCAAACTATTCAAAGAAGTACTGTTTGTGATAATAAAGGAGAAACAAAGTAGGTATCTCTATATTGGACAATGGTTGAATCTTTAAGCATGGTATATAAAGGAGTGTTACTACACTATAAGAAACAACACATAGAAGAAATTGAGAGAAACTTGATAAGACTTGAACTACTGTGAATCAAGTAAACAGAACAGCACTGTACATGATGATGACTCTCAAAAATGACACGGAATGGCCAATGAGCTTGCAGTAAATGCAACAGAAAATTGGTTTTGTGAACGTGAAAAAGAATCCTGGTGGGAACTTAAGAGGGAGTGACTAAAAAATGGTGATGACACTTTTTGCACTGACCTTCACTAAAACACTAAGCAGGGGTTGAGCTGCTTTTAGATGTCAGCATTAATTTTTTTTAATAGAGTATTTTATTTATTTTTTTCCCGTTACATGTAAAGATAGTTCTCAACTTTTGTTTATACAAGCTTTCCAATTTCAGATTTTTTTCTCCCTCCCTCCCCTCCCTCCCCCCTTCCCTAGACAGCAGGTAATCTGATATAGGTTTTATATATATATATATATATATATATATATATATATATATATATATATATATATATATATATATATATAAAATAACATTAAACATATTTCTGCATTAGTCATGTTATAAGAGAAAAATCAGAGCAATGAGGAAAAACCTCAAAATAGAAAAACAACAGCACCCAAAACAAAAGAAATAGTATGGTTCATTCAGCATCTATACTCCACAGTTCTTTTTTTTCCCCTGGATTTGGAGATCCTCTTCTATCATGAGTTCCCTGGAACACTTCTGTATCATTGCATTGGTGAGAAGAATATAGTCCATCCCAGTAGATCAACACACAATATTGATGATACTGTGTACAATGTTCTTCTGGTTCTGCTCATCTCACTCAGCATCAGCCTATGCAAGACCCTGCAGGTTTCTCTGAACTCCTCCTGCTCATCGTTTCTTACAGCACAATAGTATTCCATCACATTCATATACCACAACTTGTCTAGCCATTCCCCGGTTGATGGGCATCCCCTCAACTTCCAATTCCTTGCTACCACATAAAGAGCAGTTATAAATATTTTATACATGTAGGTCCTTTTGCCCTTTCCATGATCTCTTTGGAAAAAAGACCCCAAAGTGGTATTGCTGGGTCAAAGGGTATGCACAGCTTTCTTTTTTCTTTTTTCTTTCTTTTCTTTTCTTTTCTTTTCTTTTCTTTTTCTTTTTCTTTTTTTTTTCTTTTTCTTTTTTTTTTGCAGGGCAATGAGGGTTAAGTGACTTGCCCAGTGTCACACAGCTAGTAAGTGTCAAGTGTCTGAGGCCGGATTTGAACTCAGGTCCTCCTGAATCCAGGGCCGGTGCTTTATCCACTGTGCCACCTAGCTGCCCCTATGCACAGCTTTATAACCCTTTGGGCATAATTCCAAATTGCCCTCCAGAATGGTTGGATCAGTTCACACCTCCACCAACAATGCATTAGTGTTTCAATTTTTCCATAGCTTCTCCAACATTTTTTTTTGTGAGGCAATTGGGGTTAAGTGACTTGCCCAGGGTCACACAGCTAGTAAGTGTGTAAAGTGTCTGAGGCCAGATTTGAACTCAGGTCGTCCCGAATCCAAGGCCGGTGCTCTATCCACTGTGCCACCTAGCTGCCCCACCAACATTTATTATTTTCCTTTTTTGTCATTTTAGCCAATCTGATAGGTGTCAGGTGGTACCTCAGAGTTGTTTTAATTTGCATCTCTCTAATCATTAGAGATTTAGAGCATTTTTTCATATGGGAATAGATAGCTTTGATTTCTTCATCAGAAAACTGCCTGTTCATATCCTTTGACCATTTCTCAATTGGGGAATGACTTGGATTCTTATGAATTTGATTTGGTTCCCTATATATTTTAGAAACAGCTTTAATAAATTTTAATAAATTTTCTATCCACTGCACCACCTAGCTTCCACTTTTGTATCCTGAGATACTGTGTAGGTCTAACGACATTGTGCAGAAATTTGGGACCCATGAGCCCCAGTACCCCTGGTGCTTCCTATGTAGAGCCCTGTGTTTCTCTGGTGGTTTTCATACCCCTTCTGCCTGGTTCAGTTTCGTTAATATACTACAGTTTATGCATGTCTCTACATTGCCTTTTGGACCACAGGTAGTTAATTCTTTATCTTCTGACATACTCCATGACTTTTAGCCATGACTTGAAATAAATAAAAAATTAATTGAGGTAGGGCGAGAGCAGAAAAACTGTGTTTGTGTGTAATGTGTGCAAATAGGCATGCAGGCATCTATGCAGGAGTGGTACCCAAATTGAGCCTTGAGGGAAGCTGAGGATTCTAAGAGAGGTGGACAGAGCGGGAGATCTCTGACCAGGTTCTCCTACCAGCTCAGTCATTTACCTGGCTCTAAGAACAGATTATTATATACCTCAGGGCCTCAATTTCTTTACTTGTGAAATAGGGCACCATGCTAAAAGATATGTGTGTGTACTTCCAATTGTTTTTTCCAGAGGCTTTTTGACTTTCTTTTGAATGCCAAGGTTATGGGTAGTTAGACATACAAATGTTTGCTCCTCAGAGTAGTTTTTGGCCACGGTAGTGCAGAGATCTGGCCTTTGGCTAATTAACAATCTCTTCATTCACTCTGAGTTAGTGTGTATGTATTAGGCTGTTGGTGCTGTTGCTATTTGGATTCATAAAAGGTCATAACTGGAAGGCATCTTAGAGACTGTTGTTGCCTCTCCCCTCTATTGTGTTCAAACTCCTGAAGTTTTGTTCATCTTTAGAGGAACCTGGAAGATATTGGAAATCTTGTCCAAGTACCAGAAAGGGCAGATTCCTTTGGATAGATAGAAGGATGTTTAAAGTTAAGCTTCCCTATATCTGTGAAATGATGGAGAATAACAAAAGCAGGACCAGAAGAACAAGACACACAGGATAACTTTGCCTAGGCCAAATGTAGAGGAGAAGGAAGAAAGATTGGGGTCTTGTGGCTAGTATGCCAGCCTCCTTTCCAAGCATGTACTTCAACCACTTCAGAGTAGAGATGACTTGGTTTGTGGGTTTTGTCTGTCTCCTCCCCCACTTCCCCCCTCCACCCCTATAGTGTCTATAGTGTCACAGTGCTTGGCACATAGTAGGCATGTAACAAATGCTTGTTATTTGATTCTGGCTCTGTGACCCTGGGCAAATCACCATCTTGGAGAGAGCCCCAGGGAATTCTCCTAGACTCTTAAGTTACAGAGAGTTGCCCAGGCATCCACACTGAGGAAATTAATGGTCTGGATCCCTCAACCCTGAACCCCCTCCCCCCAAAAAGAAAGGTAAAATTCCTAAACTTTAGGAAAATTGGTAGTAAATAGAATGGATAATGTTGCAGCCATGTTAGTTAATGGACGTGGTCATGGTTTAAACCCAGTTAAGTGTCAGGAGGTACCCCAAGGTTGCATGTACAATCATTGGCAATGGCTTTCTGAGGTCTTATTTGTTTGCAGGATTTGGGGGGTAGGGTTTTTTGAGATGTATGTTTTTGGGGTGGTTATGATATGCACACATAATTTAAAAACAAACTTCCCTGCACACAGAAAACAGACCCTATTATTTATCTATTGCTAAGATTTAGCATTGTTTTTATTGATATCTTTTGTTTTAATATTATCTGCATATTTCCCAATGTTTTCCCCTCAGTCCTGCCTTCCCAGAGAGCCATCCTTTAGTTTTTTATTTTTTTTTATTTTGCCATCCTTTATTTATTTATTTTGAGTGTGTGTATGAGGCATTTGGGGTTAAGTGACTTGCCCAGGGTCACACAGCTAGTAAGTGTTACATGTCTGAGGCCAGATTGGAACTCGGGTCCTCCTGACTCCAGGGCCGGTGCTCTATCCACTGTACCACCTAGCTGCCCCTCATCCTTTATTTTTGTTTGTTTTTTTTTAGTGAGGCAATTGGGGTTAAGTGACTTGCCCAGGGTCACACAGCTAGTAAGTGTCAAGTGTTTGAGGTCAGATTTAAACTCAGGTCCTCCTGAATCCAGGGCTGGTGCTTTATCCACTGTGCCACGTAGCTGCCCCCTCATCCTTTATTTTTAAAAGAAGACTATAGGACAACGGTCCTGGATTCAGAAGGGACCTAAGTTTAAACACTTGATACTTACTAGCTTTGTGACCCTGGGCAAGTCACTTAACTCTCATTGCCCCACAAAAAAAAAGACTATAGAAAAAAATTATAGGAGAGAAGACTACATCAAAACTAAGGAACACATCAGCCAAGGCTCCCATTTTATGCAGTGTTATACAACCCTCTCCTCCCTCTCCTCAGTATGAGTTGTATTGCCTTCCTTTTAATGTTGCCCATGGAAAAGTCTTTCTGCCAAATCAGGGCCCGAAGTCCCTTTAATCCTCTTTTTTCCTTGTCCTCTCTTCCCCTACTCTTGGGACTCTTGTTCCTCTTTTTTTTAAATTTGTGGAATGAAGCAAGCATTCCCATAACATAGTGTAATAAAAAAGTCAACCATACATGAAACTGCTAATCTACTATGCACAACTATTCCTTTCAAATATACAGCAACATTTGTCGTATAAATTTCTTTTTTCTCTTTTCTCCCTTTTATCAGTTAATGAAAACTCATGGGTCTAAGCAGTGCCACCCTAACCCTCCTTACATTATAATCTTTATTTTAAACATCCAGACAGTTTTACATAAGCCACCAGGTACAGTGGTACATTTTTAGGATTGCTGTCCTTGGACAGCAGCTGATTCTTGTGCAAGACTCTCCACCAGCCAACTTAACCCCTTGGTCACTGTGGTATTCCTGCCCTCTCTTTACCTAGGGTTGCTCCAAGCCCCAAAGGCTTGCTGCCTCACATGGATACCTAAAAAGGCAGAAATTTGGAATGAAGGATTGAGATAGAGGATGATATTTTCCCTCATATCTACCTGGATTTTTAAAAATACACAATGTCTTTTCCCTCCCTTTCGTTTGCTTGGGAGACAGTGGATCTTGGTGGGAAGAGGTTAAGAAAAATGGAACCTGAGACCTAGACCAGGGTGGTTTTTGAAAAGTACCCCCTAAAATGGTTTCAAGGGGTTCAGGATAGTAGTCGGGAGTTAACTGAAGTTGGAGGGGATTTTATAAACCTAGATGGATGGAGGTTTTGGACAGAAACATTTCTCCTTGTAAGGCACAGAAAAGTTTCAAGAGAGATTAAATGCATGGGGAGTCTTAGCCTGACTAGTGTTTGCCATTTAAAAAAAAAGGGGGGGGGAACCTTGGCCCCTGGAGGTAAAGACTTGAGGGGGGGGGCAGGTCTTCTAGATGCCAATCCACAACTGACTCTGAAAAGCAGAAAGGGATTTTATAACCCTCAGTTAGATAGCTGCTTGTGACAGAGACATTGCTCTTGGCCTAGGTTCACAGACAGACTCATAAAACCTATGGCCTCCGTCTGGCTGGTTAGTCTGTGCTCTGAGAGGTTGATCCCTGAAGGCAAAGACTCTTCTGTCCTAGAGAGCAGAGCCCCATATAGCTAAGACTGAGGGGACGGAGGGCTTTCTTTCCTGGTGGAGAGAAAGCAACTGAGGATTTCTTTTTGGTCTGCTGTCTGGGTTTGGAAGGGTCTTGACTGAAAAACCCCTGGGCTCTGGCCTCAGAGACGCTGATGCCAGAGCTCACTCCTCCTCTGGGGATGCCATAACGCCTCAGCTAAGGAATCTAGCTGAGGCCTGGTAACTGGTAGAGAGAAACTCTATGCCCTCCCTCCTTCATACCCAGCAGGACCTGGCCTGAGAACTACGTGATATCAGTGAAGCACCAAGCTCATCCAAGAGCACGTGTCTTTGAAGACCAGTGAGGAGAAAGCAGACCGTTGGAGCAGTTCACAGACGGCAGAAAACGTTGACAGTCTTGCAGGGTGTGAGGTATACACTGCTTTTCTACCTGTGTGTTCTCGCTACACATACACCCTTGCCATTCCAAATGTCTTTTGTATATATATGCCCTTCTATTTATGTCCCTCTGGTGCCAGTCCAGATGGGTCTCTTGACCCCTGTGCTGCCTATGTGGGTGCCACCCCCTGTATGCTGTGTGACCACCATTCCTCCCCCTTTGCTTCTGCCCGAGCGCTACCAGGGATCTGTGCCCTGGCCTGGATCCATTTCATGTATTTTCCCCTCTCTATGTGCTGCTTGGCAATATGTATACCGTTCCACTGTTGGTTCTACCTTGGAGGTGCCCCCTGTGGTGATACCTGGCCCAGTGCATAACCCTCCACCACACAGGGACTCTGATTCTGCTGTCCAGCCACATAGGCCTTCCTCTGAGAATGCTTCTACCCAGGAGGCCCAGCCCTGTGTACTGCCTGCCCAGGTGTGTGGCCCTGCCCATGTGGGAGTCCTTCCCCGGGTTCTGCCTGTGCACATTGGAGCCCCTAATGTGCTGCCTGTTCAGGCAGGTGGGCCTCCTTGCATGCTTCCTGTCCCCTCAGGGGCTCCTCTGCAAGTACTTCCAATAGGGAGCTCCTCCATAACTGTTACCGGACGGGAGTCTTTCTGTGAGGTTTTCAGTGGTCATGCTCCTTTCTGTGTGCTGACTGGCTCTAGCGTGGCTCCACGAGTTGTTGTGCCCAGGAGACTTTCTCCATATGCTGTCTCCTCTAAGTAATGATGCCTCTATAGGGAGGATCTCTAGGCATACTGCCTTCACATGGGTGCCCCTTTGTGCACATGCTTTATTCCAGGTTCTTCTTTATCGTGGGTTTCTGCACATGTGTACTCTGACCATTTGTTCCATTTTTGCTCTTTCTACTTGCTAGGCGTATTCACCTTACATTGAGTGTATATGCCTATCCAGGAGAGAGTACCAGGCAAAGTGTTCTGATGTTTCTGCTTTTAATAAATTTTACTCCAATTAAATGCTTTTTTCTTCAAACTATTTGTGTCTCTTGTCTCACTAATAAAGATAAAAATAACAGCGGAAGCTCCATAGGTATAATTTTTGAGTGGCTATGGTCCCATAGAGTATCTTGAAGTCACAGTAGCTTCTTTTGGGAGGGGAGGGACCTGAACGGAAGGTGGAGTACCCCCAGATGCTCTGCTATAAGTCTGTCCAATATTTTCACTTGAGGTGCCTTAATACCGTGAAGCTTGATATTTTGCATTTGGACACTGGTTTCTTGATATTTTTCTTTCTTTTTTTAATATGCTAGGCCATTTGTTTTCAAATAGTTATGGTATGGTGGCATGCTTAAGTATCACATTGTATATGTGATATTCAAGATGACCTTCACAGTTTAGGAGATAAAGTCATTGAATGAATGTGCCTTATGAAATGGATGAATAGAATAGCCTTTATTAAGTACCTGCTACATCCTAGACTCCTTACCATATACAGGAGATGAAAACGCAAAATGGACATCCTCAGTCTATCTATGCCTTCAAGAAGCTTACATTCTAATATGTGGAGACCACACCTAGGAAAACAGACAATAAACATTTATGAACTGCCTATTTTGTACATATCCGGCACTGTGCACGTTGCTAGAGATAGAAATACATTAAAGACAGGAAATGTAGAATCTCCCAAGAGAAGACAACCTACAAAAGGAAGTTGGTAAAGGGGCGGGGTAGGGAGAGAAAGGGAGAAGATACCCAGAAATCCAGATGGGAAGTGAAGAAAGGGCTGGCCTGCTCACCTCTGTCCTCCCCCCACACACACATACAATCAGAGGAGCCCCAGGGACAGAGTGTACTGAACTATGAGTGAGTACCAAGTCTGATCTGATCTTGCAGGAGGAACACATTCCTGGGGCATAATGGGAAAGTCCAGGGGACTGCCGCCAGTTGGGCTGGGGAAGGGAATATTAGTCTAAGCTTCACAGTGGTGGTGAGGTAAGTGGCCCCAAGGTCTGTGAAACTCTTGTTGCCTTTTTACGTTTAAAATTCTGCTCTTTAAACACTAGAAAAATGAATCTTCATCTACACGGCAGAATACAAAAAAAGAATTCGGTGTGAAACTGTGAGTGTCCATTTTCATATAGTTTTCTTTTTAAAGAAGCACATAATTCTTTTTGTGTGTGTGTGAGGCAATTGGTGTTAAGTGACTTGACCAGGGTCACACAGCTAGTTAAGTGTCAAGTGTTTGAGGTCGGATTTGAATTCAGGTCCTCCTGAATCCAGGGCCAGTGCTTTATCCACTGCTCTACTTGGCTGCCCCCATAAATACATAATTCTACCCATCACTTCAAAAACTGTCCTGCTTGCCTGTCCGCCCTTCTATTCTTCCTTTGGTTCTCTGGGCATGCTCTTTCTTCCTCTCTCCTTGTCTCTTTTCTCTCCCTTCCCTCCTTTGCTCTCCATGTCCCTCTTTATCCCCTCTCTCCCTTTCTTTCTTCCTTGTCTCTGTCTCTCTATTTCTCCCCTGGCATCACTATTGCTGCCTTCCCTCTCTCAACTAGGAATTACAAAGGGAAAAAATCCTTCTAACAGATAAGCATAGCTGAGCAAAACAGATCCCAACAGTTACTATGTCCAGAAATGTATATCTCCTGCACCTTGGGTTCACCACTTCTCTGTCTAAAGGTAAATAGCTTGCTTCCTCACAAGTCCTCTGGAGGTATGGACGTGGCCACTGCATTGCTCAGTGTCCTTAACTATTCCAAAGCTGTTTTTCTTTGTTTTCTTTTTTTAAAAAAACATATTAATTAATTTTAATGAACATTTTAATTTATAGTTTGGGGTTCCAGTTTTTATCCCTCTTTCCTTCCCTCCCCTCCCCCCTCACTGAGGCAGCAAACAATTGATATGGGTTATACATGGGTGATTACGTAAAGCATTACCATGTTTGACATTTTCTATAAGCAAACTTGATTGAAAGAAAGTAAAAAATAGCATGCTTCAGTCTGTTCTATCTACATCATTTTTTCTTTGGAGGTAGATAGTATGTTTCATCAATCAATAGTCCTTTGGGATTGTCTTGGATCATTGTATTGTTGAGAATACTCAAATCATTTTCAGTTCTTCATCAAACAATATCGCTGTTGGGGCAGCTAGGTGGTGCAGTGGATAAAACACCAGCCCTGGATTCAGGAGGCCCTTAGTTCAAATGTGATCTCAGACACTTGACACTTACTAGCTGTGTGACCCTGGGCAAGTCTCTTAACCCTCATTGCCCCGCAAAACAAAAACAAAAAACCAATATTGTTGTCTCTATGCACAATGTTCTCCTGGTTCTGCTCCCTTCATTACATATCAGTTCATCCAAGTCTTTCCAGGCCTTTCTGAAGTCATCCTGCTTTTCATTTCTTACAGCACAATAATATTCCACTACCATCATATACCACAGTTTGTTTAGCCATTCTCCAAATGATGGGCATCCCTTTGATTTCTAATTCTTAGCCACTTCAGAAGGAGTTGCTATAAAAATTTTTGTACAAATAGGTCTTTTTCTATTTGGGGGGATGTCTTTGGGATATAAACCTAGCAGTGGTATTGCTGGATCAAAAGGTATGCACAGTTCTATAGCCCTTTGGGCATAGTTCCAAATCGCTCTCCATAATTGTTGGATCTTTTCACAACTCCACCAACAGTGGATTAGCGTCCCAGTTTTCCCACATCCCCTCCAACATCGGATATTTTCTGTTTTTATTATATCTGCCACTCTGATATGTGTGAGGTAATACCTCAAAGTTGTTTTAATTTACATTTCTCTGATCAATAGTGATCTAGAGCATTTTTTAATATGATTATAGATAGCTTTGATTTCTTTGTCTGACAACTGCCTGTTCTTATCCCTTGACCATTTATCAATTGGGGAATGACTTGTATTTTTAAGAATTTGACCCAGTTCTCTATATATTTGAGAAATGAGGCCTTTATTAGAGATTTTTTTTCAAAAATTCTTTCCCAGTTTTCTATTTCCCTTGTAATCTTGGTTATATTAGTTTTGTTTCTGCGAAAGCTTTTTAATTTTATATAATCAAAATGATCTATTTTACATTTTCTTTTACTCTATATTCTTTGGTCCTAAATTCTTCCTCTGCCCATAAATCTGACAGATAAACGATTCCATCCTCTTAATTTGTTTATGGTATCATCCTTTATGTGTAAATCATGTACCCATTTTTACCTTATTTTAGTATATGGTGTGAGATGTTGGTCTATACCTAGTTTCTGCCATACTGTTTTCTTTCCAGTTTTCCTAGCAGTTTTTGTCAAATAATAAGTTTTTGTTCCAAAAGCTTGGGTCTTTGGGTTTATCATATACTAGATTACTATAGTCATTTACTATAGTGTAATTTCTATCTAATCTATTCCACTGATCTGCCTCTCTATTTCTTAGCCAGAACCAGATTGTTTTGATAATTACCACAAAGCAGTTATTCTTTTTTTAAAGTATTTTATTATTTTCCAGTTACATATAAGGATAGTTTTCAACATTTGTTTTCACAGGATTTTTAGTTCCAAATTTTTTTCTCCCACCCTCCCTTCCCTCCCTCCTCCCTAAGATGGAGAGCAGTCTGATATAGGTTGTTTATATACAATTACATTAAGCATATTTCTACATTAGTCATCTTGTGAAAGAAGAATCAGAGCACAAGGGAAGAACCTCAAAAAAGGAAAAAAAAGTCCCAAAGTAGAAACAGTATGGTTCAGTCTGCATTCATAATTCACAGTGTTTTTTTCTGGATGTTGAGAACTTTTTCTGTCATGAGTTCTTTGACACTTTTGGATCGTTGCACTGCTGAGAAGAACCAAGTCTATTACAGCTGTTCATCACACAATGTTGCTGTTACTGTGTACAATGTTCACCTGGTTCTGCTCCTCTCAGTCAGCATCAGTTCATGTAAGTCCTTTCAGTTTTCTCTGAACTCTTCCTGCTCATCGTTTCTTATAGCACAATAGTATTCCATTGTATTCATATACCACAATTTGTTTAACCATTCCCTTATTGATGGGCACTCCATTGATTTCCAATTCTTTGCCACCACAAAGAGAGCTTCTATAAATATTTTTGTACATGTGGGTCCTTTCCCCTTTTCTATGGTCTCTTTGGGATACAGACCTAGCAGTGGTACCACTGGGTCAAAGGGTGTGCACAGCTTTATAGCCCTTTGGGTATAGTTCCAAATTGCTCTCCAGAATAGTTTTTTCAATCATGAGTTCTTTGAAATTGTTTTGGATCATTGTACTGCCGAGAAGAGCCAAGTCTATCACAGTTGATTATCACACAGTGTTGCTGTTACTGTGTACAATGTTCTCCTGGTTCTGTTCCTCTTACTCAGCATCAGTTCATGTAAGTCTTTCCAGGTTTTTCTGAACTCCTCCTGCTCATTATTTCTTACAGCACAGTAGTATTCCCTTACATTCATATACCACAACTTGTTTAGCCATTCTGCTAATGGGCATTCCCCCAATTTCCACTTCTTTGCCACCACAAGGAGAGTGGCTGTAGATATTTTTGTATATGGGGTCCTTTTCCCTCTTCTCTGATCTCTTTGGGATACGGACCTGGTAGTGGTATTACTGGGTCAAAGGGTATGAACAGTCCCATAGCCCTTTGCGCATAGTTCCAAACTGCTCTCCAGAATGGTTGGATCAGTTCACAGCTCCACCAGCAATGCATTAGTGTTCCAATTTTTCCACAGCCTCTAACATTTATTATTTTCCTTTTTTGTCATATTAGCCAATCTGATAGGTGTGAAGTGGTACCTCAGAGTTGTTTTAAATTGCATTTCTCTGATCAGTAGTGATTTAGAGCATTTTTTCATATGGCAATAGATAGCTTTGACTTCTTCATCAGAAAACTGCCTGTTCATATCCTTTGACCATTTCTCAATTGGGGAATGACTTGGATTCTTATAAATTTGATTTAGTTTTCTATATATTTTAGAAATGAGGCCTTTATAAAAAATGTTGGCTGTAAAAATTGTTTACCAGTTTTCTGCCTCCCTTCTAATTTTGGATGCATTGCTTTTGTTTGTACAAAAAATGTTTTAATTTAATGTAATCAAAATCTTTCATCTTGCATTTCATAAAATTCTCTATTTCTTGTTTTGATATAAATTGTTTTCCTCTCCATAAATCTGAAAGGTAAACTATTCATTCCTCTCCTAATTTATCTATGGTTTCACCCTTTATCTCTAGATCTTGAACCCATTTTTGTTTGTTTTTGTTTTTGTTTTTTTGCAGGCAATGGGGGTTAAGTGACTTGCCCAGGGTCACACAGCTAGTACGTGTCAAGTGTCTGAGGTCGGATTTGAACTCAGGTCCTCCTGAATCCAGGGCCGGTGCTTTAACCACTGCTCCATCTAGCTGCCCCTTTGAACCCATTTTGACCTTATTTTTGTATAAGGTGTAAAATGTTGCTCTATACCTAGTTTCTGCCATACTATCTTCCAGTTTTCCCAACAGTTTTTATCAAATACTGAGTTCCTATCCCAGAAGCTGGAATCTTTGGGTTTATTAAAGAGTACATTACTAAAGTAATTTACTATTGTATCTCTTGTGCCTAACCTATTCCATTGATCCACCACTCTGTTTCTTAGCCAGTGCCAAATAGTTTTATTTTTGTTTTTTGGGGTTTTTTGGTGAGGCAATTGGGGTTAAGTGACTTGCCCAGGGTCACACAGCTAGTAAGTGTTAAGTGTCTGAGGCCAGATCTGAATTCAGGTCCCCCTGACTCCAGGGCTGGTGCTCTATCCACTGTGCCACCTAGCTTCCCTTTGACCTTTTGTTCTTCCAGATGAATTTTGTTATTGTTTTTTCTAGCTCTATAAAATAATTTTAGGTAGTCTGATTGGTATGGCACTGAGTAAGTAATTTAATTTAGGTAGAATTGTCATTTTTATTATATTAGCTTGGCCTATCCGTGAATAATTGATATTTTTCTAATTATTTAGATCTGATTTGATTTGTGTGAAAAGTGTTTTGTAATTGTGTTCATATAGTTCCTGGGTTTGTCTTGGCAAGTAGACTCCCAAGTATTTTATATTGTCTACTGTTACTTTAAATAAAATTTCTCTTTCTATCTCTTGCTGCTGGACTTTGTTAGTCTTGTATGAATGATGCTGATGATTTATGTAGATTTATTTTATATCCTTCTACTTTGCTAAAGTTGTTAATTGTTTTAAGTAATTTTTTAGTTGATTCTGCAAAGAGTGATAGTTTTGTTTCCTCCTTGCCTATTCTAATTCCTTTAATTCCTTTTTCTTCTCTGATTGCTAAAGTTAACATTTCTAGTACAATGTTAAATTATAGAGGTGATAATGGACATCCCTGTTTCACCCCTGATCTTATTGGGAAGGCCTCTAACTTATCTTCATTACATATAGTGTTTGCTGATGGTTTTAGGTGGATACTGTTTATTATTTTAAGGAAGGCTCCACCTATTTCTATGCTCTCTAGTGTTTTTATTAGGAATGAGTGCTGTATTTTGTCAAAAGCTTTCTCTGCATCTATTGAAATAATCATGTGATTTTGGTTAGTTTTCTTGTTGATGTGGTTGATTATACTGATAGTTTTCCTCATGTTGAACCAGCCCTGCATTCCTGGTATAAATCCCACCTGGTCATAGTATATTATCCTGGTGATCACTTGCTGTAATCTCCTTGTTAATATCTTATTTAAGATTTTTGCATCAATATTCATTAGGGACATTGGTGTCTATAATTGTCTTTCTCTGTTTTGGCTCTGCCTGATTTTGGTGAATTCACCCCTTTCATTTTTTGATACTGGTAATTTAGTTTTCTTCTTCTTTTTTTAAGATGAAATTAACCAAAGGTTTATCTATTTTATTTATTTTTTTCATAAAACCAGCTCTTAGTTTTATTGATTAATTCTATAGTTTTCTTGCTTTCAATTGTATTAATTTCTCCTTTGATTTTCATGATTTCTAATTTAGTATTTAATTGGGAATTTTTAATTTGTTCTTTTTCTAGCTTTTTAAGTTTCATGCCCAATTCATTGATCTCCTCTTTCTCTTTTTTATTGATGTAAGCATTTAGAGATATAAAATTTTCCCTAAGCACTTCTTTGGCTGTGTATCCCATAGGTTTAGGTATGTTGTCTCATTATCGTCATTCTCTTGGATGAAGTTATTGGTTATTTCTATGATTTGTTATTTGTTATTTGACCCACTCATTCTTTAGGATGAGATTATTTAGTTTCCAATTAATTTTCAGTCTACCTTTCCATCTCCTCTGGTTTTTCATAGAAGTTGCCAGGTCTTGTGTGAGCCTCACTGTAGTTCCTTGGTACTGGAACTGCCTCTCAGGATGCTTATGATATATTTTTTTCTTTTACCCAGGAGCTTTGATTTTTGGCTAGGATGTTTCTGTAACTTTTCCTCTAGGGGTTCCTTTCAGGAAGTGATCAGTGGATTCTTACTATTTGCCCTCTAGATCTAATATTTCTGGACAGTTTTCATTGATGATTTCTTGAAATATAGTTTCTAGGATTTATTTTTTTAAAATATGTTTTTTAGGGAATCCAAAGATTCTTAAATTTCAATTCTTTGACCTATTTTTCCAGGTCAGTTGTTTTTTATTCCAGATATTTTAAAATATGCTTTTTAAAATCTTTTTTCCCCTAATATTTCTTTTTTTTTTTTTTTAGTGAGACAATTGGGGTTAAGCGACTTGCCCAGGGTCACACAGCTAATAAGTGTTAAGTGTCTGAGGCAGGATTTGAACTCAGGTACTCCTGAATCCAGGGCCAGTGCTCTATCCACTGCGCCATCCACCTGTCCCCGCTAATATTTCTTGATATCTCATAGTCATTGATATCTGTTTGGTCTGTTTTGGTTTTCAGGGATTCCATTTCTTGGGTAAAGTTTTCCACTTTTTCTTTTTCTTTTCTTTCTTTTTTTTTTTTTTTGCAGGGCAGTGAGGGTTAAGTGACTTGCCCAGGGTCACACAGCTAGTCAAGTGTCTGAGGCTGGACCTGAACTCAGGTCCTCCTGAATCCAGGGTCAGTGCTTTATCCACTGCGCCACCTAGCTGCCCCCCCCCACTTTTTCTTCTTAACTACTTACTCTATTAGTTCTTTACTCCAAAGCCTGCCTTTCAGATTTTATCTTTTCCTTAATTTTTTTTTTTTTTTAGTGAGGCAATTGGGGTTAAGTGACTTGTCCAGGGTCACACAGGTAGTAAGTGTTAAGTGTCTGAGGCCGGATTTGAACTCAGGTATTCCTGACTCCAGGGCCGGTTCTCTATCCACTGCGCCACCTAGCTGCCCCTCCTTAATTTTTTCCTAGTTATTCATGTAGTCTTTGTAGATTACCCATTTTTTTCCTTTGAGTCTCTGCTTACTGTTTTCATGGAGGTAGATTTGCAATAATTCTTTTTTTTTTTTTTTTTAGTGAGGCAATTGGGGTTAAGTGACTTGCCCAGGGTCACACAGCTAATGAGTGTTAAGTGTCTGAGGCCAGATTTGAACTCAGGTCCTCCTGGACCCAGGGCCGGTGCTCTATCCACTGCGCCACCTAGCCGCCCCAATAATTCTTTTTTTTTTTTTTTTTTGCGGGGCAATGGGGGTTAAATGACTTGCCCAGGGTCACACAGCTAGTAAGTGTCAAGTGTCTGAGACCGGATTTGAACTCAGGTACTCCTGAATCCAGGGCCGGTGCTTTATCCACTGCACCACCTAGCCGCCACCCCCCAATAATTCTTGATATAGAGTGTGATGTTTTCTTGAATGTACTCTTCTCCAGCTCTAAGTCCTAAATCAGGACTTTGTTGCCAGAGCCAGGCACTGGTTCCTGCTGCACTTTTGAGTCCAGTGGTCAGCTCTGCTTGGTTATAGTTTACCTTGGCTTCTTGTGCTGACCTCTACCTCCTAGGGTGCACCCCTTCTCTGGCTTTTCGAGGTTCTTCAGGGCTCTCTCTGGTGTCCTAGAACTATGTTAGGGACCTCAGAAACCCTGGGCCCACCCCACTTTGAGCTCTAGAGCACGACCTTTGTGCCTCACACTAATGTCCATTTGTACCTCACACTAGTGTCCATCTGCTGCCCTCCCCAGGGCTCTCATTCTGGAGCTTTCTGGCCACTCTGGAGTTTTTTCAGTGCATCCTCCTGCTCCTGCTGCCTCCAGACACAGAGTCATGCAGGCCACATATATTCGACTCACTACAGTACTCAGTGCTGTAATGTGGACTTAGCTGTGGTTTTGTAGGGGAGGGTCCTTTCCTATGTCCCATGGGTGACTGACTGGCTGACTTTGTGCAGTCCTGGAGTGGAAGATGCCACATATTATAGTTTCTCATTGGATTGCTTGCTTATTATTTGGCCTAGTGGGAACTTGAGTGTTTTGCTAGAGTATGTATGTGGGGTCTGGGAGGCCTGCCTCCTATGGTGGCTAGTGTTAAATGACTGTTTCCAGAGCAAGGGGGGAATGAGTGCTATGCACATGGTAGGGAGGATGGCAAGATTCCCAGGGTGGGAGGCAGACTAGGATGTGAAGCATGGCCTGGGGCCTGCTAGATTAGATGTGGTGGGTTATGTTACATATGTGCTCCCCATTCATGGCAGCGCAGCCACTGGACAGAGTTCCAAAGTGGAGTAGATTCACTCTCCTAGGGACCGAGAGTGGGGTGCTGATTCATGGTCTTTAGAGATCTAGTGCTGGAGGGCCCAGTGTCCAGTGGGGAGGGCACTGCAGACCAGATGGCAGGACTTCTGTTGCATGAGATGTGAGGCACAGTCTGGAAACAGTTGGTGCATTGTATAGAAACATATGACAGTTGCAACACCTAACATGTCTTGCAGTTACATACAATCCACACCTTACATGCTGTCTACTCCAGTATAGAATAACTACTTCTCCCATCTTTCCTTAAGCCTCCCAAGTAAGTTTGGTCACTATTCAAATAGACCTGGCGCTTCTGGCATTCCCTGAGCCTGTGGATGAGCCAGGCCTACTGGCCTTTAATAACAATAATAGGTTGCATTTATATAGTGCTTTATGATTTGTAAAAGAAAATACACATGTTATCACCAGGAGATTCATTATCAGGGAGAATGCATCAGCTGTGGTTCTCTCACACCTCATCAATAGTCTCTGTAGCCTCTGCCCCTCTGATTGGAGTGCTATAGGGTAGAACAAAAAACTCCTCCAAAAGTTTCCATACAGAGGGCACAGGGGCCTAATCAACTCTTCATTTCTCGCCATCTGTACTTGGATTCAGTGCCTCCATTTCCATGCCCCTGTGTGGAGTCCCTTTCTGCTGCCTTTCCAGCATCCCAACCGCACTTTCAGCTTTTGTGTGTAGTCTTCCCATATTAGATTGTAAGCTCCTTGAGGACAGGTCCTGTCTTTCTTTTTCTTATTTGTATCCCTAGTGCTTAGCAGAGTGCCTGGCAAATATGAAGTATGTGCTTAATCAATGTTTATTGCATTGTATTATCTCATTTGATCCTCACAACAACCCTCTGAGGTAGGTGTTATTAGTTAGCTTCAGTTCTGACTCCTACCTACTCCAGTATTCCTTCCTCTCTACCAAATAGCATCCGGGTGTTGTAGAATGATGGAATATCTGAGTTGGAAGAGACTTATAGGCACACCTCCTCTCTCCCTGTTCTTCTGGAATGCTTTTTCCATAGTTAACAGACTTGATTTCCCCTGAAACCTTTTCTTGCTACTTTCATCTTCTGGCACTCACCAAGACCTGCCTCCCTCCTGATGATATAACATACCTGGCTAACAGCTCTGACTGAGCTTTCACTCCTTAGTCTCTCACTCACAAATTTTGTTGGACAAGTTGCAATGCTTCTTGCTCCCCATTGTCATTCTCTAAATCTCCCTTCCTGCCATCATTCCATAACTTCTTCTCCTTTGAGGTTCATTCAATCTAAATTTATTACTAAATTGAGATTCTGGTGGCTGTTATACCTCTTCTCCTTTATTGAGTTCAGTGCCTGGATCACAGTTTCTCTCCACAGCAATTTGTGCTGTCATACATGGGGACTTCAATATGCACCTGGATACCCCTTCAAACACCTTCTCTTCATGGTGCATCTTTTTAAGTCACACACCCTCCTCCTGGATTCACCTCAAATACATGTAGAGATAGATGATCATACCCTTGGGCTTGCCATCACCTAAAAGTATTCTACTTTCATGTTCATGAACTCCCAGATCCCTTTATCTGCTCATTACCTTTGTCATTCTATTTTTCCTCTGCACTGTGAGCACTGTACCTTGTGTTCACCATGACTCTAATCCCTTCATACCTTAGTTATTTCTTTCTCAGGCCATCATCCCTGCATTGACTATACTTTCCTCCTTTTCTCCTTTGTTGTTACTGAACCTTCCTGTAGGAGTTGGACTGCCAGCATAATAAAACCAAAGGGAAGTTGGGCAGCATTTTCAGCAAGTAGAGAAAATTCTCAGCTTTTAGGCAATGTGCAGTGATGGCTGAGGGGCAGCTAATGGATCTGCTGGCCAAGTAAGTGAAGGTTTCTTTCCAGATGGTGCTGAGGACTGATAGACCACCGACTAGAATCTATTATATGGTTTCCAATTCATAAGTTTTGCTGTTTCTCACTAAAATCAAGGCCATGGGGAGGGAGAATGAGAGCAGAAGTGGAAAAGACTTGGCAACTCCACCCAGATTTTTGTTTTTTAAAGCCCAAACATCACTGCTTTTGGGTAGAAGGTGATTTCCTCTACTGAGGGAGCAGAGGGTGAGTAGGTCTTCATCATCAAAGAACTGGGCAGGTGGCGTGAGAAATTCTGTGTGGGCCAAGATGGAAACCCTTCGAGTTACCCAAAACATCCCATATGGTTAATACCAAATAATATTGTGTCCCTGAGGGATGGAAAGAGTCAGAGGAAGACATTTCTTCTCCAATGATGAAGAGGATGGAAGCTGGAGAACCTTGTTATACCAGCTTCCCTTATGGCGATCCTGTGTTGCCCATGAGGAAGGCAGATGGCACCCAGTGGATGATAGGGAGCTGAACAAATTCATCATGCTCCAAACTTCAGCTGTTCTGATTTCATCAGTGGCATAGGCCAGCTAGCACAGGGCCAGCATGAGTGCTATGAGGTTACTACTTTCACCATTGCTTTGTTCTATGACTGACGCTAGTAAGGAGTGGTTTGCTTTCACTTGAGAAGGAGTCTGGTATACTTTCACTGTCCAGTTCCAGCTACCTGAACTCTCCCTCATAATGCCACAGTATGGTAAGCAGAGGCCTGAAAGAGGCCTCCCTTTCTTTGGGCTTTGTTATACACCACGACATTTATGACATTAAGTTGACTTGCCAGATGAAGTCATGATTACAGAAGCCCTAGATCAAGTTGTGGTCCATATGAGGGATGAGGGACAGGAAATCAACAGTGAGAAAAACCCAGGGTCTAGCTTGCTCAGTCAAGTTTTAGGGAATATAGTCAGTGGGGAAATGCTGAGAATTCTGGGTTTTCTGGAATAAGCTACGGATACTCTTCCCCATTATCTAAGAAGGTAAGTACAGAGACTTATTGGATTCTTTTTTTTTTTTAATTTTTTTTTTTGTGGGGCAATGGGGGTTAAGTGATTTGCCCAGGGTCACACAGCTAGTAAGTGTCAAGTGTCTGAGGCCGGATTTGAACTCAGGTCCTCCTGACTCCAGGGCCGGTGCTTTATCCACTGCACCACCTAGCCGCCCCCGACTTACTGGATTCTTGAGGGTTTCAGGAGCTCACATTTCCTGCCTGGGTATCCTGCTAACTCTATTTACCTAGTCATCCACAAGTCTGCTTCTTTCACGTGAGGCCCAGAACACGTTTCATCTGTGGAAGATGTGAAGCAGGCTGTCTAGCAGTCTTTCCCCTTGAGCCCCAGTGATCCTGCAAAGCTCATGTTTCTGGAGGTCTCCATCCATAGAAACTAGGCCAAATGGAGCCTTTGACAGGTACTCAGGGATGGTCAAAATAAGTGACTCTTGAGCTTTTGTAGCTGCAAGTTCCTCAAAGCAGCTTCTCACTCCACTACCTCTCAATAGCAGTTGCTCACCTGTTATTGGGTCTCATTAGCTACTGAACAGATGATGCAGGATTATACAGTTATCCTTTGTCTGGAGTTGCCTCTTATGGGTTGGGTGATTCAGGTTGTCCCTCTTGTGAGACAGACAGGACTCAGAAGGCTTCTTTTGCCAAATGGAAATAGTACATTCAAAATCATGCTTGCCTGGGCTCTCTAGTGTTTGTGCCCTTCACAAACAGGTGGCACCTAGGCCAGAGACTGAAGGTTCTAGCCAACATCCTGGATCCATGCCATATCTGCTTAACCTAAAGGACCATACCTATAAAGGTCTAGCGCTTGAGGAACACCATTTGGCCTGGTTTACCAGTGGCTCCGCTATAAGAAAGGCATATCCAACTGGCTTCAGCAGCCACTGATCCAGGAGCAGAGGATTACTTAGGGCAGAGGTATCAAACGTGGAATACACAGAAATGTACCTGGCCCCCAACACTCCTGAATGCTGCGTGAACCAGATGAAGTTGTAATTAGGACAGATTTAACAAAATGGAAATACGACAGAACAGATAATATTACATTTGCAAACTCCCATTCCATGGCCTGCCGGGATCTTTCTATAGGATCTGGTTACCCTCTTTCTTTTTGGGTTTGACATTACTGATAGAAGAAATGGGATAGCTGGTAAGTCTTCCCAGGCTACTGAGCTCCACACTCTTATGAAACAGGCTTGAGACCCTTCATTTCTGATTCCTAGGCAATGCTGTGGGTCTTGCCAAGTGTTCCAGGGCCAGGTGAGCATATGACAGGACAATCAAAGGTCCTCCCCATTGGAGTCAGGACCAACAAGAGAATTTTGCTGCTGCCTCCCACTGCATTTTGTTTATTGTACTCATCACTACTCATCTGCCACCATGGCTTCATTTGGCCCACTCAACATTATGCAGTCAGTGTCTAACAATGGCAGTACCCCCTAGAGATATCATATACTAAGCACCCAGGCTGAAGCTGTTAGAAGAACCACAAAGGTTGGGGATTTGCTGATATGGACGTTGGGGTGGTGATGCCGTAATGTGCTGGGCACAAGACTATACAATCCCTCTAAGTAAGGAAAAGCAATTAGTCCTGCCTAGCTGTGCCCCTTGTGCTAATTGAAGCACCCTATTATTAACTCGTGACCTTTGGCCTGCCCCCAGCTGGCAAAATGGTACTCTCCCATCTCAGATGAAGAGGTTTGCTCCTGCTAATAGATAGTTAGATCATCATCCATCTGACTGACCAGGTTATGTGTCTAGCTTTCCAGAAGCTATGTTTTTAACAAACCAGTGCCACCGTAGTAAGGGGAAGTGTCCTCTGGTCCAGTAGTTTCTGGAATCCGGTTTCCAGGAAGACTTACCTGACACAAATGGACTGTTTGGGGGGGGGGATGTGGAATTTGGATATGTTATTGGGAAATTTTTACTAAATAAAGATACAATAAACTACAGATAATTTTACACTTTACAACTTGGTCAATAACAGTCTGCAGGGATCCTTCTGTAAGGATAAGTAGTTGTTTCTATTCTGAGTTTGACCCCACTACTCTATTTTTTTTAATTATTTTTTTTTGCGGGGCAATGGGAGTTAAGTGACTTGCCCAGGGTCACACAGCTAGTAAGTGTTAAGTGTCTGAGGCCAGATTTGAACTCAGGTCCTCCTGACTCCAGGGCCGGTGCTCTATCCACTGCGCCACCTAGCTACCCCACCCCACTACTCTAGAAGATCCTCAGGACCTTGCAGCTGTGAGGGTGGTATGTGATAGGACCAATATCTACTAGGGTTCCCCCCTCTTCTGGCAACAGGGATTATTGTTCCTTCAGATTCGACAGAGCTCTTTGCATGGACCAGATCGGCTCTTGCCTTCCTTGCTACAACTTCCTGACTTCCTAGTCACTTAGGGGCATGAAAAGCCCCATCTGTGTGGATTTGGAGCTGCTCTGACTTGGTGCATGTCTAAAAACCATAAGGGTCATTAGACTCTGGCCCCTGCCTACCTTTGCAGTCTTTTTCCACCCTATGCTCCACCATGGCCTTTTTGATGCAGCGATACTAGCCTCCTGGCTGTTCTATGAACAAGACACTCTTGGCTCTGGGCATTTTCTCTGGCTGTCCCCCATGCCTGGGATTCTCTCTCTGCTTCATTTGAACTACTGACCTCTCTGGCTTCCTTTAAGTCCCGATTAAAATTCCGCCTTCTACAGGAAGCCTTCCCCAACCCCTCTTCATTCCAGTGCTTGCCCTCTTTTAGTTATTTCCTATTTATCCTGTATATAGCTTGCTTTGCATATATTTGTTTGCATGTTGTCTCCTTTGTTAGATTGTAAGTTCTTTGAGGGCATAGACTGTCTTTTGCTTCTTTTTATATCCCTAGCACTTAGCTCTGCCTGGAACACAGTGGGTGTTCAATAAATATTTGCTGAATCAATATATATTTTAAAAAATGTATATTGACCAGATGCATTTCCATATGAAAACAAAAGGGGCTATGTCTAGAAGCTAGATGCTGTTGTTTTCTTGTTGCATAGTCTTGCGATGTTAGGGCTAAGTAAACCTCTTTTCCTCATTTAACTGTTCAGTGACTTAAAAATAATGCATTTTATCCCAGCATCGAACCTGAATGAACAGGGTGGCAAGATTAAGCCTGCCGTCAATAACACTCCTGATCTCTTTGCTGGATCTTCATCCAAGGCATACCCAGTAACTGTGAGTGTACTCCAAGATTCTGTCCTGTGCTCTCTTCTCTTCTCTTCTCACTCTTTACCAGGGATTCTTTTTTTGGGGGGGGGGTGAGGCAGTTAGGCTTAAGTGACTTGCCCAGGGTCACACAGCTAGTAAGTGTCAAATGTCTGAAACTGGATTTGAACTCAGGTCCTCCTGACTCCAGGGCCGGTGTTCTAATCTTAAGCTTTTTCCATCTTATCAACTCCTTTGGCAATTTATAGAAGTCTATGAACAACTCAGAATACAGTTTTTATTAACAATTAATAATTGAAGGAAATGTTAAACTTCATTTAGAACTCAGTGAAAATAATTTTTCCCCATCTGACTTTACAGACCCTCTGAAATCTATCCACATGAACCCCTGGTTAAGAATCCCTGTGTTACATTAATTCACTTGGTGATCTCTTCAGTTCTCGTATATTCAATTATCATCCATATACAGATGTTTTCAGATTCATATCCAGCCCTGATCTCTCTTCTGAGCACCAATCTCTCATCTCCAACTGCCTTTGGATATTTTGAACTGGGTGTCATCTAGGTAGGTATATTGTAACAGTTAAAAAATTAAGATAAACTGAGGCAGAAAGTTTCAAACATAATCAATTTATTAGTAAAGTTTGAATTTAACAATAAATAGGGTCTCAGCTTCCCTAGCAAAGCTAAGACCCAGTTATAGAGTTAATAGCACTTTTTTATAGTTTGGGGGAGTACAGAAAATAGGAAGTCTTGGATAGAAATTGGGAATAAGGGTTAGCAACAACCCCTTCCTTCCTGTGACTAAGAAATGTTCATAGTTTGAGTCCAGCTGCATCTGCAAGAAGAGAGAGAACAAATCAGACATCCTTGGAGATTAGCTTGGTGATATAAAGATAATAGACCAGACTACCTGTTGTCTACCTATATCCTTCAAGGGTAATAGATTTCCTTTACACAAGAATAGAAAGAGAGATGAACAGAAATAGATTTCTAAACTTATGACAGGCCAGCTAAATTTCTGAATTAAGTTTAGAGACAAAGAATCATGACTTAGGCAGTTACAGGACAAAATCAATTGTAAATAGGATCAGTTATTAAAATAGGATCAGTTAAAAACATACAGAATCAATCTGATAATTTCAATCTCCTCCTTTGATCAATGAGAGACATGTATCTTAGATCACTTAAATATGGGCTAACTCTAGAAGATTTTTAACATAGTCATGATTAATAGTACACACTGACATCAGTTTTTTTCTGGTGTAATTTCAAAATGGGCTTAACACAGCAACTAATCCAAAGTCAAAGAAGAATTATAAGGCAGAGGGCAATAAGTTCCCATTTACTAAGGATGGCTAACAGGCTGTTTCCCTGCTGCCAAGTGAACCAAGAGGAGGGATTCCACCAGGGGCCACCTGAGGGAGGTAGTTATATTTTTGCTATAACTTGTTGGATCTTATGTAGGCTTGTCACAGTTTCTACTGACTGGTTTATGTAAGAACAACAGGATTGATTAATCATAGCACAGGTCATAGTAAGAATTATCTAAAGCCATGGACTGATTTTAGAGTGAAGATTTACATGTCATCAAGGTAACCAAGAAAACTCAGCAAACATAGGTACCATGAAACAAAAAAGCTAAAGTCATACAGTAACAATTATCAATATTAACTTAAATCAAGTCTTCTTGTAACCCACTCTCAATGTACATTTCATCAGCCTACTTCATCTTGAATCCCAGATGTCCTATATAGTTATCTGCTCCCAGGAAACATCTATATTCTCTTGGACATTCTAGAATATACCTCATTTTCAGGGCAACTCGGAAGGGGACTCCTCTTCAGTAGATTTGTGGCTGTGATTCCAAGTCACCTAACAGAGATTCTTAGGCATTTCTGTTAAAATCTGCCAGTAACAGGGGCAGCTAGATGGCGCAGTGGATAGAGCACCGGCCCTGGAGTCAGGAGTACCTGAGTTCAAATCCAGCCTCAGACACTTAACACTTACTAGCTGTGTGACCCTGGGCAAGTCACTTAACCCCAACTGCCTCACTTAAAAAAAAAATCTGCCAGTAACTAGATAATACAATTTAGTACAACCTTGTAAATTTTGCTATTTCATTAACTAGTTCCTGTGCTGAAAACCAGCTCGAACTTTATGGTTCTAATTCCATTATGGGAAGAACATCAAATTAGGAACCCAAAGTTCACTTGAAACTTCAGAGGATTTAAGTTTTTATATACCCCTTGCTGTTTCTACCTTTGTCTAAATAAACCCTGTACCACATATAGACACTGCCAACAATAGGCTGAAGGAAGAATCTTAAACAGAATCTGAGAATTTTCTTTATAAAATGAGCTCTTCTGGTTAAAGATTTAATATTTATCAAAGTAGATGTGTAAGCTAAGGTTGAGTGCTTTTCTAAATCGGCAGTGACTCCATTATTGTTTTACTTTCTAAGACTAGCATTCATTTATTTCATTCTTTATTTTGGATTTAAGCCTTGTAAAGGTGAAAAAAAAACCTTCAGTTTTACTACTTATAACTGCCCTGTGATGTAAGTTAGCAAATTCTTACATTATTATGGTTAAGAAATTCCAATAACAACTGAGAAATCAAGAAGTAAACATTTTAAAGTACCACAGAAGGCAGAACTCTGAAAACTTTTTAAATTGTTTTAAAAAAAATAACAGAAAAATGCTTGGTTTGTTCAGGGCATGAACAACGCACTTTTCTAAAGTCCTGAACCCATTTTTGTTTGGTTGGTTTTTGGTTCTTGGTTTTTGCGGGGCAATGGGGGTTAAGTGACTTGCCCAGGGTCACACAGCTGGTAAGTATCAAGTGTCTGAGACCTGATTTGAACTCAGGTACTCCTGAATCCAGGGCCAGTGCTCTATCCACTGTGCCACCTAGCCACCCCCTGAACCCATTTTTTAGAACTTATCAGAACATGCTCAAGGCCTGTATATCCTGTTAGAATCATTTCCATTTTACATACATAATCATCTGATCTTGTTGCTTTCTCAAATTCTATTCCAGCTAATTCCCCCTTAGGAATATGAGATACTTTAGAGATCTGACCCTAAACACTAACACAACTATATAGGCACTCTTTGAAAGTAGATGGCTTTGATCCCTAGGTTCATTGGCTACACAAATGGACTTTCACAAGAGATACTTATTTAACTTTAATTGTGACAGACAACAAAAGACTTGGGATGGGATGTGTTAATATAACAAGTACTTAGGGGCAGCTAGGTGGCGCAGTGAATAAAGCACCAGATTCAGGAGTACCTAAGTTCAAATCTGGCCTCAGACACTTGACACTTAGTAGCTGTGTGACCCTGGGCAAGTCATTTAACCCCCATTGCCCCGCAAAACAAAACAAAACAAAACACAACAAAAAACCAAGTACTTAATCTCAGATTGTATACTGAAAGCAGTGTATAGCTCAAACAAGTTGTCTACAATTACCTATATTTCAGGAAATGCTCTACACACAGGCTTTAATACTAAATTAAATAAGAGACTTAAATAAAATTGGATTTCCTTTTGAGATAATACAACATAGGTCATAAGTTACTCTCATCTAAGATAACTGATTGTATGAAAATTCTTTTCCTTATAACCAAACAGAAGATGTTTCTAATTTTAATCATACTAATTAATAGATTTTTATCTTTGTCTCACAAACTTCTTCATCTTTGTCTAATTATTCCCAGGTCATTCTGAGATACTGAAGGGACCTTGTATCCTATTATAATAGTGCAAAGGTGCTGCAGTATTTCAACAAGTTTAATTATATTTTTTAAATTACAGCTTTACCTGCCATAGTTAAAGAGATTTGCTATGAAAGGAAGAAGCAGAGACATGGGTATAACAGCATGAAGGCTGGTCCTTCAGGCCTAAAACTAAGGGCATACATAGCTATAATAGGGTAAAACATCCTTAGTTTTGTTTGATTGCAAGAGTCATATTATTTTTCTCTCTTTGAAAAGGTATTTATTTATTTTTCCCCATATAAATATTTTATTATTTTCAAGTTACATGTAGAGATAGTTTCCAACATTTGTTTTAATAAGATTTCTTGTTTCAAATTTTTCTCCCTCCCTCTCCTCCCTCTCTCCCTCCCCAAGACAGCAAGTAATCTGATATAGGTTATATATGTACAATCACATTAAACATATTTCTGCATTAGTCATGTAATAAGAGAAGAATCAGAGCAAAAAAGGAAAAACCTCAAAAAAAAAAAAAACAACAACAACGACAACATAAAACAGATTCCACAGTTTGTTTTTTTTTGTTGTTTTTTTTTTCTGGATTTGGAGAGCATTTTCCATCAGGAGTCCTTTGGATTTATCTTAGACCATTGTATTGCTGAGAAGAATCAAGTCTATCACAGTTGATCAACACACAATGTTGTTGATACTGTGTACAATGTTCTCCTGGTTCTGCTCATCTCACTCATCATCAGTTCATGCAAGTCCTTCCAGGTTTCTTTGAAATCTGCCTGCTCATCATTTCTTACAGCACAATAGAATTCCATTACATTCATATACTACGACTTGTTCAGCCATTCCCCACTTTATGGGCATCACCTCAATTTCCAATTCCTTGCCACCATAAAAAGAGCAGCTATAAGTATTTTTGTACATGTGGGTCCTTTTCCCTTTTTTATGATTTTTTTGGGAAAAAGTCCTAATAGTGGTATTGCTGGGTCAAAGGGTATGCAGAGCTTTATAGCCCTTTGGGCTTAGTTCCAACTTGCTCTCCAGAATGGTTGGATCAGTTCACAACTCCACCAACAATGCATTAGTGTTCCAATTCTTCCACAGCTTCTCCAACATTTATTATTTTCCTTTTTTGTCATATTAGTCAATCTGATAGGTGTGAGGTGGTACCTCAGAGTTTTAATTTGCATTTCTCTAATTGATAGTGATTTAGAGCATTTTTTCATATGGCAATAGATAGCTTTGATTTCTTCATCAGAAAATTGCCTGTTCATATCCTTTTACCATTTCTCAATTGGGGAATGACTTGGATTCTTATAAATTTGATTTAGTTTTCTATATATTTTAGAAATGAGGCCTTTATCAAAAATGCTGGCTGTAAAAAATTGTTTCCCAGTTTTCTGTCTCCCTTCTAATTTTGGATGCATTGCTTCTGTTTGTACAAAACCTTTGTAATTTAATGTAATCAAAATCATCCATTTTGCATTTCATACTATTCTCTATTTCTTGTTTGGTCATAAACTGTTCTCCTTTCCAAAGATCTGAGAGGTAAACTATTCCTTCCTCTCCTAATTTACCTATGATATCACCTTTTATGTCTAAATCATGTACTCATTTTGACCTTATTTTAGTATAAGGTATAAGATGTTGATCTATGCCTAGTTTCTTCCATACTGTCTTCCAGTTTTCCCAGCAGTTTTTGTCAAATACTGAGTTCCTATCCCAGAAGCTGGAGTCTCTGGGCTTATCAAACAGTACATTGTTTTTTTTTAAACTTTTATTCCTGATTCTGCATTCGGCTTTATTGATGGTTATTAAGTTTGAAAGTCCTGGATTGTTGTTGTTGTTGTTTTTTGTTTGTTTGTTTTTGTTTTTTAGTGAGACATTTGGGGTTAAGTGACTTGCCCAGGGTCACACAGCTAGTAAGTGTCAAGTGTCTGAGGCTGGCTTTGAATTCAGGTCCTCCTGAATCCAGGGCCGGTGCTCTATCCACTGCGCCACCTAGCTGCCCCTGTTGTTTTGTTTTATGTTTTTTTTTTTGGTGAGGCAATTGGGGTTAAGTGACTTGCCTAGGGTCACACAGCTAGTAAGTGTTCAGTGTCTGAGGCTGGATTTGAACTCAAACAGTACATTATTAAAATAATTTACTATTGTATCTCCTGTGCCTAATCTATTCCATTGATCCTCCACTCTATTTCTTAGCCAGTACCAGATAGTTTTGATGACTGCTGCTTTACAGTAAAGCTTCAGATTTGGTACAGCTAGCCCACCTTCCTGTGCATTTTTTTCATTATTTCCCTTGATATTCTTGACCTTTTGTTTTTCCAGATGAATTTTGTTACAATTTTTTTAGCTCTATAAAATAATTTTTAGTTAGTCTGATTGGTATGGCACTGAATAAGTAATTTAATTTAGGTAGAATTTTCATTTTTATTATATTAGCTCGGCCTATTCATGAGCAATCGATATTTTTCCAGTTCTTTAGATATGATTTAATTTGTGTGAAAAGTGTTTTGTAATTGTGTTCATAGAGTTCCTGGGTTTGTCTTGGCAAGTAGGTTCCCAAGTATTTTATGTTGTCTACTGTTACTTTAAATGGAATTTCTCTTTCTGTGTCTTGCTGCTGGACTTCATTGGTCATATATAGAAATGCTGATGATTTATGTGGATTTATTTTATATCCTGCTACTTTACTAAAGTTGTTAATTGTTTCAAGTAATTTTTGAGTTGATTCTCTAGGATTCTCTAAGTATACCATCATATCATCTGCAAAGAGTGATAGTTTTGTTTCCTCCTTGCCTATTCTAATTCCTTTAATTCCTTTTTCTTCTCTGCTTGTTAAAGCTAACATTTCTAGTACAATGTTAAATTATAGAGGTGATAATGGACATCCCTGTTTCACCCCTGATCTTATTGGGAAGGCCTCTAACTTATCTTCATTACATATAATGCTTGCTGATGGTTTTAGGTAGATATTGCTTATTATTTTAAGGAAAGCACCAGCTATTCCTAAACTCTCTAGTGTTTTTATTAGGAATGGGTGTTGTATTTTGTCAAAAGCTTTCTCTGCATCTATTGAGATAATCATATGATTTTGGTTAGTTTTCTTATTGATGTGGTTCATTATGTTAATAGTTTTCCTAATGTTGAACCAGCCCTGCATTCCTAGTATAAATCCTACCTGGTCCTAATGTATTATCCTGGCGATCACTTGCTGTAATCTCCTTGTTAATATCTTATTTAAGATTTTTGCATCAATATTCATTAGGGAAATTGTTCTATAATTTTCTTTCTCTGTTTTGGCTTTGCCTGGTTTTGTTATCAACACCATATTTGTGTCATAAAAGGAATTTGGTAGAACTCCTTCTTCACCTATTTTTACAAATAATTTGAATAATATTGGAATTAATTGTTCTTTAAATGTTTGGTAGAATTCACTTGAAAACCCATCTGGCCTTGGGTTTTTTTCTTAGGGAGTATATTTATTATTTTTAATAGCCAATCATGCATAAGGTTCCACCTCATTCACAGTATCATCTCCAGGCACAGGATTAACCAGGTGGGAAACATTCCTATTGGAAAGGAAATAGCACAATGAGGAAACTGAGTCAAGAAGCTACTACCATATTCCATGCCAAAGTCATACCTTCAATCTTTCCCGGGCACAAAATCCACATATGGTGGTTCTCAGACTAGACTCCCCTGAGCAGCCAGAGTGTTTCCCTCAAATGGCAGATTACTGATTTAATGATCTTGCAGACAATTTTACTTGAATTCAGAACTCAGAATAATATCATATTACAGTCCCACAGGATCTCACCTAAAAAAGCAGAGTTTCATTAAGCATAGCTTAGGGTTGGATACAGTCATTATTACTCTCACGCTGTCGAAATAAGTTAGTTATAAAAGATTATTGTGCCTACCAAAAAAATCACTCAACATCCTTTTCTTCTTTTTCCAACACAGTAATTATTATTCTTTCCATTTAAAACATGCCCAATTAAATACTTGATGGGTTTTAACATTATGACAATAGCCTCTAATCACCTAATTAACCATTTCACAATATCTAAATCAAAAGGAATTAAACTCTTCAGTAGTAGAATTTTATCATCCTCTTGACAAGTGTTTCTTATACAATGGTTTCTCAGAATTTATAATAAGAGAAAATTTAGAAACACAATAATAACATTCACAATACCATGAATTCAAAACACGAAACAAAATTTTATTACCAGTTAGATGACATCAAATCAGTCAAATGCATTTCCTAATTATCTTATGTAGAAAATCATTAATCTTCACACCTTTAGTATTTTATTGTAATCATGTCTAAAACTCAGTACAGCATTTAATTAAAGAAACAATAATAAGAAGAATTACTGTTTATATAGTACTTACCGTATGGCAGGTTTTGTGTTAAAAACTTCACAATCATGTGATTCTCTAAATAACCCTGTGAGGTGGGTGGTATTTTATCCCCTTTATAGATTAGTAAAATGAGCTAAGCAAAGATGAGAAAACTTGCCTACAGTCACACAACCAACAAATTTACAGAGACTGGCTTGCTAAACTCATTTTCCTCTTTCAGTATTTTGCCTTAATGACAAGCTGCATTATGATTTAGTTCCAGCACAAACCTTTACCATATCAAATCTGGATTTACCGTCACAAAATCAAAATGGCAGATTTACCAAGGGCCACACACTCCTCGCCCTTCACATTATAGAGTCAGCTGCCAACTATTTAAAATGGCAGTCTCTTATTCTCATCCCTCTCTTTAGGATCCATGAAGATTTTATGTGACAACAAAAATATTACATTTCTAGTGGTCCTTCAAGGACAGAATTTTAGTATACTATCTTCAAATAATTCTATGTTGCAAATATATTACTATAGTTTCCATATCATAAAGAATAAGCACGGGGCAGCTAGGTGGTGCAGTGGATAGAGCACCGGCCCTGGATTCAGGAGTACCTGAGTTCAAATCCCACCTCAGACACAACACTTACTAGCTGTGTGACCCTGGGCAAGTCACTTAACCCCAATTGCCTCACCAAAAAAAATAGAATAAGCACATGACGTTTCTTATGTCCTTATTTCATGAGATCAAAAACCTCCTTCAAACCTCTCTTCACAAAACTCCAAACTCCTTTTACTTTCTTTTTCTTTTTTGGTGATGCAATTGGGGTTAAGTGACTTGCCCAGGGTCACACTGCTAGTAAATGTCAAGTGTCTGAGGCCGGATTTGAACTCAGGTCCTCCTGAATCCAGGGCCGGTGCTTTATCCAGTGTGCCACCTAGCTGCCCCCTTACCTTTCTTTTTTCAATATTAATAGTATTTTATTTTTTTCTAGTTACATGTAAAGATAGTTTTCAACATTCATTTTTATAAGATTTTTAAGTTCCAAATTTTTTCCCTCCCCCCTCCATAAGAAAGCAACCAATCTGATATAGGTTATATATGTACAATAAAATTAAACATTTCCACATTAGTCATTTGGTGAAAGAAGAATCAGAACAAAAGGGAAAACCTCAGGAAAGGAAAAAAAAAAGTGAAAATGGTATGGTTCAATATTCATTCAGATTCCACAGTTCTTTTTCTGGATGTGGAGAGCATTTTTCATCATGAGTGCTTTGGAATTGCCTGGGATCATTGTGTTGCTGAGAAGAGCCAAGTCTATAACATCTGATCATCACTCAATGTTGTTGCCACTGTGTATAATGTGCTCCTCGTTCTGCTCACTTCACTCAGTGTCAGTCCCCTTAAATCTTACCAGGTTTTTCTGAAATTCATCTGCTTATCATTTCTTACAGCACAATAGTATTCCATTACGTTCATATACCACAACTTGGTCAGCCATTCCCCAATTGACAGGCATCCCCTGAGTTTCCAATTCTTTGCCACCACAAAAAGGGCTGGTGTAAATACTTTTGTACATGTGGGTCATTTTCCCTTATATAGACTTAGTAGTGGTATTGCTGGGTCAAAGCATATGCACAGTTTGATAGCCCTTTAGGCATAGTTCTAAATTGCTCCCTAGAATGGTTGGATAAAAAAACATGAAAAAAAAAACAACACACCAAACAAACCAGAATGGTTAGATCAGTTCACAGCTCCACCAACAATGCATTAGTGTTCCAATTTCCCAACATCTTCTCCAGCATTTATCATTTTCCTTTTTTTGTCATATTAGTCAATTTGATAGGTGACCCCTTTTACTTTCAAGAGCTACTTGCTCAAACTTTTTTCTCTTACGCTCTATGTATATTAAAGTCCTTTAAAACAGGGCTTTTTTGATTCTCCTTTCATATTCTGATCTGATTCTCTGTCATATCCCAGACTGTCTGCAAAATTTATCTTCACTCCACTGAATTTCTCTTTTGTAATTTGGCAACAGTTTTTTTCTCTACACAACCTTGGTTAATTCCAATATTTTTGCCTTTAGGGTTCTAAAAAGCTTACAAACACATGGTTTGTTCAAATACCTTTTAGTGACTTCTTATTTACCCAAACAATTAAGTTCTGTTATATTATTCACAGAAGTAACACAAAGCATTTTTTCCAAATTGAATTTTACTTACATTCAAGTTGCTCCCTTAAATTATCTTCTCTTTTTATAATGTCAGATTTTGTTTCCATACCTGTCTTCCTACGGAAAAAAAAAAAAACAGATCAAAGAACTGGTAGGGAAAAACATAGTACCAGTTTATTTGTCCTAAGAACAAGCAGGCATGAATCATGCTAAGACCGCTTCCAAAGAAGGAGCTCGAAAACTCTCTCTTTCTGGGGGTACATAAGGTTTCTTTGCTCACTGGTTACAGAGGGTTATCAGTTTCACTGACATGATACAAATCAACCTAAAAGCAAATAGTATAACAAGAACGGACGTAATACAAATCAGTTTAACAATTTCAGTTATAACAAGAATGTAGGAAATACCAATCAACTTGATAGGTTGATTTAACGGAAACACTATGATAAGATTATATGATTCCAAAAAAAGGGTTTGGCAAGGACGTCGAGGATGCCCAGATATTTTTACAAGATAGGGACTTACTGCCCTGGGGAAAGAAGTCAGCAGATTAGAATTTAGCTGCTAGCTATTTGGGTTCAGTTTGGAGGTCAGCTGTAGGATATTTTGTTCCTTTTAATCCAGGGTTTCATAAAACCCTTTTGGATAATAAGGCAGCTCCATTAAATTCAGGTGATCTATACATTAATTATAAGTGGGTAAGAAGCAAGATAGTTTTTTTTTTTAAGTGAGGCAGTTGGGGTTAAGTGACTTGCCCAGGGTCACACAGCTAGTAAGTGTCAAGTGTCTGAGGCCGGATTTGAACTCGGGTACTCCTGAATCCAGGGCCGGTGCTCTATCCACTGCTCTGTCTAGCTGCCCCAGCAAGATAGTTCTTAAAAATCCAAATTGTAGGGGCAGCTAGGTAGCACAGTAGATAAAGCACCGGCCCTGGATTCAGGAGTACCCGAGTTCAAATCCGGCCTCAGACACTTGACACTTACTAGCTGTGTGACCCTGGGCAAGTCACTTAACCCCCATTGCCCCGCAAAAAAAAAAAATCCAAATTGTAAACTGGATTTTGAAATTTAGCCCAAACTGACTTCCCTTCTCCAACCTGTGTTTTTACCATGTAGAGTAGGCATGAAAGACCTCTTATGGGTATAACCCTACTATGAAGCAAGGTGGAGATGTTTATTCAGAGTTTCCCCTTTGTTCTTTCTTTCATATATATCTATGGGAATGCTCCTAAATTTGTCTATTCCCTTCTCATGCCACCTAAGGCAGAAAACACAGATATACCACTTAATTCTTGGTAGGGATTGATTGGCAAAAGCAGTCAATTTCTGCATCATGTGGTTTGAGTGGATTGAGCGGATCTAGCCCCAAATCCCACCTAGCGCTTCTACATGATCTACTCTTTTTTTCTGTTTTTTCTTTCTTTCTTTCTTTTTTTTTTTTAGTGAGGCAATTGGGGTTAAGTGACTTGCCCAGGGTCATACAGCTAGTAAGTGTTAAGTGTCTGAGGCTGGATTTGAACTCAGGTCCTCCTGAGTCCAGGGCCAGTGCTCTATCCACTGCACCATCTAGCTGCCCCTGGTTTTTTTTGTTTTTTTTTTTTGTGGGGCAATGAGAGTTAAGTGACTTGCCCAGGGTCACATAGCTAGTTCATGTCAAGTGTCTGAGGCCGCATTTGAACTCAGGTCCTCCTGAATCCAGGACTGGTGCTCTATCCATTGCACCACCTAGCTTTCCCTACATGATCTATTCTTAAAATTGGTAGGAGTCTCATTCTCTTCTTGACAAGTTGTTTGAAATCTATTCCAGTTAATATCCATACATGAATCAGGGAATCTAAAATAATTTACTGTAAAATTTCTAATTTCCTTTTTAAAATTTCTAATTTCAAAACAATGAAAATTCTTTCTAATTTGACTTGTACTTTAATTTGTAATACTCCCAGGTATCTAATTAGATGTTCTAATAAAACTTATTTACCTTTTTTTTTAGTTCCTTGTTTTCCACAAACTTTTTTCTTTTCCATGAACCAGGGAATAGTTAATAATAAGCAGCTAGTTCCTATGTGTCATAGATATTCAAAATGCAAGCTGCAGGCCAATTTTTTTTCCAATTTGGAATTTCATTGATATTACTTTCAAACTAGCTCCCTTTTCTCTAATCACGAATTTACCTTCTCCCAGCACTGATACAATAA
Source organism: Dromiciops gliroides (assembly GCF_019393635.1). Lineage (NCBI taxonomy): Eukaryota > Metazoa > Chordata > Mammalia > Microbiotheria > Microbiotheriidae > Dromiciops > Dromiciops gliroides. The sequence continues at coordinate 50,595,075 of NC_057867.1, forward strand.
ATCTGTCACTTTCTAGACAAAGTGTGATATGAGATCTGTGTTCTTTCCTTGTAACTTTCACAGTTCTATTCTCATTTTTCCTTAAATTCTCCAGAGAGCTAAAACATTTCAGCATTTATAAAAAACCAAAAACATTCAAACTATAATTTGGAATTCACATTAGATAACTTATATTTTAGTTTCTGATTTGTTTATGATGCTATAAATTTCTGCAGATTGGTGGGGAAAGCCCTTTCTCTCTTTTGTGTTTCTCTTGTCTGCCTCCATGACTTGGCCAGAATCACGAAGAGAAGGAGAAAGATTCCATCTCCAGAAAAAGTTTTTTACTCTTTCTCTTTCTCTTTGGGCTGATAAAGCCCCAGGAAAGAAAAGGCTTGTTTGACTTTCCAACATAGATATGACAAGACAGGCACAAAAGCACTTGCTAACAAAGTTCCTTAAAAAAATTGTGTGTGCACAAATGGAAGTTCCCCTTTTTAGGTCAAATTCTGGAACCCTTTGGGATTCTTATATATCTTTTAGACGAATAATTTTGGTTTCCCCTTTGCAGACTGGTTCGCCAGTCACTCCTCAGCTATGGTATTTTTGACTGCCAACCTTGCCACTTGCCAATAATGGTAACTTATGGCCTGGTACTTCTCCAGTCCTTTTTTTTTTTTTTGAGGGTTAAGTGACTTGCCCAGGGTAACACAGCTAGTAAGTGTCACGTGTCTGAGGCCAGATTTGAACTCAGGTCCTCCTGAATCCAGGGCCAATTCTCTATCCACTGTGCCACCTAGCTGCCCCCTTTAAAAATAGGTTGCTTCGGGGCAATAGTTTGATAGCCCAGCTGTATCTGCAAGGACAAAGAAAGCCAACCAGACATCTTTGAAGGATAGCTTGGTGGTGTAAAGATATTAGACCAGACTGCCTGGTGTCCACCTACATCTTTCAAGGGCAACAGATTTCCTTTACAAAAGAATAGAAGGAGTGATTAACAGAAGAATTGGATTTCTTTGTTTGTTTGTGGGTTTTTTTTTTTTTTTTGCGGGGGATTGGATTTCTAAAATTTACTCGTGTCAGGCCAGCAAAATTTCTGGATTAAGCTTAGAGACAAAGAATTGTGACAGGCAGTTACAGGACAAAATCAATTAATTATAAATAGGATCAATTAAAAAGACAATCATTTTGATTGATTTAATATCAAACTCATCCTGCCCAGAACAGAACTAATTTTTTTTTTTGGGTGAGGCAATTGGGGTTAAGTGACTTGCCCAGGGTCACACAGCTAGTAAGTGTCAAGTGTCTAAGGCTGTATTTGAACTCAGGTCTTCCTGAATCCAGGACTGGTGCTCTATCTACTGCACCACCTAGCTGCCCCAGAACTAATTATTTTTAACCCCAAATCTTCCCCTCGTGAAAACTTTCTCTTTTCTGTCAAGGACACTACCATTATCCCAGTCACCTAGATTTGCAGCTTCCATGTCACCCTTGACTCCTCTCACACATACACTCCATAGAGCCAATCTGTTGCCAAGTCTTATCATTTCTGTCTTCACTACATTTCCTGTGTTCATATCCTCTCTACTCAGTTTCCACCCTGGTATAGGTTTCTATTACCTCATGACTAGATTGTTGCAGTAGTAGATTGTTGGTCTCCCTACCACAAGTCTAGCTGCCAAAGTGATTTTTCTAAAGCTGAGGTCTGATCCTGTGATCAGGTTTTACTTGCTCCCTATCACGTCCAGCATCAAACCAAAAATCTTCTTTGACATTTAAAGTCCTTTACAACCTGACCCCTTCCTACCTTTCCAGTCTATTACACTTTATTAACTTCCACATAGTCTGTGATCCACCAACCCTGGATTTTTTTCTTTCTTTTTTTTTTTTTTTTGTGGGGCAGTGAGGGTTAAGTGACTTCCCCAGGGTCACACAGCCAGTAAGTGTCAAGTGTCAGAGGCCAGATTTGAACTCAGGTCCTCCTGTATCCAGGACCGGTGCTCTAGCCACTGTGCCACCTAGCTGCCCCCCAACCCTGGCTTTTTGCCATTTATCCCACCAAACACTTCATCTCCCAACTCTCTACCTTTTTACTGGCTTCCCCCCTCCATTCTCCAGGCTTGGAATGCTTTCCCTCCTTTCTACTCCCTGGCTCCCTTCAAGATTCTGCTCAAATGCCACCTTTTCTGATTTCCCCCTACTGCTAGTGCCTTTACTCTGAGATTTATTTTAATCTATTCTGTGTGTATTTTGTATGCGTATAGTTGTTTGCATATTATTTTGCCAATTATAATGTGAACTCCTTGAAGGCACAGTTCATATTTTTGCCTTTATTTATTTCCCCAGTGGTTTTAACACTATATCTGCCACATAATAAATACTTAAATGTTTGTTGACTGACATTTCACCTGTAAATCCATCTGGACCAAGGTTGTCTCCTATTTCCCACCCCCAGGGGTGCCTTTATAGCAGAAATTTTCTATTTCTGTAATTAGATTGCCTAAGCTCTCTATTTTGTGTTTCTGTGCATTTGATTTCTTTACTTTTTTTTTAGCTAATCCTACATTTTCCTTTAATTCTCAGTTTTGTGAACACATAATTATACATTGTAGGTTCTGAAAATAATTTTTTTCTTCTCTCTTTGCTGTGAATTTGCCTTGTTTATTTTTCATTTGGGTAATTTGATTTTCCTTCCTCTTTTTTGGATATAATTTAATATGTTCAAAGAATTCAAAGAAGCAGTTTTATTGTTTTTGCTTTTATTTTCTATCCTCTCCAATTTTCAAGATTTTTAATTTTGTGTTTATTCTGTTTTGTTTTCTTGTGTTTTAAATTTTTTTTTTAGTTTTAAAAATTGTCTACTCATTTCATTAATCCTCTCATTTTCTATTTTGTTAATAGAGCATCCCTTCTGAGCTACCTCACTCACTTAGCACTCTCTGGTTTTACAGGTTTGGTGGCCAAGAGGATTACTATTTTCAGGTTTCAGGGGATAGTGTGTGGGGCCACCTGTCCAATTCTTTAGCTCAAGAGCCCTCACCAGTATGCTTTCCATTAGCCATCAGTAAGTAGACACAATTAATTTTTAGTAAAGGCATTTATTTAAAATATTGTCTGAACAGTAGCTACAAAATATCTCCTTTGCCAGTAGAGGATTTAAGCTTGTGAAGCTTGTTATGCTATATACAAACTGGATTTCTTGGCTTTCAAGCAGGTTGTCACTGAGAAGCTGAAAGACTATGTATCCGAAGCCAAACTTAAAATTTGAACAGAAAACAAATTCACTGACATATTTTGACCAGTGCCAAGTTGGATGTTATTTGCCACAACATCACTAGCCAACTATGAGTTCATATCTCCTATCAGCCAAAGAAGACTAATGTTGATGAAGATGTTTTTTCTGTGCAAATGTGACAATACAGTTATATCTCTAGAGAGGATAAAGCCCATATATGATATCCAGAGACTGGTTCTATGATTTTGCTTTTATAAGGAGCTCCCTGGTAAAGTAATTCCCTCTCACTGTAGGTTGGCTCTTTCTCTGCAATTTCTAGTCTTAGTTACCTAGAGCACTAAATGACTAGCTCAGGGTCACATAGCCAATATATTTTAGAGCTGAGACTGCAGGACCAGTCAGAGGCAAAGCTGAAAAGTTGGGGACTCTCACCCGAAGATATTTCGTCACTGCTTGTCAACTTTGTAGCATTAAATCAATCCTCTTTGGCTTAGTTATCCTTGGATGACTGGCAGCAAAGGCAACTGCATAATAAAGGGCTACAAGAAATGATAAAAGTCATGAAGGAAGGGAATGCCCCTCAAAGATGCAAGCTTCATTCCCTTGAAGGCATCTTACTATTCAGACAATGGTAGAAGTTAAAATGATATAATATGGGGCCTTTGTAATGCATGTAAGTAATGAAACCAAGGCATGATGCCAAGCATTTTAAATCATCCCTGCTGATGTTTTGGAGAGAGCCACTCTTAGCTATTGAATTTGCAGTCTCAGAAGTTGGAAATTACATAGAAACACAGAACCCCTGCATCTCTTAGCTAGAAGCAGCATCCACTCTGAAAAGCTTTGATAGAAATTAGAATGAAGATCACAGTTATTGTCAAGATCTTCAGGCAGGTGATAGAATGGGTAAGAAATCTGGATGTATAGGGAATGCACAGAACCAATGGAAAGCTGTTCTATGCCAGGGAATTGAAAGACTAGGCAATTTGCCATCTTACAAGATAGCCAGGGAGGGTGGTAAGAGTTCTACAAAGCCAATATGTCACAAACACCTATTGTATATTAGAGAGTTACTTGGATTCCCTAATGAACAGGACAAAATGGGTGCTGGTGAGTTGGCCAAGTGGATCATAAAATCATAGATTTACAATGGAAGGCACTTTAGGGACCATCTAGTCCAACCCTCTCATTTTATAGGTGAGGAAACTGAAGTAGAGGGAAATTGAATAACTTGCGCCAAGTATCACAGCTGGTAAGTGGTAGAGCCAGGATTAGAAACCAGGTTTCTCTGATGCCCATGCTACTTCTAAGAAGCATTCTGCACTCTGGAAATAAGAGCCCTCTCACCAATCAGTCAATCAACAAGCAGTTATTAAATGGCTACTATATCCCAGGCACTGTGCTAGGTATTGGGGATGCAAAAATAAAAGTCAAAGCACTCTTGAGCCCACATTCAATCAGAGTGGGGGTGCAATATCTCTCTCTATGCCTGTATATATCTATATCTATGTATTCTTTTACCTTCCCTAACTACCTTGTATTTAAGTTGTATTTGTTTCCCATGTTTAATATAATGTGTTATAATCTATGCTACTGATTATATGCTACGCATTATATTCATCCGTAGGTGCTAATGCTAGTTGCATATGTATGAATGTCATGTATTAAGTATCTGCTTGTGCATTACACTACGTAGCTGGAGGTTATCTTATCAACTTTCTAGTTGACTGACTGACAGATAAGTACCCTGGTAATTTGAGGGGATTGGAAATCCTTTACTGGGGGGGAGAATGTAGGAAAACTGAAATTTTCAGTGGCCAAAGCACTCAGGCTTTACTGCTGACATATCCATCATAATGACAGGAATTCTGGATGGCTTACTTTTGGTTCTGATTCAAATCCATTCACAGTTGAACCAGAGAAGATCTTGAGAGTGCGTCAGATTGTTTGAACCCTAATTCATATGGTTATCTTTAATAGAAGGAATTTGCTCTCCTCCCATACATAGAGGTATTGGGGGGATTAGCTAAAATTAAAGAGTTGTCATCCTGCCTTTATCAGGGAATAGTTTTTGCCAGTAGACCCCAGAATACTAAAAGTAAAATAATGAAATTGGCCCTGAGGAGATCAGAGTGCCAGCAAAGACTACAAGACCAACAAAAGTCCATGAGACAGCCAGGAACCTAGCAAAGCTTGCTGTGACCAGCAAAGAACAGGCCCAGCAGAGATGGAACCATGCTGATGATGTAATAAGCTCTTCAGAGGTTCTTTGCCCAGTAAAGAGCAGACCCAGCAGAGATTATGTACCCATGGAGAACAATGCGATGACATCACCAGAAAACAGTGGGAATCTTGAACTGTCAGTATAAGATAACCCCTCCATAAGTATTTCCCATGTGTATGCCTCTCAGGTGAGATCCCTATGCATGATCACTCTTTTCACTGAGTGTATGCATATTTGGGGAAGAATATGCCCTTACGGGGGCAATGTTTTATTGAAAGCTTATTTCATTATTTTATTATCATTATTTATATTCTCTTTAATTAAATTCCTTTGATTTGAACAAATTGTGTTTTCTGACTGACGAGAAAAAGTAAACCATTCGATGGGAGCTCATGAGCTAGAATTTTGAGTCTTTGTGGACCCACAGAATACCTTGAATGTGGGACAGCTGTTCTGGGGTTCCCACATGTGAGGAGGGTACCACAAGTGCCACATTTAATAGGTCAGGATAGAGTTCTTTTAATTGCATGCCTTATATTTTTCTCATTTTTATTTTTCATCTCTTTGAGAGATGGCATAATATTCTGCATAGAGAGCCAGCCTCAAAGCCAAGAGGCTTGGGTTCAGAGTCCTAGTTATGACACATATTGGCCATGAGACCTTGGGTCAGTCACTTAACCTCTTAGTGCTCTAGGACAACTTTCTAACACTGTAAGTTCCAGAGAAGGTGCAAACTTATATTGGTAGAGGAGCATACCTAATCCAAGAGTTCTTTCTACTAATGAAAAACAGGTCTGGTCTATATTCCATTTCTATTTTAGTTTTCTCCCCATTTTGATCTAGTGTTTTGATATGTGGATATATTCCTTTTTTTTTTTTTTGGTGAGGCAGTTGGAGTTAAGTGACTTACCCAGGGTCACACAGCTAGTAAATGTTAAGTGTCTGAGGCCAGACTTGAACTCAGGTCCTCCTGAATCCAGGGCCAGTGCTCTATCCACTTTGCCACCTAGCTGCCCCCGATATGTGGATATATTCTTAGAGAAAGTGTTCATGATGTAGGCTTCTGGGTAGCCTGCAAGTCTGACTTCTCTCATGACTTAATCCTGATCTCTATTTTACTGTGTTTTCTTCTGGTCCTCCTCTCCTCACATTGAACATTGATAAGCTCCAGAGTGTGTGGAGGAGACAACCAGCATGGTGAAGAGTCTTGAACTCATAACTTCCATTGGATCCATTGAAGGAAATGGGCATATTTAGGTTAGCCTGGAGGAAAAGAAGCCTCAGGGAGTCCTGATAGCTGTTTTTAAGGATGCGAAGGAGGAGCTAGACTTGTTAGGTTTGGCCCCAGAGGTCAGAATCAAGAGCAGTGGCAAACAGGAACATTTAGGCTTGATGTCAAGAAAATCTCCTCATGATGAGAATTGTCTAAAAGGGGAATAGTTTCCTTGAGAGGTGGTAGTCCAAATTTTTTTTTGGAAACAGGCTAAGGACTAATGTGGGAGAGGTGGCAATGGTGGTTGTAAGATGCAGTTACTCTCCTAGCTCACTTCAAGACTAGCATCCTGCACCTGAGGGAAGGAGGGATTGACCACAAAGGGAGCTTTGGGCAGTCTGAGGGCTACCACTGAAGCCACTACCTCTGTGTTGTAAGAAAGTTTGAGTGGATAAAGCACCAGCCCTACATTCAGGAAGACCTGAGTTCAAATCCGGCCTCAGACACTTGACACTTACTAGCTGTGTGACCCTGGGCAAGTCACTTAACCCTCATTGTCCTGCAAAAAGACAAAAAAAAAAGACAAAACAAACAAAAAAGCCATATAGATCTTTCCTTGCTTCTGTAAATTTATCATATACATAATTTTTACAGAACACTAATATTCCATTATATTCACGTACCACAATTTGTTTAGGCATTCCCCAAATTAATGGGCATCTACTTTGTTTCTAGTTTTTAGCAATCACTAAAAAATGCTGCTATAAATATTTTGGAGTATATGGGGACTTTTTTTTCTTATCAGTGGCTTCCTTGGGGTATAAGCCTAGTAATGGGGTCTCTGTTAAAAAGGGTATGGTATTTTAGTCACTTTATTTTCATAATTCCAAATTGCTTTCCAAAATGGCTGTGTCATTTCACAACACCACCAAGAGTGCCTTAGTGTGTCTGTCATTCCACAACTCTTCCAACATCGACTTGCCATTTTTTGTCATTTTTTGCAAATTCCATGATGAAGGTGAAACTGCACAGTTGTTTTGATTTGAATTTCTCTTGCTATGAATGATTTGGAGCATTTTTTTATGTGGTTGTAAATACTTTTCAGTTCTTTTGAAAACTGTTGATGACTTTTGACCATTTATCTATTGGGGAACGGCTCTTAGTTGTATATATTTATTAATTGTTTATATATCTTGGATACCAAACCCTTATCAGAGAAATTTTATTTTATTTTTTATAATAAAAATTTTTATTTATAGTTTGGGGTTCCAATTTTATCCCTCTTTCCCTCCCCTCCCTGAGGCGGGAAACAATCAGATATGGGTTATATATGTATGATTACGTAAAACATGACCATATTTGTCATTTTGTACAAGAAAACGATTAAAAGAAAAAAATGAAAGAAAGTGGAAAATAGCATGCTTCAGTCTGTTCCATCAATATCAGTTCTTTCTTTGGAGGTATGTTTCATCAATAGACCTTTGGGATTGTCTTGGATCATGGTATTGCTGAGAATAGTCAAGTCATTCACAGATCTTCATCAAACAATATTGCTGTCTCTGTGCACATTGTGTCTCTGCTCACTTCACTATACATCACTTCCTACATGTCTTTCCAGGCCTTTCTGAAGTCATCCTGCTTGTCATTTCTCATAACACAATAATATTCCATATCAGAGAAATTTGAACCAAGGACTTTTTACCTATTCATCCACTTTCCTTCTTATCCTAGATGCATTCATGTCTATGTAGAAGTTTTTCAGTTTCAAGTAACCAAAGTCATTATTTTATTTTTTAAGTTGCCTCTATCTTTGTTTGGTTAAAAATGTACCTCCTGTCCATAGCTACGAGAAGTATATAATCTGCTTCTCTTCTAATTTTTATAATATAACCTTTAATATAAAGGCCATGTATTCATTTAGAATGTATTGTGGAATGTGAAGTGTTGTTCTAAGTCTAATTCTTGTCATACTGCTTTCTAATTTTTCAGAAGTTTTATCAAATATAGAATTTTTCCCTAGGTAATTTATGTTTTCTACTTTATCAAACACTGGGATATTCAGTTCTAGTGTTTCTGAATCTCCCTTGTTTAGTTGGCTCCAATATCAGATGACTGCTGCTTTATAATAGAGTTTAAGGTCTGGAACTATTCCCCATTCATCCTTACTTCTTTTCATTATTTTCCTTGATGTTCTAGATCCTTTTTTCCCAAATGGATTCTGTTATTATTTTTTATCAAGTTCTATAAAGTATCCCTTGGAAATTTGATTGGTATAGCATTAAAATGTAAATTAATTTTGGTAGTATTATTATTTTAATTATATTGACATGGCCTTACCATGAACACTGGATATTTCTCCAACTATTTAAATTGTTCTTTGTTTCTTTAAGGAGCACTTTGTAATTGAATCTATACAAGTCTTTCATGTGCTTTGAGAGGTGAATCCCCAGATATTTTGTGCATTTTGTAGTTTGGGGGAATGGGATCTCTCTATTATTGCTTTTGTGTTTTGTTGTTATTATAATATAGAAATACCATTGATTTTTGAGATTTATTTTGTAGCCTGCAACCTTGTTGAAGCTATTACCTCTGTATCTTTGTTCATTTCCTAGGACTTTTTAAGTAAACCATCATATCATCAGCAAACAGCAAATATCCTCTTTACCTATCTTTATTCCTTTAATTTTTTTCACTTGTCTTATTGCTGTAGCTAGCATTTCCAGAACTATATGAAATAATAGTGGGGAGAGTGGGCATCCTTGCTTCACTCTTTTATTTATTGAAAATGGTTCTAGTGGGGCAGCTAGGTGGCGCAGTGGATAAAGCACTGGCCCTGGATTCAGGAGGACCTGAGTTCAAAGCCAGCCTCAGACAATTGACACTTACTAGCTGTGTGATCCTGGGCAAGTCACAACCCTCATTGCCCTGCAAAAAAACAAAAAACAAAAAACAAACAAAAAAAGAAAATGGTTCTAGTGTATCCCCATTACAGATGATGCTTGCTTTTAGTTTTAGATAGATTCTTGTAATGATATTTTTTAAAGGCCCCTCTTTGCTTATACTTTATAGGATTTTTATCATAAAAGAATCTATTTTTCAAATGCCTTTTCTGCATCTGTTGAAATGATCATGTAATTTTGGATGTTTGGGGATTTGATATAATTAATTAAACTGACTATTTTCCTAATATTGAGCCATCCTTGTATCCCTGGTATAAATCCCACTTCTTCATAATTCTTGGATAAATTTCTTGGATAAATCGCTGTAGTCTGTATGATAAGATTTTGTTTAAAGTTTTTGCTTATAATTTTTTCTATGTTTTATCTTTTCTGGTTTAGGTATTAGGGCTGTATTTGTCTCATAAAAGGGTTCTAGTAGGGTGCTTTCTTTCTCAATTTTTAAGAATAATTTGTAAAGTATGGGTACTAACTGTTATTTAAAAATTTGATAGATGGGTCAGCTAGGTGGCATAGTGGATAAAGCACTGGCCCTAGTTTCAGGAGGACCTGAGTTCAAATCTGGCCTCAGACACTTGACACTTAACTAGCTGTGTGACCCTGGGCAAGTCACTTAACCCTCATTGCCTTGCCGCCCCCCCCCCCCCAATTGATAGAAATTTTCTGCAAATCCATCAGGATAAGGATCTTTTTGTTCCTTTAGTAGTTCCTTTACAACTTGATCTTTTTCCTTTTCTGAAATTGGGTTATTTAAGATCTCTATCTAGTCTTCTGATCATTAGAGTATTTTATATTTTTGAAGATACCTATTTCTTTGATTGGTATAGCATTAAAATGTACCTATTTCTTTTCTGTTCTCTATTTTGATAGCGTGTAACTGTGCATGTGTTCTGAATATTTTTATTTCTTTGGGGTTTGCTGTAATTTCACCTTGCTTTTTGCTATTTTATTGGTTTGATTTTCTGCTCTCTTCTTTGTAATCAGATTAGCTAACAGATATCAAACTTACAAGGATTATTGATCCTATAAAATGGAAAGCCAAATGGAATTTGCATTTGAAATTTATACTCGGAAAGCAATTTGGAAGATTTGAACAGTAAAGACCAATCAGAGGTTGTGGAGGCATATGAGGTGGAAGGCAAAGCAGACAAAGAAGTGATAGAATGAACAGAATTTTTGATGGTTTTGACCAAAGAAGGAAGTGCGAATTTGAAATGTGAAAAGGATAAACAGCAATAAAGCAGGAGACAAAAAGGGTGAAGGATGAGTTGCCATGGAGGAGGCTGTGGTAACAGAGCAGCATGGAATACCTGAAAGAGAATCTTTAATGAAGGGGAGTGTGGAAATAGCTTCCATTTTAGCTTTAGCATCCTATCTCTCAACAGTATTAGGTAATCAAGGGCTCAGAAACAGTGGAAGAAACTGCTAAAAGATAGTCCCCAATACCCATTTCACTAGTGGCAGAATTTATATGTTTATTTCAAGGAGGAAGTCCTATATAACAGATTACTAGATTTCTTTTTAAAAATTTTTTTTATTGATAATACTTTTATTCAGAGCCTTATTATACATCATGCTGTCTGAAAACTAAATTGAAATAATTATAAATGTAACAATTACTTCCCCTCTCTTGTATCTTTTGCACTTTCTTGTTCTCTGCAGGATCCCTGTATTCTCCTACCACCCCCCTTAGGTCATTGCAACAATCAAGCTATTATGTTGTGAATTATATTTAAGATTAGATTCTCTGTGGACGAGAATAATCCCTATACCTTTTGTTGTTGTTGTTGTTTTGGTGGGGTTTTTTTTAATCATAAAAGGATTTTATTGTTTTCCATTTACATGTAAAGATAGTTTTCAACATTTGTTTTCATAAGATTTTTAGTTACAAATTTTTCTCCCTCCCTCCCTTCCCTCACCCCTCCCCAAGAAAGAAAACAATTTGATATAGGTTATGTGTGTATAATCACATTAAATATATTTCTGCATTAGTCATGTCGTGAAAGAAGAATCAGAACACAAGTGAAAAACTTCAAAAAAGAAAAAAAAACAGCCCAAAAGTAGAAACAGTATGGTTTTAGATTACTAGATATATACATATATAGATAGTGAACCAGCACTAGATAAATATTTGGTAGTAGCATTTGTCATTTTTTTGCTTATTATGTCACTTTTTAGCCAGATAGCAATAGTTGTGATTATGATTTTTTTAAACCTTTGACTTGCTGATTTTCTTTAGCTCAAGCTTCATGGCAGTGTTTAAAGACATTTTATTTTTCAGAAGGTCTTGCTGAGTTGAGATATTTTGATATCAATATCATTCAGTGTCACTAATATTCATAGGAACATAAATTGAATAAGGGATAAAAATTGGCTAACACATGCCTCAAATTGGACAAATTTTAGTGTTTCATTCTAGGGTATTGCTTTTTTCATCTTAATGTATTATTGATGCCTTTTCTTCTTTATTCCTCATAAATTTTCTAATGTACCCACTTCCTTCACTTCGCTCACCCCCATATAAACCTCCTTTGCCACAAATAAAACCAATCATCACAGTGTCCAATGGTGTATACAATATTCAGCATCCGTAGGCTTCCACCTTTCTACTGAGAGGCAGGGGGTGTTTCATGATCTGTAGTCTGGAAATAATAGCAATTATTATGTTGATCCTGAATTTTTTATCTTTCTTTTTTTTGAATTGTTATAACTTCATTGAAAATCATTTTGGGGGGAGCAGCTAGGTGGCACAGTAGACAAATTACCAGCCCTGGATTCAGGAGGACCTGAGTTCAAATCCGGCCTCAGACACTTGACATTTACTATCTTTGTGACCCTGGGCAAGTCACTTAACCCTCATTGTCCCCCCCCCCCGATTTTTTTTCTAATGGCTCTTATTAGTCATTCTCTTTAAGCTCTCCAATCTCTTTTCTCTTTCCAGTCTCTTTAAATAAGTACTTTTATTTGTTGCTTTAATTTAGCTCTTTAAACATTCTACTTTTATCATTTACAGTCACCTTATCTTTTTTTCTATTCTGTACAACAGCTGTGTTCTCTTTGATGTGGAAAAGATGTTCAAGTTAATCAGGATCTTTCAGAACTTCTCTAGGAATTTTTGGTTTTGAATTTGGCTTTGATTTTTAATGTGCATTATGATGTTACAACTGACGTATTACTTGTTTAATTGAGTATAAAATCAGAGTTTAAAAATCTAAAGCAATTATTCCTTTTTTAAAAAAGAGGCTTTTGCAATAGCCCAGGCAAATGGTAAAGGGGGCCTGTGTGAGGGTGGTAGCAGTGGGAATAGAAAGGAAGGGCCAAGTGCAAACACTGTTACAGTGGTAAAATTGACAGGACTTGGCAACTGATTGGCCAGGAGTAGGAAGGGTGAGATAAATGTTGAAGGTACCCCAAGATTGTGAATATGGGAGACAAATTGAGAGATTCTCTGTTTTTTCTACGAGCCAGCCCTTTCCAGTGACCTACATGTCTACATGATATAAAGTACTGCCTTGAATGGGCCTCCACGAAGGGCAAGGTCAAGGAGTCGTAGTGCATTGCTGGTTCATTAGATTAGGCCCCGTCTTCCAGAGGAGGAAAGAGTATATATGTAGATAAAGACAACCAGATTAGCTGGTGAATATCCTTCAGTGTGACCTCTAAATACAGCTCGTACTTTTAGATTTATCTGATCCACCCATGAATAGTATTTTTAAAGGCTGGTGAGGTTTTGTTATTGTTCCATCATTTTGAGTAACATCTGACTCTTTGTGATCCCATTGGGGGTTTTCTTGGCAGAGATACTGGATTGGTTTGCCATTTCATTCTCTTGCTCTTTTTATAGATGAGGAAACTGAGGCAAACAGGGTGAAGTGACTTGTCCAGGGTCACACAGCTGCTAAGTGTTTGAGGCCAGATTTGAGCTCAGAAAGATGAGTCTTTCTGACTCCAGGCCTGGCATGCTATCCATTGCGCCACCTAGCGACTAGAATGAGGCAGATGATTTTTGTTCACCTTGTATAGCTGTGTCAGGAAGCAATTATAGTTGTTCTGGCTGGTGGTAATGAGGCTAGACTGCGCTGGTACCTAAGATTTGAGATAGGAATGAACATTTCACAATTAACAGGAGGAGGTTTATTTAGCCATTGCAGAGAAAGGACATTCAAAGCAAGGAAATGCTCTTCTTTGAGGATATAGCCTTAATTAATTTGAGTTCTGTGTTGCCAGGGGTGGTTTGCTGGTCAAAATCCTGAGAGAGCAACTGAAATTCTTTGTGCCCTCGCTTCTTTGTCTTTCAGGTGACCAGGAAACTAATTGTTAAGTTCATCAAGCCAAAGGATGGTTTCAGTACTTTTTAAGGAAAAGAATTAGGCTAGCCTACATAACAGGGGACCCTGGTAGTTATTCCTCCTGTCACCCAGGGCATAGAAGGAGATAGGTATGGATATGAGGAATACCATGGAGGCTTAGTCAGTTTCCTTTCTGTAGACTCATGCTTGGACTGGAAGACCTCTGAGGTCCCTTCCAACTTTAAATCTATGATCCTATCATTTCAGTGTAAAACTGCACAGCTCCCAATATACATGGACCATTCAGAAGCAGCTGGTGGACTGGACCAAGCCAGTTGCTTGCAGCTATTATGGCTTTGGAGGGAATGAATGACATTTGTTTCCATCCTGTTCAAAGTACCATGATGATTTCTAAAAGAAAATTATTTTGGAGATATCTATGGTAGGATTATTGCTATTGTGACTATACATCCTCTGTATGACTTCATTTCTCCAGAGTGAGACCCTCAGGTGCCAATGAAGCATACATCTGGGACCCTTGTTACATGAATGGGTATGCCTACCAAATTGCTCATTTGCGCTCTCGCTCTTTCTCGCTCTTTCTCTTTCTTTCTCTGTCTCTCTCTGTCTCTCTCTGTCTCTCTCTGTATGTCTCTTTCTCTCTCTGTCTCTGTCTCTATATATAGTGTGTATAGTGTGTGTGTGTGTGTGTGTGTGTGTATATATATATATATATATATATATATATATATATATATATATGTATATATATGGTGTCAGTAAACCCTACAATTAGATCAACTAAGTATGAGGGTTTATTTTCTTGAGTTCTTGTTGAATTGAATTCCCAAACACATCACAATATAAGGCAGTGTAGCAGAGTGGAGAAAGAGCCCATCTGAGGCCAGGAAGACTTGTGTTCAAGTTCTGCCTCTGACGCACACCCACTTACTGGCCCTAGGCAAGTCATTTGGCCTCTCAATGCTCATGGACAACTCTATGACTCTAAATTTTAGAGAACAGGCCAGCCCAGAAGGGGTTTCCTCATCTGAGATTTCCCATAGTCACAGTGCCTACTCTTATCACGGGGGTGAATGGAGGTGCTGTGGACAGAAATAGTGACATCAGAAGGAAGATCAGATTCCAGGGAAAGGTAGCCCATTTCAGGTGTGTTAAGTTGGCAGTGCTGGCAGGCATCCAAGTTGAGATCTCCTCTAGGTCATTGGAGAAGTGGGCCTGGAGCTCAGAAGAGATGTCAGGGCTAAAATAAAGATTTGGGAATTATCTGCATAGATGTGGTGGTCAAAGCTATGGGAAACTGTATGAGATGACCGAGAGGAAGACTGCAGGAGAAGGAACAGAAGAGGCCCACAGTAAAGTGTTAGGAATAGGAATAACTCCCATTTCTCTGGTATTTGAAGGTTTACTAAGCACTTGCCTCCCAACAATGCTGAGAGGACGGTGGTGCCAATATTGTCTCGGTTCTGTAGATAAGGAAGCTGAGGCTCTAAAAGGCTCACAGAACTAGAAGTGATTTTGGAGGGTCTTGAGTCCAATCCCTTCATGTAACAGATGAGGAAACAGAGGCATAAGGAGATCACACAGCTAGCAAGCGTTTGAGGCAGGATTCAAACTCAGGTCTTCTTGACTCCAGGTCTATGGCCCATTCAACTCCACTACCCTGCTAAGCGATTTTCCCACACAGCTGTTAAGTGTCCTAGGTGAGATGGGACCCCAGGTTTTCAGATGACAAGTCTTGTATTCTATCCTCTACCTCCCAGGAAGACAGCGAGGGGGTTAATACTTACCCAGCCCCCAGCAGCCTTGACTACCGTGGACCAAAAAGTGTTTAGACCCTCAGAGGCTATGGGAGTTTTTCCTGCTCTACAACAGTGGTGTCAAACTCAGATAATAACAGGAGCCACTAATCTGTACCTAAGGATGGTCCACTTATTAAATTAGTTTTCAAATGTAATATGATCGGTGTTTTGTTGTATTTTTCTTTTTCGTTAAGCCTTCCCCAATTACATTTTAATCTAGTTCAGGCTGTACTTCGGAGTGTTTTGGCCATATGTGACCTGCAAGCCATGTGTTTTCCACCAATGTGCTAAAACTTCAGCTCATTGTGTAATGCTAGGATGAGGCAGAGGTGCCAGAGTAGACGCAAATTAAACCTATCAATCAAGACGATGTACCTTCTTTAAAGAAACTTCTTTCAAGAGCATCTGCATCACCAGGGTTCAGTGGAGCTGAGAAGAGAAGTCAGGGTGAGAGATAAACCTTTGGGAATTAGCTGCACAGATGTGGGATGAAGCAGAACACAAAGGATTCAAGAGAAAACCGGGAATTTCCATTTCAGTCTATTTTGCTTTGTTTTTCAAATAGTATTGTATTTTTTTCTAATTCCATGTAAAGGGAGTTTGTAACATTCATTTTATTTTGTGTTTTTTTGTTTGGTTGGTTTTTGTTTTTGTGAGGCAATTGGGGTTAAGTGACTTGTCACACAGCTAGTATTAAGTGTCTGAGGCCGGATTTGAACTCAGGTCCTCCTGACTCCAGGGCCGGTGCTCTATCCACTGTGCCACCTAGCTGCCCCAGTAACATTCATTTTAAAAGAAGATTTTGAGTTCCAAATTATTCTGCTGCCCTCCTTCCTCTTTCTCTTCCCCAAGACGGCAAGAATCTCATATAGGTTATACATGTGCAATCATGTTGAACGTATTTCTACCCCATGATTCTCTTATTATGATACTTCTTAGAATTTTGTAACTTAAGATGCCTTCCTTCCTTCCTCTGAGGAATGCAAATGAGCTGATAATGCTTTTTTGTTTGTTTGTTTTTTTGTTTTTTGCGGGGCAATGGGGGTTAAGTGACTTGCCCAGGGTCACACAGCTGGTAAGTGCCAAGTGTCTGAGGCCGGATTTGAACTCAGGTACTCCTGACTCCAGGGCCAGTGCTTTATCCACTGCGCCACCTAGCTGCCCCCTGATAATGCTTTTTTGAGAATATATACATTCATAAACACATGACCATAGGAATGATCAAAGCCTTCTTCCTTCCCCCATATTCAGATCATTGTGTATTAGAGGTATACTTCCTGGCTCCTAGAGAGTATATTTCATGTATATTAAGGGGGAAAGTTAGAAGCACTTGCCTCAGAGGGACAACCCAAGGCCATCCTATTGGCATTGACCAGACAATTCAGTCAGGACTGCCAGGCAAGTTTCATGCCCATCTTAATCAGCTGCTATTCTAATATACTTACGTAGTTTTTTTTTTTAAATGAGATTTGTTTGATACTTCTTGGGTTTTTGTTTTTTTGGGTTTTTTTGTTTTTTTTTGTGGGGCAATGAGGGTTAAGTGACTTGCCCAGGGTCACACAGCTAGTAAGTGTCAAGTGTCTGAGGCTGGATTTGAATTCAGGCACTCCTGAATTCAAGGCCGGTGCTTTATCCACTGTGCTACCTAGCTGCCCCACTTCTTGGGATTTTTATCCCCTATATTTCCAGGTGTATCTCTCCCTCAACTTTCTAGAGAGCTATACCTTTATAAGGTTCTTTTTTCTAGAGAGCTATATCTTTATAAGCTTCTTTTTTATTTTTTTGCGGGGCAATGGGGGTTAAGTGACTTGCCCAGGGTCACACAGCCAGTAAGTGTCAAGTGTCTGAAGTTGGATTTGAACTCAGGAACTCCTGAATCCAGGGCTAGTGCTTTATCCACTGCGCCACCTAGCCGCCCCCTAAGCTTCTTTTTTATAAAAAGAAGAGAAAATAAGGTTTTAAAAAATGGTTGAGCAAATTTAACATATCAAAGAAGTCTAACATCTACAGTCCCTAGCCCCAAACCTCTGCAAAGAAGTAGGAGAGAAGGGATACCAGCAAAGACGACAGAGTAGGAAAAAGCACTACAGCCCATCTTTCTTCCACAATTGCTCCAGCAAAGATTAAAGAAGAATACCAAACTGAGGTAGTGATCAAGAAATCCAAGGAGAGGGGCAGCTAGGTGGCACAGTGGATAGAGCACCGGCCCTGGAGTCAGGAGTACCCGAGTTCAAATCCAGCCTCAGACACTTGACACTTGCTAGCTGTGTGACCCTGGGCAAGTCACTTAACCCCAATTGCCTCACTAAAAAAAAAAAATCGAAGGAGAAACCACAGTGGGTCATTTTTTCAATGCAGGTAAGCACAGAGACACAGCTAGAAGCCGGTGGGTGCCAGGGAGGGGTTTTAGACAGGAAGGATTTAGCATACCCTTCCACTAGAGGGACTGGACTGGGGCCTGTATCAGGGTCACAAATCCAGTGAGGACTGGGACTGAGGCTGTATATGCATCTATCAACTGGATTACTCTAACTTTAAAGTAGGGTGCAGATCCATCATGAACTGAGGCTGTGTACTAGGGCAAAGCTTCTTAAACTGTGGGTCACAACCCTATATGGGGGCTTGTAACTGAATGTGGCGGTCATGAAATACAAAGCCTTAGCCAAGTAATAGACTCCCTGAAAATTAGAATGAACCAAAAAGAAAATAATGATGCCACGAGACAATAAAAATATTAAGATGAAACCAAAAGATAAATAAAAATTATGGAATATGAAAAAATAACTGAACTAGAAGACAGGTTGAAGAGAAAAGAAGTCTAAGAATCATTGGCCTGTCTGAAAGCCATAACCAAAAAGGGAGCCTGGATACCATAGTTCAAGAAATCATGGGGCATCTAGGTGGCACAGTAGATAAAGCACTGGTCCTGGATTCAGGAGGACCTGAGTTCAAATCCAACTTCAGACACTTGACACTTACTAGCTGTGTGACCCTGGGCAAGTCACTTAACCCCCTTTGCCCCGCAAAAAAAAAAAAAAATCATGAGGGGCAGCTAGGTGGCGCAGTGGATAGAGCACCGGCCCTGGATTCAGGAGGACCTGAGTTCGAATCCAGCCTCAGACACTTGACACTTACTAGCTTTGTGACCTTGGGCAAGTCACTTAACCCTTATTGCCCAGCCCTCCCAAAAAAATCATGAAGGAAAACTGCCTAGACCTTTTAGAACCAGAGAACAAAGAACCCACCAATCATCTCCTAAAAGGAACTCCCCCCCCCCCAAATGAAAACTCCCTGGAATTTCATAGCCAAAATCCAGAGCTTTCAGGTCAAAGAAAGTTATATATGGAGCCACAGGATTGCAAAAGATTTAGCAGTTACCACTATAAACAAGCAGAGAGTATGTCAGTCAAGAATTTATTATACGTTTACTGTGTGTTAGGCAGTATGCTGAGTATTTTAAAAAAGCAAAACCAGCTTGGAATATCATATTCCAAGAGGCAAAATATATAGGTTTACAATCAAGAATAACTTACCTGGCAAAATTGTATATAATTCTACAGGGGAACAAATGGTCCTTTAATGAAATAGAAGCCTTCCAGGTGTTCCTGATGAAAAGACCAGAGGTGAATATACAGGAGTCAAGAGAAACTCAGAAATTCTGGGCAAATCCATTTGAGGAATTGGAAGGAACAACACAGTTATGACATGTTTACATTTTAATTGGGGAGAAGTGTATGTCCCTTCAGAACCCTGGGATCTTTAAGGGTATTAGATGGAGTTAAAGAAGACAGAGACTCTGAGAGTTGTTGTATTTTGATTTGCCTTAAAAGAAGGAAGGGAAGGGAGAGGAATGTACAGAAAATCAGTATGTGCAAGACAAAGACTACACAAGCACATGAACCTCACTATCTGAACAAAACAAAGAAGGGTTGAATACACAGTTTGGTGTTGAGATGTATTAAACTTGACAGGAAAAAGGGGCAATAGGAGAGGGGGGAGGTAGAAGGATGGTAGATTCAGGGAGGGATTAGTCATAAGCAAAACAAGCTTCAGCCTCTTAGAATAGATGATGAAGGGGAGGGAGAGGGTTGTAAGGAAATAAGGAAAGAGTAAGAACTTGTGATTGATATCTGAGCAAGGGGTATATACTCTACTTTCTCATCACTGTCTTCTCTGGAAAAAGGGAGGCAGGGGGCAAAGGCTGTCAGTCTAACCCCATTCATTCTCTGTCCCTTAGTGCCTGCTCCCTTATTCCTAATCTCTTGAACTCCGCCCCCCCCCACCATATCTCACTCTAAAGCTTCCCATCCCTTCCACTGTGCTTCATAGCTAACAAATTAACTTCAAGTTTAACCCTTTTCCTCTCCTGCTTCTTCTGTCTTACACTCATTGGAACCTGGCTCCCTACATAGCTCCCCTGACCACCTTTCCAACACTGGTTGTTCTCCCGCTCATAACCCCAGCTCACTGGTTGATGTGGGTTCTGCTGCTAACTAAGCTGTGTGACCTTAAGAAAGTCACTTGCCCTCTCTGAGTCTTGTAAAATGAAGGGGTTAGACGACATCTAGAATCCCTCCGGACTCTAGACATAAATAGCAATGACAGTGCGTTAAATTCCATCCTAGTGTCAGACAGACACACACACACACACACATATATGATATCAGTGAAGGACAATATAGCATCAATGCACACATATGACCAAGACAAAACCTAACACGTATTGCAGTTACATACAATCCCCAAATTTAATGCCCTATCCTCCAGCATCAGGCATGGCCTGGCTAAATGAGTAACCACCTCTTCCGTCTTTCCTTAAGCTTTCCACGTAAACTTGATCACTAGCCAAATAGACCTGGCACTTCTGGCATTCCCTGAGCTTATGGATGACCCAGGCCTATTGGCCTTTAATCATAATTAATAATAATAATAAGTTGTATTTACATAGTGCTTTAAGGTTTGCTAAACACTTGCCATATATTATCCCATTTGATCCTCATAACAACCCTCTGAGTTAGGTAGTGTTATTAGTTAGCAGCAGAAGTCAGTTCTGACTTTAGCATTCCTTCTTCTCTACTGAATAACCTCTTGGAGGCTGTAGAATGATGTAGAATGATGTAACGTCAGAACTGGCTGGGTCATCTAGTCATGTCTCCTCCATCACTGTGCTCTCTGGAATACCTGATCCATAGTTAACAAGCTTGATTTCATCTTAAACCATTTCCTTTCCCACTCTCTCTGCCTTATGACTCTCACTAAGGCCTGTATTCCTTGGCCTCTGACATCTCTCAGCAAAGTATCTACCAAGTTATAGAAGGAAGAAGCCTGATGTTATCCTGATGACATGGCATCCCTGGCCACCTTTTCCAACACTGGCTGTATTTTTACTCATAACCCTGACTCAATGGTAGGGATTGGGGAGTTGGAATATTCTTTGCTCCCCATTGCCACTTCCAGACTCTCCCCTCTACCCCTATCATCCAGTAACTTCTCCTTTGGCATTCATTTGTAAAGAATTAATTGTTATTTGAGGTTTTTATGCCTCTTTGCGCACTGGCCTGGGGCTCCGCAAACTGCACAGTGCTCCACCCGCTGGTTGTAGCCATTGCCAGGGCTCTGGTACCTCTGGTCATCACTACTTGCCAACGCCTACATGGGCCTGGCAAAATTATAATGATTGGAAGCCTAGTGAGGGCAGTCATGTGACTGTCAAAGTGGCCATCCCATTGGCTGGGGCTGTGTGGGGTGTTTCTAGGTTTGGGGGAGGAGAATTGGGCATTCTAGGTGGAAGCTGGAAAGCGACAGGTGTTCTGCTGCATATTTTCAGCTGGTTCCTGGGCGGTGGTATTTTTTCAGGTATTATAATTTCCCTTTCCCCATTTTATTTCCTTTCCCTTGATCCTACTGATCCTGTTTGTGGTTTTTTTTTTTAAAGTTCGTTCTTGTTAAAATAAATCTTGTTCTGTTTTGAGGGAGGCTGCCGGTCTCCTTCCTTGCCCCAATATTGCGGTGAGCTGCTTAGCTAGCACTCCCCAATTAAAAATTGGTCCCCACACATTCAAATTACCTTTATCACCCAGTAAAGATTCTGGTAGCTGTTATATACCAATCTCTAGGACACTCTCTTTAACTTAGTGAGTTCAGGGCCTGGCACAGTCTTTGCCTCCCCACCTCCTACCTTCATACTAGGATACAGATCACATACTCCCTCTAGTACCATAACCTCTCAATTCACTCATATTTAATGACTTACTCCTCGACCCCCCTCAGCTATACATAGTGATGACAATATCCTTGGTCTTGCCATCCCACAGGAATTCCATTTTCGTGTTCCCAAACTGAAATTCCTTTATCTGATCATAATCTGTTGTCCACTTCTCCCCCTGCCTTACAACCACAAACTATTCTTTGTCCTCACCGTGATTTCTGATTTCTTTTCTTTCCTGGACCATCACTACTATGCTGGATACATTCTACTCCCTTCATCCTCTTGATTCCTTGGCGAACCAGTTCAGCTCTATACTGTCCTCTTTTCTTCAGTCTCTTGTTCCCTTTTCTTATCAAAGATCTTGCCCTGCTAAGCCTCAGCCTTGGATACTTCTAGCAGCCGCTGCCTTTACTCCTCCTCACATACTGTTGAACCAAACTGGTGGAAATCACAAGACCATGTTTACTACAAATTTATGTTACATAATCTCAACTAGACCCCCACTGTTACAGGGTCATCCTTCTCTACTTACCTACTAGATTCACTATCCCACTCACCACAACAGCTCTTTCTAACCTTTTCATCCCTCCTCAAGCCTCTGAGGGCTCTCCCTTCCCCTCCCATCTTAGCTGAGAACCTTGCCTCATTTCACTAACAAAATGGAGACCATTTGCCAAGAGCTCCCTCTTCTCCATCTCATATCAGTCAGATGCCTTCTTCCACTATCTACTCCTTGTCTTCAATTAAGATGTGGCCCTTTTCCTTGCCAGGGGCAAACCCACAAGTAATCCTATTCCATCCTATATTCTCTAGCACATTTCCCCCTCTAATATCCCTTATTGATCTGTCCATACTCACTAGCTGTTATCCTATATCTTTCTTCCCCTTTATGGCTAAACTCCTTGAGAAGACATTCTACAGTCACCCAGATTTTTCCCTGTAGCCTTTCACCTCAACCTTCCAGAGACCCCTCCCATATAACAAAGAAAAAATATAAAGAAAAAAGAGAAAACACTTACTAGCTGTGTGACTCTGGACAAGTTACTTAACCCTCATTGCCCCGTAAAAAACTAAGAAAAACCGCACGGGGCCCCACCCACTGGTTGTAGCCATTGCCAGGGCTCTGGTACCTCATGTCATCACCACTCATCACCGCCTACATGGGCCTGGCAAAATTATAATGATTGGAAGCCTAGTGAGGGCAGTCATGTGACTGTCAGAGCGGCCATCCCATTGGCTGGGGCTGTGTGGGGTGTTTCTAGGTTTGGGGGAGGAGAATTGGGCATTCTAGGTGGAAGCTGGAAAGCGACAGGTGTTCTGCTGCATATTTTCAGCTGGTTCCTGGGCGGTGGTATTTTTTCAGGTATTATAATTTCCCTTTCCCCATTTTATTTCCTTTCCCTTGATCCTACTGATCCTGTTTGTGGTTTTTTTTTTAAAGTTCGTTCTTGTTAAAATAAATCTTGTTCTGTTTTGAGGGAGGCTGCCGGTCTCCTTCCTTGCCCCAATATTGCAGCGAGCCGCTTGGCTAGCACTCCCCAATTAAAAATTGGTCTCCACACTTTTTAAAAAAAAATTTTTTTTTTGGTGAGGCAATTGGGGTTAAGTGACTTGCCCAGGGTCACACAACTAGTAAGTGTGTAAAGTGTCTGAGGCCAGGTTTGAACTCAGGTCCTCCTGAATCCAGGGCCGGTGCTCTATCCACTGCGCCACCTAGCTGCCCCAAGTCCCCACACTTCTTAAAAAAAAAAAACTGAAAAAAAAGAATATGTCTTCTATCTGCTTCTATTCTTATTTTTTAATGATATAATATTTAATGTTCAGAAGATTAGATATGGATACTTTCAGAGAGAACTGAGAAGACCTCTATGAACTGATACAGAGTGAAATAAACAGAATTAGGAGTCTAATTTATATAGTAACAACATCATAAAGACAACTTTGAAAGACTTTATGACTCTGATCAGTAAAATTAAAAACCAAGATTTAGTACGATGTGTTTTCTTCTTGCTCAATTTGGGGGGTGGGAAAACAAAATGAGAGAGAATAAATTATTGCTAATAAATAAAAATAAATAAAAAATTAAAATGAAACAAAAATAATGAGAATTAAATGGAGAGAGATACACAATTAATGATTATAAGTCTCAATATGAATTGGGTGAATTCACTGATAAAATGGAAGAGGATAGCAGAATAGAGTAGGAAGAATCCAACAATGTTTTTTTTTAATGTGTGTACTTCTATTTGAATTGGTTTTAAGTTAGTGTACAGGTAAAGCTCCTCTCCTCCCCCAATTACTGGTACCAATCACATTGAACTTCCAGGGAAACTGTAAAAAGTCTTCATTCATCTCTGTTGGGAAAAGAGGTCATTGTGACTAACAATTTTTTCAAAAAGAGTAAGTTTTAAGGTGGAAGATACAATTTTTAGGACTAAAACATTTTTTTACTGTAAGGATTAAGTAATAAAGAGAAAGATACAAAAAAATCTAGGATTAAATAATTGACATGTAAGCAGTATTACTATTTTTGTTTGTTTTTGTTGTTTTTTTTTGCAGGGCAATGAGGGTTAAGTGACTTGCCAGGGTCACACAGCTAGTAAGTGTCAAGTGTCTGAGGCTGGATTTGAACTCAGGTCCTACTGAATCCAGGGCCAGTGCTCTATCCACTGCGCCACCTAGCTGCCCCCGCAGTATTACTATTAATCCCTCTACTCCTCCCTTGTCTGGATTTGTCTGGAATAGACACCTTTGTACAGGCAAGCAAATCTCTCAAATAATGCACTACAATATTTGGAATGACTTTTATAAAAAATATACAATCAGACTCTTGAAGATGCACTGAAGAACTTTGGGTATGTTTGCCTCTGACATACTTAGATTGCTCATTATCTTCATTCCAATTTTTAAGTCCTGAGTTAAGTGCCCAAAAAGCCGAAACCCCAGAGCTATGCCAAAGCTCATTCTTGAAATTGGAGAAATAGTAAAACTGTAGTAGTTGGGGACTTCGATGTGTTCCTTTTATACTTTTTTTTTTGGGTGAAGCAGTTAAGGTTAAGTGATTTGCCCAGGGTCACACAGCTAGTAAGTGCCAAGTGTCTGAGGCTGGATTTGAACTCAGGTCCTCCTGAATCCAGGGCTGGTGCTCTATCCACTGTGCCACCTAGCTGCCCTTTGCTCCTTTTATACTTACAGAATTCTAATGAAAAAATAAACAATGAAGAAGTAAAGTACACTTTTTGTTGTTGTTCAGTCATTTCAATTGTATCTGACTGCTTAACCCCATTTGGGCTTTTCTTGGCAAAGATACTAGAATGGTTTGCTGTTTGCTTCTTGAGCCCCTTTTCCAGATGAGGAACTGAGACAAACAGGATGAAGTAACTTGCCCAGGGTCACACAGAAAGTGTCTAAGGCTGGATTTGAACTCAGGAAGATAAAGCTTCCTGATTCTAGGCCCAGCACTCTATCCACTGTGCCACCTAGCTTCCCATAAGTACCTGAAGAGAGTGTTTTTAAAATATAGATATGCTAGCACTCTGGAGATTGCTGAATGGGAATAGTACATGACAAATTTTTAAAAATTTACAATGTATTAAGACATAAAACCTAACAAACAAATGCAGAAAAATAAAAATATTAAGACCTTTACTGATCACAGTGCAATAAATATTATATTCAACACAGGGCCATTGGAGAAAGCATTAGAATTGATTGGAGCCTAAATTCTAAAGAATTGATAGGTCCTGAAGAAATCATGGAAATAAGATTCTTTCATCAAAAAAAAAATGACAACAATAAAATGCCAGATGGTGTGTAATGTAGCCAGAGCAGTCCTTGGCAGAAAATTTATATCTCTAAACACTTCTGTCTTTTGTGGTTCTTGTTGTTTTGTCCTTCATTCTTGAAGATGGCCATGACATCAGGGTGATGTCGTGACTTACAGTGAATTGGATTTAAGTGAGGGAGGGCTGTGCAAGGTCACCAACCTCACTCTCCTCCAGAGCCATCTGGGTCCAATGGCAAGATATACATCAGGACAACTGGGGAGGGCCCCATAGGTTTGAGGCAATCAGGGTTAAGTGACCTACCCAGGGTCACACAGCTATTAAGTGTCAAGTATCTGAGGCTGGATTTGAACTCATGTCCTCCTGTCTCCAGGACCAGTGCTCTATCCACTATACCACCTACCTGCTCCTTCAGTCTATAATCAAGAAAAAGAATACATCACTGAAGTCGGTAAGCAACTAAAAACACTAGAAAACCTATCCTATAAAATACCAAAATAGAAATTGTGAAAATGAAGACATATTAAAAACTTAAAGCAAAAAACCCAATGAATTAATTACAACTAAACTGATTTTGAGGGGGAAACAAATAAAATAGATAATTCATTAGCTAATTTGAATTTTTAAAGGACCAGAGTTCAAATCCAGACTCGGATACTTGACACTTATTAGCTGTATGACCCTGGACAAGTCACTTCACCCTGTTTGCCTCAGTCTCCTCATCTGTAAAATGAGCTGGAGAAAGAAATAGCAAACCATTCTAGTATCTTTGCCAAGAAAACCCCAAATAGGGCCGTGCAGAATTGTTCATGACTGAAGTGACTAAACAACGAGTTCTCCCCTGGTTCTCCTACCTGTCTGACCACTTCTTTCCAGTCTTCTCCCAATCTAGGCCATGCCAGCTAATCATTGGTGTTCCCAAGGCTTTGTCCTTTGTCTCTTCTCCCTCTATACTATTTTTTTTGCAGGGCAATGAGGGTTAAGTGACTTGCCCAGGGTCACACAGCTAGTAAGTGCCAAGTGTCTGAGGCTGGATTTGAACTCAGGTCCTCCTGAATCCAGGGCCGGTGCTCTATCCACTGCGCCACCTAGCTGCCTACCCTTTATACTATTTTGCTTGTTGACCCCGTCAGTTCCCATGGATTCAGTTCTCATCTCTATGCTGATGATTCGCAAATCTACTTATCCAACCCTAACCTTTCTTCTGATCTCTCTGTCTCCCATCTCCAGTTACCTATTAGTTCAAATTCAGACATCTTAAACTGAGCATGGAGAAAACTGGACTCATTATATTTTCCCCCCAAACCCTCTCATCTTCCTAACTTTCCTGTTATTGTTGAGGGTTCCACCATCTGCATAGTCCTCAAGTCTTGGTTGTCTTTCATACTTAGAAATCCATCCCTCTTCAT
This sequence comes from Dromiciops gliroides, assembly GCF_019393635.1. Taxonomy (NCBI): domain Eukaryota; kingdom Metazoa; phylum Chordata; class Mammalia; order Microbiotheria; family Microbiotheriidae; genus Dromiciops; species Dromiciops gliroides. Next base: position 50,622,194 of record NC_057867.1, read on the forward strand.
TTCTGTCTCCTGGCTTCCCTGACTTTCTTCAAGTCCCAAATAAAATCTCACCTACAAGAAGCATCTCCTAATCTCCCTTAATACTAGTGCTTTCTCTTGTGATTTTCCCCAGTGTATACTATATCTGGGTTGTCTGTCCAGAGTTGTTGCCTGTTGTCTCCCCCATTAGACTGAGAGTTCTTGAGAGCAAGAACTGGTTTTTTGCCTTTATTTGTGTCCTCAGTACTTAGCATAGTGCCTGGAATATAGTAGGTGCTTAAATGCTTATTGAAAAAAAAATGCTTATTGATTGACTTGAAAGAGAAAAAGCAGATCCCCAGCATCAAAAATAAAAAAGGAGGATTCAGAATAAATGAAGAAATAAAGGAGATTATTAGAAACTTTTGACAAACTTTATGCCAATAAAACCAAAAACTGATTTTAAATATTTATAAAATATATACAATATATTTGTAGTTATTTTATTACATGCATTATATGTGTAATAAAATTATGTTATTTATATTATTCTATATTATTATGTAACAGAATATATTATATCGATAATATATAATTATATTTATAATATATTTACAAAAGTATAAAATGTACAGACTCACAAGACAGCATAGAGAGAGTTTATATAGCTCAATCTCAGAAAAAGATTGAACGGGCCATAAATGAACTCGTAAAGCAAAAACTCCCAGCAACAGATAGATTTACAATGAATACTTTCAAACATTCAAAAAAATTAATTTCAATGTTACATATACGGTTTTCAAAAAGAGGAAATGTTAGAATCTTTCCCAGTTCTTAATATGCTACAAATATCATTTTGATATTCAAATCAGAGAGTTACAACAAAGAACAAAAATTATAGACCAATATCCCTAATAAATATCAAAGCAAAACATTTAAGTAAAATGTTAGCAAAGGGACTACAGCAACATAACAAAATGATCCTATACTATGACCAGGTTGTATTTATCAGAAGTATTTAGGACTAGTCCAATATTAGAAAAATTCAAATTATAAGAAACTATTTTAATAATGACAGTAGAAATCATGTGGTTATATATATATATATGTATATATATAATTTTTTTTTAGTGAGGCATTTGGGGTTAAGTGACTTGCCCAGGGTCACACAGCTAGTAAGTATTAAGTGTCTAAGGTCAGATTTGAACTCAGGTCCTCCTGAATCCAGGGCCGGTGCTTTATCTACTCCGCCACCTAGCTGCCCCTATGTGGTTATATTAATAAAATTAGAAAACAGTGTTTTCCCTAAGTATAACATTCATTTCTACTTTTTGAAAAAGCATAAAAATAAATGAACTATTTTATTAAACGATAAGGGTATTTATTGAAGGTTAAGAGCCAAGATTATTTGTAATTGGGACTAACTAGTTGTGTTTCCAGTAAACTCAGGGGTAAGACCAGTATGCTTACTGTCACTACTGTGATTTGATATAGTGTTAGAATTGCTGGATATAACAGTAAGAACAAGAAATTGATGGAGTAAACATTGACCAAAAAAAGAAACAAATATGCTTTTGGTAGATATTATGATGATTTAATTAGAGAACCTAGAAAGTCAACTGAAAAATTAACTGAAACACTTAATAACTTAAGCAAAGTTGAAGGATATAAAATAAATCCATATAAATAATCACGATTTCTGTATAATGCCAAGAAAATCAAGCAGGAAGAATTAGAAAGATAAATCCTATTTCAAATAATTGCAGAATGTATAATATACTTGATACTCTACCTGCCAAGACATATACTCAGAAAATAAAGGAGTAAAACCATACAATGCTCTTTATATTAACAAAGATAGATCTGAAGGGCAGCTAGGTGGCACAGTGGATAGAGCACCGGCCCTGGAGTCAGAAGTACCTGAGTTCAAATCCAGCCTCAGACACTTGACACTTACTAGCCCTGTGACCCTGGGCAACTCACTTAACCCCAATTGCCTCAAAAACAATAACAACAACAAAAAAAAACCCAAACAAAGATAGATCTGAATAATTGGATCAATATCAATTGCTCATGGGTAGGCTGAACCAATACAATAAAAATAACATTACCTAAATAAATTAATTTACTCAGTGCCATACCAATCAAGCCATGAAAGGGTTGTTTTTATAGAGCTAGAAAAAATGATAACAATTTACCTGTAAGAAGAAGAAGTCAAGATTTTAAAGGGAAAGTTTGAAAAAAATGTGGTAAGGAAGGGGGTCTGCCAGTACCAGATCTCATACTACAAAGCAATAACTATCATGAAGATTTGTTTTGTTAACAAAAAAAGAGGTTGAACAAAGAAACAGACTAGGTACACAACATACAGAAACAAAAGAACCTAATAAATGTTCTAAACCCAAAGATTCCCCCAGTGAGCAGGGTAAAAACTCACTTTGACAGAAAATGCTAAGACAACTGCAAATCAGTCGAACAGATATAAGGTTCAGATTTTAATTCTTCACATCATGTATCAAGATAAACTCCAAATAATTTAAATCTCTCACTTTTACACACTGAAATTATAGGAATATAATCACTAAACACTCTTTATGGAAACACAGACCAAAAAAATTATAGCAATATAATTGTCTTGTAGGTCGGCTCAAAATATACTACTTTATAGATCTGGGAAAAGATAATTAAATTCATCTAGAGGAAAACAAAGTCAAGAATCTTGGGGGAAGTTTGAAAAAAGTGGAAAGAAGTCAGTTTAACAGTACCAAATCTCAAACTACAGTGTAAAGCAATAATCATCAAAATGATTTGGTATTGATTAAAGACTAGAGAATTCAAACAGTAGAATAGATTAGGTATACAACATTAATGAAGCAAATTATTCCAGGATTCGAGAAATAAAAAAAAAACCCAGCTACTGGAGTAAAGACTCATAATTTGACCAAAACTGTTAGGAAAAATTGGACAGAGATCTGGCAGAAATTGGATTTAGAGTAATATCTTATATCACATGCCAAGCTCAAAATGGATATTTTATTTAGGTACAAAATGTTGACCATTAATTAGAAGAACAAGGAAGAAATTGCTTTTCAGATGGAATAAGTGTTCATTACCAAACAAGTGATAAGATTATAGAAGATAAAATGAATAATTATTCATAAAATTAAAAAGGTTTTATACAGGGGGGCGGCTAGGTGGCGCAGTGGATAAAGCACCGGCCCTGGATTCAGGAGTACCTGAGTTCAAATCTGGCCTCAGACACTTGATACTTACTAGCTGTGTGACCCTGGGCAAATCACTTAACCTCCATTGCCCCGCCAAAAAAAAAAAAAGGTTTTATACAAACAAATTCAATGCTGCTGAAATTAGAAGGAAAATATTGAATTGGCAAAAAATCTTTGCAGCAGGTTTCTTCAAAAAAGGATTAATTTCCAAGGTATATGAGGACTTGGTTCAAATTTATAAGAATAAGAGGCATTTCTCAATTGATAAATGATCAAAGAGTATGAACAGACAATTCTCAAGGGAAGAAATCCAGTTATCAACAGATATATGAAAAAAAAATCACCAACAATTCAAGAAATGCAAATTAAAGCAACTCTGAGGTTCTAGCTCACTCATGAGATTAGCAAAATTGACAAAAATGAAAATGACAAATGTTAGAAGAACTTCAGGAAAACAGGTACATTATTTCACTGTTGATCCAATAATTAATTGTTCCATTCATTCTTTTTTTCCCCATTCATTCATTTTTTTTTAAGTGAGGCAATTGGGGTTAAGTGACTTGCCCAAGGTCACACAGCTAGTAAGTGTTAAGTGTCTGAAGTCGGATTTGAACTCAGGTCCTCCTGACTCCAGGGCCCGTGCTCTATCCACTGCGCCACCTAGCTGCCCCATCCATTCATTCTTATAAGCAATTTGGAACTATACCCCCAAAGTCTTTAAATTATGCATACCTTGTGACTCAGAAATTCCTCTACTAGCCTATACTCCAAAGAATTAAAATAAGAAGGAAAAGACCCATATGTACAAGAATATTTAAATCAGCTCTTTTTTTAAAATAATAAACATTTTTATTTATAGTTTTGAGTTCCAAATTTTTCCTTCCTTCCCTCCCTCCTCTCCCCCCTCCCTGAGGCAGTAAGCAATCAGATATGGGTTATACATGTGCAATTATGTAAAACATTACAAAATTAGTCATTTTGTATAAGAAAACTTGAATAAAAGAGAAAAAGTGAAAAATAGCGAGTTTCAATCTGTGTTCAATCAGTATCAGTTTTTCTTTGGAGGTGGATGATATGCTTAATCATTAGTCCTTTGGGATTGTCTTGGATCATTGTATTGCTGAGAATAGTTAAGTCATTCACAGTTCTTCATCAAACAGTATTTCTGTCTCTGTGTATAATGTTCTCTTGGTTCTATAGCAGCTCTTTTTATTGTTTCAAAGACATAGAATTTAAGGGAGTGTCCATTAACTGAGGAGTGTAATTCCTGAGTTTTAAAATACAAATATAAAAAGAATATTATTATTCCATAAGAAATAATGAAAGGAATAGTTTCAGAGAAACCTAGGAAGAATTGAATGACTTTACGTAAAGAACATTTTATACCATAACAACAACATTGCAAAGACAAACATCTTTCAAATACTTAAGAACTCTGATTATGCAGTTACCAACCACCATTCCAGATGTCTGATGACAAAACATGCTACCCACCTGCTGAAAGTTAGTTGAAGGACTTAAGATGTAGAATGATATGTATATTTTTGGACATCTCCAATGTGGAGATTCATTTTCCTTTATTACACATATTTGTTACAAGTATTTTGTTTTCTTTTTCTGTTTACATGAGTCTGTGTCATGGAGACAAAATAAACACTTGTTAAGAAAAAAAAAACTTTACCAAAGATGCAGAGGGATATACTTTCTCATAGCTCTTTGGGGCTAAGCTTTTTCTTTATAACTTTTTAGCATTCAGTTTCAATTATTTACTTGCCCTTCTCTCCGTCTGGAATTGTAGTCATTTTGTGGTTCTTCCTCCTTCACCTAGAATCCCTGCTTCCCATGCTTTTTTGTATTCATTCTGTTTAGCCATTCCCTAATGGACAAGCATTTGCTATGCTTCGGTTTCTTTGCTACTAAAAAATTCTTACAACAAATATGCATGATCACGTAAAACATATTCCCACATTCCCCATGTCCAGAAATTTCTCATTTGGCAGCTTGTGTCCACTTTCTCATAAGTTAGGTAGAACGCTTCATCATCAGAATTGTGTTTGGTCGTTGCACTGATCTGAGTTCTTGAGTCTTTCAAAGCTGTTTGTCTTCTCATTGTTGTTATTTTTTAAATATTTATTTTTGTTACATTTGAATTCCAAGCTGTTTCTTTCCCTTTCTCCCAACCCTGTACTAGAGAAGGCCAACATTTGATGTGTGTGTGTGTGTGTGTGTGTGTGTGAGAGAGAGAGAGAGAGAGAGAGAGAGAGAGAGAGAGAAAGAAACGATATAATAGTATATCGTTTCTTTCTCTGGAGATAGATAGCATTTTCTTCCTTAGGTCCTTTGTAGTTGATTTGAATATTCATATAACTCAGAATAGCTTAGTCATTCCTATTTACTCTTTGAACAATATTGCTGTTACTGTATATAATGTTCTCTTGGTTCTGCTCATTTCACTCTTCATTACTTCATGCAAGTCTTTCCATGTTTTCTTAAAATCATTCCTTTCTTCATAGTAGTATTCCATCACAATCATACACCATGACTTATTCAAGCCATTCCCCAATTGATGGTATCACCTTAATTTCTAGTTCTTTGCTGCCAGAAAAAGAATTTCTATAAATATTTTAGAACATATAAGTTCTTTTCCTTTTTCCCCCTGATAACCTTGGGAAGCATACCTAATAGTGGTATTGTTGGGCCAAAGATGATACACATTGTTAGAACACTTTGGCCATGAATCCAGATTGCTCTCTAAAATGGTTGGATCAGTTCACAGTTCCACCAGCAGTGTATTAGTGTCTCAACCTTTCCACATCCTCTCTAGCATTTTTCATTTTCCCCTTCTATCATTTTAGCCAATATAAATAGGTGTGAGGTGGTATCTCAAATTTGTTGTAATTTGCATTTCTCTAATCAATAATGATTTAGAGCATTTTTTCTTATGCCTATATATAGCTTTGATTTCTTCTTTCAAAAACTGCCTGTTCAAATCCTTTGACCATTTATCAGTTGGAGAATGACTCGTATGCTTATAGATTTGACAAAGTTTTCTATATATTTGAGATATGAGGCCTTTATCTGAGAAACTATCTAAAATTTTCCACCAGATTTCTGCTTTCCTTCTAATCTTGGCTACATTGTTTTTATTTGTACAAAACCTTTTAAATTTAATGTAACCAATATTATCCATTTTATATCTCACAGTGCTCTCTTTTCTCTTGTTCATTAATAACTTCTTTTACCTATAAATCTAACAGGTAATGTGTTCTATGTTCTTCTGATTTAGTTATGATATCTCCCTTTGTGTCTAGGTCATGTATCTATTTTTTTTTTTTTTGAGTGAGGCAATTGGGGTTAAGTGACTTGCCCAAGGTCACACAGCGAGTAAATGTTAAGTGTCTGAGGCTGGATTTGAACTCAGGTACTCCTGACTCCAGGGCCGGTGCTCTATCCACTGCACCACCTAGCCGCCCCTCGCCATGTATCTATTTTGACCATACCTTGGTAAATATTGTAAGATATTGTAAGTAAGACTGCTTTCCTTTTTTCTCAACAATTTTTACCAGAGTGAATTCTTATACCAAAAGCTTAAATCTTTACATTTATCAAACACAAGATTACTATAGTAATTTACTACCCTGTATTGTGTACCTAATTCACTGATCCACCATTTTATTTATTAGCCATCACCAGGTAGTTTTTATAATTACTGCCTTATGTTACAGTTTAAGATCTAGCACTGCTAGACCTCCTTCCTCTACCTTTTTTCTCATTAATTCCTTTGCTATTCTTGACCTTTTGTTCTTCCAAATGAGTTTTGTTATTATTTTTTCTAGCTCAATAATGTAATTTTTTGGCAATTTAATTGGAATGACACTGAATAAGTAGATTAACATAGGTAGATTTGACTTGGCCTACTTATGAACAATCAATATTTCTCTATTTAAATCTAACTTTATTTGTATAAAAAGTATTTTATAATTATGTTCAAATAGTTCCTGGGTTTACCTTGGCAGGTATACTCCAAGGGACCTTATATTGTCTACAGTTATTTCATTTCATTTCATATTTTTGCTGGGCAATGAGAGTTAAGTGACTTGCTCAGGATCACACAGCTAGTAAGTGTCAAGTGTCTGAGGCCAGTTTTGAACTCAAGTCCTCCTGAATCCAGGGCTGGTGCTTTATCCACTGTACCACCTAGCTGCCCCCTACAGTTATTTTAATTTTAATTTTTTTTTTTTGCGGGGCAATGGGGGTTAAGTGACTTGCCCAGGGTCACACAGCTAGTAAGTGTCAAGTGTCTGAGGCCGGATTTGAACTCAGGTCCTCCTGACACCAGGGCTGGTGCTCTATCCACTCCACTATCTAGCTGTCCCCTCTCCACCTTCTTCTTAAGAGAATCATGACCTTGTCACCAGCTTTGCTAGAATCAAGTGTAGCCTATATCTTCAGCATTTTCTTGACCTACCTTGTCAAAAAAGGAAATGAAGCTAATCTGGCATGACTTGTTTGGGGTTGACAAGAGAGGCTATTGTACCCTAATGAGCAGGCACTATGCCCAGCCAGGCTGAGTGGGGTGATCAATCCTTCCTATATCCAAAGTCTCAGGGAAACATCATGCTCCCCTTCAGGATAGAAATAAATGCAACACCCACATGTCTTACATAGTTTTGTGTTTGTTCTTATACAGCAACATAGCAAGGATACATGTTCACATCACTAGTCCTGATTAGGGTGTGATTTAGCTACTTCTGACCCCCACAATTCTTACATATTTCTAGTTTCCTCAGGGGTACCTCTCAGTCCTATATCATCCATGCTGAAGCAAAGCCCAAAGCACCCATGGGCAGAAAAGTGCATATAGTGGTTCAGACTGTGCCATAATTTTTACTTTAAGGAGCCTTGTTCTGGGAGACTCTCTCTTACTTTCCACTTGTCAAGCTCTCCTTTGCACTTTATAGTATTTTAATTGGTGAGGAGACAGTGTGCCAACTCTTGCCTCAGGTCCCGAGTCTTCACATTGTGGTTTTGGATACCTTCACTGTTTGAGGGGGTCGAAAGGAAGCTTTTTCAAACTAGGATTGGTCCTGCAAAGTTATCAAGATTGTCATACCCGCCCCCCCCCCCCACGGGTCATGTAGCAGAGGGATAGAGGGAGTAAAAAGACTCAGCTTATATTTGTTGATATCCCTTTAAACACCTCAAGCTCCTCAACTCCCCAGATGAATAACGTCATTACACCTTAGCCCAATGCAGAGATGATCACAGCTCTAGTTTTATAATCACCCACAAGTGGTATATTTCCCTGATCAAGAGTTCTGATGTTCCTTTGTTCAATCAGAACCTCCCATGACGGGAAGCTTTCATTTCTGTGCCTCATTTCTCCTAAACCTGTTCTTTGAAAACAATTTTTTTTTCTTGTTCTGTACTTGAAAATTTCAAACATGAGCATTTCCATAAGAATGAAAAAGGGGGGCAGCTAAGTGGTACAGTGGATAGAACACCAGCCCTGGATTCAGGAGGACCTGAGTTCAAATCAGACTTCAGACACTTGACGCTTACTAGCTGTGTGACCCTGGGCAAGTCACTTAACCCTCATTGCCCCACAAAAAAAAAAGAATGAAAAAGAATGTTGGAAATGAAACCTTGAATCTGTTACATATAGCTCGCATTTTAAAAATAATATAACCAATTCCACATATCATGTTCAAAACTTATCTATTTTTCTGTTTCTTCTTCTGAACTTCCTTCTGATATCTTCTGCACATTTAAATATGCTACAATGACCTTTTCTTTCTTATCTCCCTTTTTTTTTATCCTATTCTTATCCCCTTCCCAAGGCTGCCTTCCCATTAAAAAAGACCTCTTCTTTTTTTTAAATCATAAAAGTATTTTATTATTTTCCATTTACATGTAAAGATAATTTTCAATATTTGTTTTCATAAGATTTTTTAGTTCCAAATTTTTCCCTCCCTCCCTATCCTCCCCCCTCGCCAAGACAGAAAGCAATCTGATATAGGTTATACATGTACAATCACATTAAACATATTTCTACATTAGTCATGTTGTAAAAGAAGAATCAGAACAAAAGGGAAAAACCTCAAAAAAGAAAAAACAAAAGTAGAAACAGTATGGTTCAATCTGCATTCGGATTGCATAGTTCTTTTCTTTTTTCTGAATGTGGAGAACATTTTCCATCGTGAGTCCTTTGGAGTTGTCTTGGATTATTGTATTGCTGAGAAGAGTTAAATCTATCACAGTTGATTGTTGCATGATGTTTCTGTTACTGTGGTTCTGCTCACTTCACTCAGCCTCAGTCCACTTAAGTCTTTCCAGGTTTTTCTGAAATCTGCCTGCTCATCATTCCTTACAGCACAATAGTATCCCATTACATACCTATACCACAACTTGTTCAGCCATTCCCCCAATTGATGTGTATTCCCTCGATTTCCATTTCTTTGCCACCACAAAGAGAGCTGCTATAAATATCCTTGTACATGTGGGTCCTTTTCCCTTTTCTATGATCTCTTTCGGATACAGACCTAGTAGTGGTATTACTGGGTCAAAAGGTATGCCCAGTCCCATAGCCCTTTGGCCATAGATCCAAATTGCTCACCAGAATGGCTGGATCAGTTCACAACTCCACCAACAGTGCATTAGTGTTGCGATTTTTCCACAGCTTCTCCAACATTTATTATTTTTCTTTTTGTCATATTAGCCAATCTGATAGGTGTCAGGTAGTACCTCAGAGTTGTTTTAATTTGCATTTCTCTAATAAGTAGCGATTTAGAGAGGTTTTTTTTAAATTTAGTTCCCTATATATTTTAGAAATGAGGCCTTTATCAGAAACACTGGCTGTAAAAATTGCTTCCCAGCTTTCTGCTTCCCTTCTAATTTTGGCTGCATTGCTTCTGCTTGTACAAACACTTTTTAATTTTTTTTTTTTTTTTTGCTGGGCAATGGGGGTTAAGTGACTTGCCCAGGGTCACACAGCTAGTAAGTCAAGTGTCTGAGGCTGGTTCTTTATCCACTGTGCCACCTAGCCGCCCCGACTTTTTAATTTAATGTAATAAAAATCATCCATTTTGCATTTCATAATATTCTCTATCTCTTGTTTGGTCATAAATTCTTCTCCTCCCCATAGATCTGAGAGGTAAACGATTCCTTCCTCTCCTAATTTACCTATGGTATCACCCTTTATGTCTAAATCATGTACCTATTTTGACCTTATTTTGGTATACGGTGTAAGATGTTGAAGACCTTCTCTTCTAAAAATATGTATAGTCAAGCAAAACAACATTGGCCATGTTTAAAAATTTATATACCAATCCGTCCCTATATTCCCAGCATCTCTATATCAGGTGCTGGGGAGTGGGGTGGTGGGGTGCGGGGGGTGGTTATAAACATGCTTCCTCATTGGATCTCTGGAGTTAATCACTGAATTGGTCAAAGTTCTTAAGTCTTTCCAAATTGTTTTTCTTTCCAATGTTGTGTTTATTATTATATATTTTTCCTGTTTCTGCTCATTTCACTCTATCAATTCATATGTCTTTCCACATTTCTCTCTATCTGTCCATTTAGTCATTTCTCATGGCACAATAATATTCCATTGCCTGCATATATTATAATTTGTTCAATTATTCCCCAGTTGGTAGACACTTCCTTTGTTTCCATTTCTTTGCTATAACAAAAAATGTTGCTATAAATATTTTTGTACATATGTGTCTATTCCTTCTGTCTTTTACCTTTTTGGTGCATAAGCCTAGTAAACACATCAGCTGGTCAACCAGCTAACAAGCATTTATCAAGTGCCTACTATGTACCGAGCACTGTGGTCAAAGGGGATGCACAGTTTAATGACTTTTAGAGTACAATTCCAAATTGCTTTCCAGAATGGCTAGATCAGTTCACAACTCTACCAACAATACAGTAGTGGCCTGTTTTCTTGCAGCCCCTACAACATTTGTAAATTTCCTTTTTGGTCATCTTTATCAATCTCAGAGTTTTAAAATTTTTCATTTTTATAGGTGGTTTGTGGCATTTTTCATATGACTGTAAATAGCTTGGGTTTATTCTCTTAAGAATTGCCTACTTGTATTCCTTGGACATTCTTCAATGGCAATAGCTCTTGTTCTTATATTTGTATCACTTCCTTATATTTCTTGGAAATGAGAACTTTATCCAAGAAACTTGCTACAAAGATTTTCCCTCATTAACAGTTTCCCTTCTGATTTTAACAGTATTATTTTGTTTATGCGAAAATATTTTAAGTTTTGATCAAAATTGTTCATTTAATCTTTTGTGAGCTCCCCTATCTTTTCTTTGGTCATAAAGTCTTCCCCTAGTCATGTTATTAAAATATATTTCCTTCCTTTCTCTTCTAATCTGATTATGGTGTGGCCTTTTATATCTAGATAATTTATCTGTTTGGAGCTTATTATGGTATATAGTGAGGTATTGCCTAAATTAATTTCTGGCAGACTGTTTTCCAGTTTTCCCACCAAATTTTGTCACATGGTGGGTCATTTCCACAGGGCTTTCTGTGCTTCTTGAACACTATACCACTGTGTTCCTTTAATTCTATTTGTTCTGTGCCTTTTCTGTTCTGCTGATCAGCTTTTCTATTTTTTAACTAGTACCAATCATTTTGATAATTACTACTTTGTAGTATAGTTTGAAATCTGGTATTGCTGGGCCCCTTTCTTTTCCATTTTTCTAATTATTTCTGTTGATATTCTTTACCATTTGTTCTTTTAGATGAATGTGATTATTTTTTCTAGGTCTAGAAAGAGAGTATCAGGAGCTTATGCCAGACTATGCCAAGAATCCTCTGGGTTTTCCCCATCCACTGTATTCCCTAAAACTTAACAGAGCAGGTTGGATCCCTGGATTTTTCTTGGGTTTGATTTTCTACCCCCTGTCCTCATATGAGCCACCATCTGATCTAGGACCTCTGCCACCATGGCCTCATCTGGCCCAGTTACCATTATATCACTGTAGTGGTGTATAACAGTGCCCTCAGGAAGGGAGGCCTCTTTCAGTTCTCTCTGCCCACCATAATATGGCACTGTGAATGAGGGCTCAGGTAGCCCTGGAGAAGAACAGTGAAAATATACTGGACTCCTTCCCAGATGAAAGCAAACTGTTCCTGATTAGTCTCAGCCAAAGGAACAGAGAAAAAAAGCATTAGTGACGTTAGTAATCACATAGCACTCATGCTGGTCCTGTGTCACATAGTCTATGGAATTTATGAAGTTAGGAACAGCTGTATTGATGGAATGATAAGTTTGTTTGGCTCCCTGTAGTCTACCATGATCTCCAGGTGCCATCTGCCTTCCTCATGGGCACCACAGTGTTGTTGGAAGAGGACCTGGTATAACAAAGTACCCTAACTCCCTTCATCTTCATCACTAGAGAAGAAATATCTTCCCATCTCCCCCCAGGGACCCAGTATTGTCTGGGTAACTCTGTTTGTTGTAGGTAACTCTAAGGGTTTCCATTTGTCCCAACCCATATATATATATATAGAGAGAGAGAGAGAGGGAGAGGGAGAGGGAGAGGGAGGGGGAGGGGGGGAGGGAGGATGCTGAAACAGCCTGCCCAGATACTAACTCCTGAGAGAGAGCCCATGTTACCTTATCCTTCCATGGCCTTCCCTTCTAAACAGGGTAGGGGCTTTTGGAGGATGTTTTAGACTTGGATGGGGCTGGAGGGCCTTATCCTAGACTCATGTCCTTTAGGAGCCTTACCAGCTCCATTGCAGATCCACATGGGGAGCTGGCTCCAATGGGAATTCATCTTGATGAGGCCTGCTGTGAATAATTCTGTATCTCAGCCACCCTCAAAGCCTAGATGTCTGCCCCTTTGCTTCATGTACTCATCCATGTCACTTTGTCTTGTGTTGCCAGTCCATTGTCTTAAGGATGGTCAACAACAATGAGGGAATGCTGGCTTTGAAGCTTTGGTTGCCTTCCTGGGAGCCCTCCTCTAGTACCCATTGAAGTCATTGTGATTTTGAAAGACTTAATAACACTAATCAATGCAATTCATGATTCCAGAGGACTGATGATGAATACTGTCCACCTCCTAACCAATATATAGAATGAGACATGCCATTTGGGACCTAAGCAAAAAGGCCATTTATTTTGCTTGACTTTTCCTTTTGTGTTACAAATGCTTGGTTTTTCTCTTATTTTTTTTCCAGTGGTGGAAGGGGAGGAAATGTGAGGGAGAAAAGATAAATGTTTGATAATAGAGACACATTTTAATTTTCAAAAAAGAATCACTGGACTCCTTGAAAAAATATAATGATTAAAGGTTGAATAGAATATTCCAAGGAATCATAAATGAAAACCACCCAGATTTGTGAGTACCAGAGGGCAAAATAAAGAAAGGATGAACCCACTGATCATCTCCTCATAGAAACCCCCAAAGGAAAAGTCCCAGGCATTTGACAGCCAAAATCTAGGCAAAAGAGATAGGCTTATAACAAAGAATAAAATCCCACAACACTGAGTAGAGTCCTACAGGGAGGTTAGGGGGAATGTTGTAGGGAGAGATGGATTTCAAATGGAATCAAGGACTTTCAATCATTCCTGTTGAAAAAAATACCAGAGATGAGTAGGAACTTTGAAATGCAAGCAAAGAAGTCTAAAGATACCCGCAAAACTAAGCTTATCAGAGATTTTTTTTTTTTTTGGTGAGGCAATTGGGGTTAAGTGACTTGCCCAAGGTCACACAGCTAGTAAGTGTCAAGTGTTTGAGCCTGGATTTGAACTCAGGTACTCCTGAATCCAGGGCTGGTGCTTTATCCACTGTACCCCATAGCTGCCCCCTTATCAGAGCTTTTGAAAGGGGTGGTATAATAGCTTATTGCTAACATAATATAACATGAGGGGGAGAAGAAACCAGTGTCCCTTCAGAACCTTCATGTCTTCAAAGAACATTCATGGGGGCAGCTAGGTGGCACAGTGGATAGAGCACTGGCCCTGGAGCCAGGAGGACCTGAGTTCAAACCTGGCCTCAGACACTTGACACTTACTAGCTGTGTGACCCTGGGCAAGTCACTTAACCCCAATTGTCTCACAAAAAAACCCCAAAACAAACAAAGAACATTCATGGAGTTAATTAAGAAAAACAGAGGACCTGGTAGTGGATTGATAAGAAGGGAAAGAAAAGTTCAGGTAAACAGAAGCTACTAGTAAAGAAAGGAGAAGGGGGTAGAACTTACTATTTCTTATTATTTGGGAGCATTAGAAGAAGAGTATACCAACATGAATGAAGGGCTGGGGGCGGTGGGCATCAGATTAACCTCACTCTTTTTGGAAATGGACAAAAGAAGGTTGAACTTAAACACAGTTTGTTGTAGAAATACATCCAACTATCATAGAAACAGGCAGGGATAGAGAAAGTTGGAGGTAAGAGGGAGGGTAATACTGGGGAGGAAATCATTCTTCTTTTTTTTTTTGTTAGGCAATTGGGGTTAAGTGACTTGCCCAGGGTCACACAGCCAGTAAGTGTTAGGTGTCTGAGGCCAGATTTGAACTCAGGTACTCCTGACTCCAAGGCCCATGCTCTATCCACTGTGCAACCTAGCTGCCCGAGGAAATCATTCTAAGCAAAACAGACTTTCAGAGCCTGGCAGTCACTAAGTAGTAACCTTGATATGGACGTGCCCAGGTTGTAAGTATTGTAAGTTCTGACAAGATTGCCCAGTTGATATTGGGCATTTTCTTTCCTCTGCGCCCAAAATCTGAGCAGAAGGGGGAGAGTACCCTCAGCAGGAGAGTAGCCCAGTCCGTCAACAGGGTGGACCAGTCTAGCAGTATATTGACTGGTCCATCACCTACACTATGCCCTGAAGTAAACTGGAGGAAAACTCCACAAAGGGACAAAAGAACTTCCCAAGACAGGAGGACTAAGGAGTACCCTTCTGCCACATGTGAGCTTCATTACCATTGTACCTTAAGTTTGTGCCCACTATCCCCAAATATATGTATATTTGTGGGAGTTTATGCATTGGGCCTTGGGGGAGATGTTTTATGCCAACTCTTCTTGTGGTACCTTCTTAGTTGATCTGTTTTTAAATGCTAATTGATGCTACTGGTAAAAAAACTACATATATATATTTATATTTATATTTTGGGGGATGGGGGCGGGGAAATGAAGGTTAAGTGACTTGCCCAGGGTCACACAGCTAGTAAGTGTCAAGTGTCTGAGGCCAGATTTGAACTCAGGTCCTCCTGAATCCAGGGCCGGTGCTTTATCCACTGTGCCACCTAGCTGCCCCCAAAAACTATATTATTAAGCTTAACGAGGTAGCAGTAAAATTGTTCTTTCTGTGTTCTAAACTTATCTCATGGGCATGAAAAGGTTTTATTAATATTCTTTTCCCATAATTATCAGTCCTCACTAACCCATCTGCCCCTCACCTGCCTTTGCCCCCTACACACAGAGTAGAACCCCTATTTTGTAAGAAATCTGTAAAGTCAAGCAAAACAAATCAACACATTAGGCATGTCTGAGAATGCACATCGGATTCTGTACCTCCAGGCCATCACCCACTTCTCTACCAAGAAGGGGGAGGTCGGTTTCACTCGTAGACTTTCCAAGGCCGGACCAGTTGCTGCTTTGGTCAGAATTATGGGGTCTTTCAAATGTTTCCTTTCATGTTATTGTTGTGGTCACCAGGTCAATTGTTCTGTTCTGCTGATTTCTTTCATATGAGTCTTTTCATAGTTTTCTAAATCTGTCCTATTTATTATTTCTTATGGTACAGTAAAATTCCATTACCTTCACATACTGTAATTTGTTTAGCCATTTCCTGATTGTCACCAATTTTGTTTTCCAGTCCTTGCTACAACAAACAGTACTGTTATAAATATTATTGTGCACATACGGCTCCTTTCCTTCTGACATTGGCCTCTGCCTTTGTCTTTTCTTGCAAATGGATTCATGCCCACAATTCCTTAAAAATAAGAGTTTACATTTACATAACACTTTACGGTTTGCAAAATACTTTACACATATTATCTTTTTGATGCACACAACAACCCTGTGAGGTATATGCTATTATCCCCATCTTACAACTGAGAGAAGTTATTTGTCCAGAGTTAAACAACCAAGTATACCTGACAGCAGGATTGAAACTCAGGCCTCCCCTGACTCCAGCATTCTAGCCACAGCACCACCTAGCTTCCTTAAAAGAGTTGGCTCTCCATTACCGAAATCCAAGTCAACCTCACAGGAATCAATTTCTCTGATGGAAAAATAGTCTCTAACCCTGCAGTAGCTTTACTGGTCTTTCTGAGCTTCCTCAGAAATTACTGCCAGTGATCTAGAAATCACATCTGGAAACTCAGTACCCTGGCAGCTTCACTGGCAGTTAAGTGCATCATCCTGGAGAGAGGACTTAGAGTCAGGAGACACCTGAGTTCAAACCAAGCCAGAGACACTAGATGTGTGACCCCGGGCAAGTCACTTAACTCCCCCCCTCAGCCTCAGTTTCCTCATCTCCATAGGGGGGATAACAATAGCCCCTCCCTCCCAGTGTTGCTGTGAAGATCAAATGAGACAACAGGTAAAATGCTTTATGTGACACTGGTTGAAGTTGGTGCCCTCTGCTTAAAGGCCAGGTATGTTACATTTCATCCTTCCCCCAGGGTTTTCCAGTGCCCCTTAAGGGGAATTAAGGGGGGTATCTAGGTTCTCTGCCAATTGCTCCAATCCCCACCTGTAATGTTTCCTCAAGTGTAGGGGGTTGGTCCTCTGTACCCCAGTTCCATTTAGCTATGAGTGGTCATATTAGCCTTCACAAAGGAATATTTACTTCAAAGGGATATTAACAAATATACTAGCATACTCCACAACATGTGGGAGGCATAATCCCCCCAATACTCCCTCAGTCTGGGAGGGGATTAGCTTCACAGCTTAGCTCAGTTCCTATAGAGTACAGTCCCAAGTTTCAAGTCCCAAACTCTCCTCAGACTCAAATCCCAGGCACCTTGGCTTTGTCCGGGCTTCCCTGCTGGGCTGGCTGGCTACCACATCCCGTTTGGATTCCTGGCTCCCAGGTCACCACGGCTGGAGCTCCCAGGGCTGCTGGGGATTATTGCCTGTGCATGAAACTGAGAAGGACAAACAAAACAGGACAAAAACAGGAACACCCTCAACTATTGGGCCCAAAAGGATAGAGAGGAAGAGGGGGTTCCCCCTTCTTGATTTCATTCATAGCATCCCCACTGTGGGTAAATTGTGGGTGATCTTCACCCTTGGGATGAAACAGGAAAGAAGGAATAGGAAAGAGAGACATTGTCCCCATGTGGCAGTTTTTTTTTTTTTTTAGTGAGGCAATTGGGGTTAAGTGACTTGCCCAGGGTCACACAGCTAGTAAGTGTTAAGTGTCTGAGGCCGGATTTGAACTCAGGTACTCCTGAATCCAGGGCCAGTGCTTTATCTACTGTGCCACCTAGCTGCCCCACCGTGTGGCAGTTTTTAAAGAGACATCTAGTTGAAGGAGGCTACTCCTACCCATGTGGTAGGAGAATGCATGATGCAGTGTGTCCCCAAGTTAGGCAAGCTGGGCAGATTCCAAGCCCCATTACATATATAAATGCTTAATGTTATTATTACCCAAGGATATAATTCATCTGGCTATGAGAGCTTAAATTCTTCAAGGACAACTAGGTCCACCTTTACTATTTCCTTATGAGTTGTTTTTGTTCATGCAGTTAATGGAAAGTGTAAACCGAGGCAAACCAAGGTATCTATTTTCACAAAAGGTATTCTATTTCCTGTGGTCCTTTTGTTTTGCAGTTGTGAGATTTATCTATTTTAAAATGAAGGAATCAATTTTGACTTTCCATCAAAATTTCTGTTCCTAGACATGAGTACATTCCAGATAAAAGCATTTTGATTTACTGGCCAATCTTTATCAGTTCCTACTTGTTTTTGTTTTATTGTGTTGTTTTTTTCCAATTAACTAGCATTTGTTTTCTCTTCCTCCTCCTCAACTGAAAAAAAAAGAAAAGGAAAAACAAAACCCTTACAACAAATATGCATATTCATGCAAAATAAATTGCTGCATTGGCCAAGTCCAAAAATGTATGTTTCAATCAGGCCTGTTACCATTCTGTCAAGAGGTGGGCAGCATGTTTCATCATTGCTCCTCTGGAATTGATCAGAGTTCTAATTTCAAGATTGTTTGTCTTGGCATTGTTATTGTTTCTATATAAATTATTTATTTGGTTCTACATACTTCACTCTACATAAGTTCATACAAGTCTTCCAAAGTTTCTCCGAAACTGTCCCTCTTCCCATTTCTTACAGAAGTATTGATTGATTGCCTGTGGTACCTTTCAGCAAAATGTAGTTTCCTTGTTTATCTCTTCATCAAATCTATCTTTGCTGTTGTTTTGTTTAAGATTGTGATTGTTACTCTTGCTTTTTTGAGCTCACAGATGGTATGAAATTTTTGATCCAGCCTCTTATTTGAATTGTTTGCATCTTTCTGTTTCAAGAGCCTGGAACAACTGTCACTCCTCTGCTTTGTCTACTGACCTCTGTGGCTTTCTTTAAGTCCCAACAAAAATCCTGCCTTCTCTAGGAAGCTTTCCCTAACCCTTCTTAATTTCAATGCTTTCCCTCTTTTAATTATTTCCTATTTATCATATATATATATATAATATATATATGTACACATACACACGTATCTAAATTTGCTTTGTGTATATTTGTTTGCATCTTGTCTTCCCCTTTAGATTATAAGCTCCTTGAGGGCAGGGACTGTCTTTTTTATGCCTCTTTTTTTTCTTTTACCTCTTTTTGTATCCCTAGTGCTTAGCATAGTGCCTGGAACATATTAGGTACTTAATAACTTTTATTGAAGTGAAGTGAAGTGCATTTCTTGTAAACAACATGATGGATTCTGCATTCTAATCCATTCTGCTGTCTGCCTTTGTTTTTTGCCTGAGTTCATCCCATCCACAGTTATGATAGTTAATTGTGTATTTCCTTCTATCCTAATCAGTTATACTTTTTCCTCTCTTTGCTCCTCATCCTTTTTTTTTTTTTTTTTTGGTGAGGCAATTGGGGTTAAGTGACTTGCCCAGGGTCACACAACTACTAAGTGTTAAATGTCTGATGCCGGATTTGAGCTCAGGTCCTCCTGAATCCAGGGCTGGTGCTCTATCCACTGTGCCACCTAGCTGCCCCTCATCCCTTCTTTATCACAGGTTCTTCCCCTTTCTTTCCTTCCTTTTAATCCTCTTTTCACAATCTCCCCTCTTGTTTTCCTATCCTGCAGATCAGCTACCCTGCCTCTTGGGGCTCATGGTTTCTTTGCCCAGCTTCATTCCATTTTTTCCAAGTCCTGATGGCTTTCCCTCTGCCTCCCCACTGTGGATACCTAGCTCTTCTGCCCATGTCTACCTAGCTTGCCCCAGACAGGCGCCTCCAAGCATTCCCATCTTTGAGGTGGGATTGGGGTATATGCTGGGCTTTGATGGGTTACTGCCATATAGGAACCATATTTTAAAACCTGGAAAGTCTCAGAAAGTATTGTTGCAATTGAGTCTCTTTGTTTTTAGCTTGTGTCTTTGGTTCTTTGGCTCTTTGGCTCTCAAAGCTTCCCTGACCTTTGATTATTTTGCCTTTGACTTCTTCTAACACTTCTTGGAGGCAGTGTGGCATGATAGAAGGAGTGGTAGCTTTGGACTCCAGAGGATTCCATCTCTGTCACTTATTAGCATTGGGGCCTTAGACAAGTCACTTCACCCCTGTGGAACTAAAGGGCCTCATCTGTCAAATGATAAGGTTGAGTTACACAGTCTGTACAGTCACTTTTAACTCTCTGTACCTCTGGTTTTCGGAACTTTTCTTTCACCCTGTTGCTAACTTCTGGTGTGATTACACCCTGATATCAATGCCTCTTCTGTTCTCAGTCGGCCTGTTTGGTTTCCCCTCACCACCTTGGTTGGGGTTGGCCTGAAGCCAACTGGTACAAATGTCTGAGGGCTCCCAGATGGGGCCTATATTGCTCTTCCTGATCTCTCTCCTCCCTAAGACCAGTGACCCACTGTCTTGAAACTGATCTCCTGGTAAGAGACCATTGAAAACTGCCCACTAGCTGATCACCCTCTTGTGTTCTGCTGGGGCCTTTCACCTCACGTGGCTGTTGGAGTGTTTACGGGTGGCTTCCTTCTGCAGGTAGTTCATGTTGACCCATCTGGTTAGGCTGTCTCATAGTGTCTTGAGATCAGTGTTTTTCACTGCGTGTGCTTGGCTCTGGAAACTCAAAGAAACTTTTTCTGTTCCCCGCATTAGAGGAGGATTTTGGCAACCCCAACTCCAAGTAAGCTGTTAAACTGTAACTGAAATGCCACTATTTACAAATTTCAAAGTGGCTGGAATGATTCCACCCCTTCTCCTAGTGGGGGAAACTTCAAAAAAATTCCAAGCCTCTGATGATAGGGGGATTTTAACTAGGTAGGAGTTGGTATTTGGAGTCAGATGCCAAAAGTTCGAATCCTGAGCCTTGCCAATTACTGCTTATGTGAGCTTGGGACAGTCATTCAACCTTTTCTGAGGCACTAGACCTAGAGGCACGAAGACCACCTCCATTGCTTACCAGAATTGTGACCCTGGGCAACTCACCATACCTTATTTTCCTCATCTATAAAACAAGGGGGTCAGAAATCATGGCCCCTGAGGTCTCCATCTATGAACCTGGGTCTCAGTCCAACCCATACCCCTTAAAATTCCTTCTAGTCCGGGGGTCCTTAGGCTTTTGGATGCCGCAGACCCGTTCGGCGCTCTTCTCAGAATCGTGTTTTTAAATGTATTATAGGAAACACATATTATCATATGTGTTTCCTGTAATACAAAAGCAGCTGATTACACTGGAATACAGTGACCAACGTATTCAAAGGTCCCACACTTCAGGTTAGGAACTCCTGTTCTATAACGTACTTGAGAGGTGGCTCTCCATTCTTTGCCCACTGCCTCCTGAGATACTTAAGTCCTCCTATGGATGGTTCTAATTGTCCAGGACAAATCTAGTCCTCCTTTTTTTTTCTAGTCTTTTTTTTTTTTTTGCGGGGCAATGGGGGTTAAGTGACTTGCCCAGGGTCACACAGCTAGTAAGTGTCAAGTGTCTGAGGCCGGATTTGAACTCAGGTACTCCTGAATCCAGGGCCGTTGCTTTAACCACTGCGCCACCCAGCTGCCCCCTCTAGTCTTCCTTCTAACGAGCTGAGCCGCCTTCCAAGGGTTTGGATACAGCTTTCCCTGCTTTCTCTTCCCTCACCCCTTACAACCTCCCCTTTATTCCCTTTTCTTAGGCTAAATATTCTAAGTTCCTTCAACCAGTCCTTATATGGCATGAAGTCAAGGCCCTTCACCATCTTTGGCCACCCTCCAGATAATCTATGTCCCTTGGATTGATTGAGCCATGGATGATGTAAACCTGGGTTACACCCACAGACTTGCCTTGTAGAAGAGAGCAGACCCTGATCTGCTGAAGGAGAGGGAGAGGGGGAAGAGAGAGAGATTGATTGATTGATTGATTGATTGAGATCAAACATGAGTATGAAGTTGGGTCCCTGGACATCAGGGGCAAAGTTTGCTTATCCATGTAATATAGTCACTACCCCCATCCATCCCATATATTCCTTCTCCACCACACAAACGCCGTTTTAGCCTCAGAAACAGTACCAACAGGCAGCAACAACACCTCACACACACAACTTGGAGGAAAAGACACCTCCAACTGGAAGAGTTCCTAAACCAAGCTTCCTAGAGAAAGGAAGATGAGTTTGGGATAAAGCTGAGGCAGCCCTGTCTTAGCTCCAGGACCAAACAAGAGTTTAAGCTGAGGAGAAACTAGATGGCACAGCTGATAAAATACCGGCCCTGGATTCAGGAAGATCTGAGTTCAAATTTGGCCTCAGACACTTGACACTAGCTGTGTGACCCTGGGCAAGTCACTTAACCCTGATTGCCCTGCAAAAAAAAGAGGTGAAGCTGAGTACTAGTCAGGAACAGAGCCATGATGTGTAGGAGCAAGCTTGGACCTTGTCCTCCACTAGCACTGTGACTTACAAGGTACTTAACAATCTACCCCTAGTTATTTTCCCTTTGGGGGAGGATCCTCAACCATAGAAATAATAGTATAATTATAGAGGATTAGTTGGGGCCTTGGGAAAGAGGGGTTGTTCTTTGCCCTTAGGGGAGTGTCAGCCTTAGGGAAGTATCACAAGTTGGGAGGGCTTTGTGATTGGGGGTGGGGTCCTTGATGGAGGACAGAGTTGCTCTTTCTCGTTCTGGATGGAAATCCTTTGAGCTTTCCTTCTTCTGTCATGTCGAATCAAGCCTGTCCTGTATCCCTGCCTGGGAGCTAAAGGCCTTTTTCCCTTTCTACATAATGACTTAGAGACAAGCCATACTCAAGTGTTCTGGGGGATGCCTTGGCTGGGGGATATGAGCCAAGGAGTAATTTGTAAGAAGCCCTGATAAGATTGAACCTATTACATATAAAATCAGGGTTCAAGTGCTGGGATACAGAGAAAGAATTCATTCTTCCACACCTTCTTTCTTTTTTCTTTTTTTTGCGGGGCAATGAGGGTTAAGTGACTTGCCCAGGGTCACACAGCTAGTAAGTGTCAAGTGTCTGAGGCCAAATTTGAACCCAGGCCCTCCTGAATCCACGGCTGGTGCTTTATCCACTGCGCCACCTAGCTGCCCACCGCCTCCCCCGTCACCTTCTTTCGATGAGACAAACGTGGTTCTTTTCGAAAGGGCAGAAAAAGAGACCTATGGACTCATTGCATTAATGAATAGTGATGCAAAAGGTGCTAAAATAAAAGATTAGGAAAATAGATCATAGCAATATAACTTCCTCCCCCAATGTATTATTACCAAGTTGGATTTATTCCAGGAATGCAGTGATGTTTCAATATTAGGAAGACCATTAGTCTAATAAATCATATTAGTAAAACAATAAAAATCATGTGATTATATGAATAGATGGAGAAAAAGAGACTTCAGTGGAATACAATATTCATTTGTCCAGAACCCTGAAAAGCACAAGAATAAGGATTTTCCCCCCTCAACATAGTAAAAAGTATTTGTCTGAAACCAAGAACTAGCATTCTTTGTAATGGAGAAACATCAGATGTTCCCCCATGAAAACCGGATAAAACAAGGATGCACACTGTCACCAGTATCGTTTGGCATAGTTCTAAAAATGTCAGTTCTAGCAACAAGAAACCAAAAAGCCAAAGGAATCCGAAATACCAGCAAAGAAGAAGCTAAACTCTTTCTGTTTGCAGATGATATGCTATGTTACTTACTTCCAAGAGAATCAACAACCTCCAAAATTGAGATAATAAAGAGCTCATGCCAAATAGCAGGACCCCAAATCAACCCACAAAAATAATCAGCATTTCTATGTTACTTACCCAGCCCAGGAAAAAGAGATAGAAAGAGAAATGCCATTTAAAATAACAAAATGTATTAAATATCCGGGAGTTAGCCTACCAGGCCCCACACAGGATTTCTGTAAAGATAACGATGAAACAATTTTTATGGGAATAAATAGTGAGGTATTCAACGTTCAGGGCTAATAAAGCATGAGAAGAGAGGGAAAATGATGATCCCACTCAGATGAACCTACACGTTTCCCACAATACCAGTGGGCTACTTTGTGGAACCAGCCAAGATAATAAGAAAACCCATATGCAAGAACAGAAGGTCAAGTACATCAAGGGAAATAATAAAAACAGCAGTAGGAAGGCTAGAGGAATGGAAGGTAGTACACTCTATTTACCAGGTCTCCTATTATACTCTCAAGTACCCAGGCAGCCTGACCCAGTGTGTGTGCAGTCAGGTCATGGAATCACTGGCAGTGGGCTCAGAGGTCATCTCCAATCCTTTCATTTTACAGACAGGGAAGTTAAAGCCAAGTGACTTGGCCAAGGTCACCCAGAGGGTATGAAATAACTCGATGATCCTCTGAGACCAGAGTTCTATTTCAGCCTTTCCCACTTGGTCTCTCACACTAACCCCCTACACTTTTTGAAACAAATGACATCTATTCCTGCCTTGGTGCTTTTTGCTCGTATGGTTTCTTCATGCCTTGGAAGTCCTTCTCTTTTCTGTGTCAATCATAATCCTAGCCTTCCTTTCAGTCCCCTTTCAAGTCCCGCCTCCTAGCACAGTGCCTGGCACATAGCAGGTGCATAATAAATGTTCATTGACTGACCAACTGACCTGACCTTTGAGGCTTATAGTGATTTTTCCTTCTTTTAGATGCAGACTTTATGGTGCAATAGACAGTCTTCTGGTGTGCTTTCTATGGCCACTCCAATGCTATTTTCATTTTTCTTACACAGGAGATTTGTTCAGAAAAGCTTTTATGATCTTCAGCTTCACTAAGAGAGGGCTAGCCTCAGGATTCAAGAGGCACCAGTCCTGCTGTCCTGTCCTAGTCAATTAATAAACATTTATGAAGTGCCTCCTATGTGCCAGACATTGTGCTAAATGCAGGGGGGTACAAAGAGAGGCAAAAGAAAGGCCCAGGGATAGCCAGGTGGCACAGTGGGTAGAGCACTGACCCTGGATTCAGGAGGACCTGAGTTCAACTCCAACCTCAGACACTTAACACTTACTAACTGTGTGACCCTGGGCAAGTCATTTAACCCTGATTGCTTCATCAAAAAAAGAGAGACGGGGGGGGGGGGGGGGCTATCCTCAAGGAGCTCAGTATCTGATGGTCAGATCATATTGGGAATCTTGTGTTTAGTTCTGGATGCCACATTTTAGGAAATGTTAATAAGCTGGTGAGCATCCAGAGACCAGGATGGTGGAGGGCCATAAGGTCAAGGGCCTGCATGGGGAAGCTAGATCAGCCTGGCTCTCTTTGGCCCCAGAGGGGCAGAACCAGGAGCAATGGGGGCTGGAGGTGGGATGGGCTATGGTTCACAAGCTCTTAATATCAGGAAAAGCTTCTTAACAATTAGTGCTATTTATTCATGGGGAGAATGGGCTGTCTCACATGAGGTGACTTTTCCCTCACTGGAGGACTTTAAGCAGAATATGGGTGTATGCTTTGGCTTAGAGCATGAGGCTTGAAATCAGGAAGACCTGAGTTCAAATCCAGCCTCAGACATTTAATACCCGTGTGATCTTATCATTGTCATCATCAAGCAAATTATTATTGTTGTCATTGTTATTATTATTATTAAGCAAATTGCTTGCCTCAGTTTTCTCTTCTGTTAAATGGGAATAATAACAACACCTACCTCCCAGGGTTGCTGTGAGAATCAAATGAGATAGTGATTGTCAAGTGCTTAGCACACAACCTGGCAAACAGTAAGTGCTATATAAATGTTAGCTATTGTTGTTGTCATTGTTATGCTGGGATTCTCCTTGTGGTATAGCTTGGCTTGCCTCTGAGATCCTTTACAATTCTGAAGATTCTGTTTTTCTGGGACCCCGGCCTCCTCAAGGGCAGGTATTCAAGTGAGCACACTCTAAAAAAGGGAGCATGTGTGACGTATGCCTTTTTGCATTGTCCATAGGAGCTAGCTCAGTGTTCCTATATACCTTAGGTGTACAATTGATAGGTTTTATTTTAGGCCATTCTGGGGCATGGGCTTTCTAGGAGTTCTCACGTAATACTCGTTAGTTGGGTGACTATGGGCAAGTCACTTCACCTCAAAGCTTCAGTTTCTTGATCTATAAAGCTGGAGAAGGAGTATGCCTAGTGGATAAGGTGCTGGGTTCAAATTCTTGCCACACATGGGGCTTTCCAGGCTGCAGGAATCACAGAGCCTTCCTAATACCTGGAATGTGAGAGTCAGCTGAAATGCTCTATGTGAAGGGCATTGCAAACATTAATGTGCCATAGAAACATCAGGCAATTTGTCCCCCTATGGGAGCGGTCTCGGGAAAGTTGGCAGCATGCATGCGAGAGGTCCAGTGGAAGAGAGCCCCACCCAAGTTTAAGTTCGGGTTGTGCCATTCCCTAGCTGTGTGATCTTGGACAAGTCCTCATTTGTAAAATGCATGTCGGACAAGTTGACCTCCGAGGTGCCTTTCAGTTCTCACTGGAACTCCAGTCCAATCAAGTCAGCAAGCATGTTTTAAGATTACCCTGTACCAAGGACTTTGCTAAGGGCTGGGCAAACAAACAAAAGCCAAAAGAGGCTGTGCTCTCAAGGCACTCACGATCTAATGTGGGCTACAACATGAAAAGAACTATTAACAGGCAAGTTAGATCACAAGATAAATGAAAGATAAATTCAGGGAAGACACTGGCATTAAGGTGGACCAGCAAAGGCTTTTTGCAGAAAGTGAGATTTTAGCTTAGACTTGAAGGAAGCGGGGAAAGACAAGAGAAGGAGATGAAGAGGGAGAGCAGTCCAGGTAGGGGGCACAGCCAAGCTAAATGCATCGAGGCAGGAGATGGGGTGTCTCGTGCAAGGAACAGCAAGTGTCACTAGAGCACAGAATATTGCTCCTCATACTGCAGTATACGAAGACGGGAAAGCTAGGAAAGGGCCAAGTTATGACGAGGGAAGATTTTGTATTTGATCCTGGAGGCAATAGGGAGCCATAGGAGTTTATTGAAGAGGAGTGACAAGGCAAGATCTGCACTTTAGGAAGATCACTTTAATAGCTGAGTGGAGGATGGGCTGAAGTGGGGAGAGACTTAAGGCAGGCTATATGGCACTAGGCCAGGGCGG
Organism: Dromiciops gliroides; assembly: GCF_019393635.1. Lineage (NCBI taxonomy): Eukaryota > Metazoa > Chordata > Mammalia > Microbiotheria > Microbiotheriidae > Dromiciops > Dromiciops gliroides. The sequence goes on from NC_057867.1 coordinate 50,649,120, forward strand.
GGGAGGAGAGCAGTTGGCTGTGTTAGAAGAGAAGAGGAGAGATGAGATTTTAGGAAGGTGGAATCAACAGGACTTGGGAACAGATTGGGTATTGATGGGGGAGGGCCTGGGTGACTCAAGGGAAAGATCTGCTTGGGGAGGGGTGTCAAAATACAATGCAATAACCATCAACTCATACTTGAAACTTAATAATGAGGTCTTGGGAAACTGCCTGTGAGGACATTTCACTGGACTTTTGGGAAGATTTCTCCAAGCCCGTCCTTTCCTCCCTTATCTCATTTTGACTTGGGAGGATGGGTGTGTGTGTGTGTGAGAGAGAGAGAGAGACAGAGACAGAGACAGAGAGAGAGACACACACACATGTGTGCATGCAGGACACATGTATGTGACACTTTTTATCCTAGAAAGCCAGGCACACTGGCAATGAAGCTGTTGCGGGATCTCCCAGGCTGGCAAGGCTTCCAGTATAAGCTGGGGTTGTTTGCTGTGTCTGGCCACCCCTAACAGTCGACTGACAGGCTTTGCAGAAGCCCAGCCCTCGGTATGACCACTAACCCCAGGCCTCTGTAAGGCTTGCCCTAGGGAGTACCCTCGCTGATGAAACCACAGTTCCTTGAAGGCTTTAGGAAGGACAAAGGGGAGCCAGTCCCTTTTTTTGGGAGGGGAGGTGCTTCCAGTGGGTTTTGTGAGGACAATTTGCATGCTGTTGACAGAAGCTCCCTGCCAACCACCCCACAAAGGGGACAGAAATTCAAAAGCCCCCTCGTTAGTTTCTTGCCAGGGAGCTCTTGCTTAGGAAAGGGCTTAAGTTTCCCCACATTAACTAGTGACCCGCTTGGCCCTTTGCAAAGTTTTGTGTCTGGTGAGCCTGCAGCCCCCACCCCTCAACCCCCGCTGGGTACATTTGCTTGGGGCCAACTGTTGCACTCTCCCTCCAACTCTTCCTTGGGAAAGCTTGGGGCAGAAGGGAGAAAAAAATATTAGGAGAAGCCCTCTAGCAACCCTCCCTCCCTTCGATTGCAGCCAGGGCAGGAGGGAAACCTAGGAGCATGTGCTTTACCCCAGCCGAGGGCTCCCAGGCCCGCCCGCCCCGTTCTGCCCCTGGAATGGTTGGAACCTCGCAGCCCCACCCCTTTGTCCGACCCACAATTGAATACGCAAATTTGGAATCCCGGCGAGCCAATGGCAGGGGCCCTGGTCACGTGACGCCCAGCCCCACCGAGGTGAGCCCGTAAGAAGTTGGGCAGCTCGCAGTCTGGGAGGCAGTGCTCCGGGAGCAGCCGAAGCGCCCGGAGGCAGCGGGCTGCTGAGACTGCCGAGGGGGGAGTGGTGGCGGCGGCAGAGAGGGCGACGGAGAGCCCGGAGGAGCGAGAAGGGGTGTCGGCACTGCCAGCAGCCAGGAGAGAGGGATCGCGGGGTGAAGGCGCCCAGGGGAACACAGACGGTTCCGAGAGGAGAGGAGAGGCTCGGGATAGACCTGGCCGCCTGCGTCCCGTCCCGTGCCACTCGTGCCCTCCGCCCTCCCTCCTCCAGCTCAGGGAGCCCCTTCCCTGGCTCTCCGCGTAGCCAGGCAGGCAGGGCTCCGGGGTCTTGGCCGCCAAGATGCCGATCCTGCTATTCCTCCTAGACACGTCCGCGTCCATGAACCAGCGCACCGAGCTGGGTACCACCTATCTGGACATAGCAAAAAACGCGGTGGAGGTCTTCTTGAAGGTAAGAGGGGCTGGGACCTGGGGGGCTGAGGGCGGGTTGGAGCCGGTCCGCGCAGGTCGGTCCGCGCAGGTCGGGTCGGCGGCCCCGGGCAACCCGGAGAGGGGCGTGGCCGAGCCCAGGCTCGGGCTAAGCTCCGTGCATTCCCCGCACCCCCCCCCCTCCCCTTAGCTCCGCTCACAGGACCCATCCAGCCGGGGAGACAGGTACATGCTGGTCACCTCCGAAGACCCGCCCTACTGCATCAAGGTGAGCCAAAATGCGGGAGGGGGCCCGGTAGGGCCCTCCTGCCAACCCCGTTCCCTGCCCCTCCCTTGGCCCAAGCCGCCCCGACCCATCCTAGCAACCTGTCCCATCAGGGTTTGTTCCCCGCTGCAAGGGATAGGGAGAGACTGAACGGAGCTGGGAGCTGGGGATGGCACGGTAGCTCATTGCAGCTTCTCAGGCTGGCCCGGGTACTGGAGGGGACGGGCACACTCTAGCTTGAACTAGACCCTGCCTGGGAAATGGCAGACATTTCTCTTTGGTGAGAAGGGTGCTGCAGACATGAGAGGGTGGGGTGAGGTGGGGAGAAGTTGGGGTCGGGGGAGGCCCTACCCGAGGTGGTTGGATACTGGGGCCCAGGTTCCTGGCCCCTATACCTGATTTGCCCTCCTTGACTATTGCTGTTCCACACCCTCTCCCTGCAGCTTCCCTGGGCATTAGCAGATCAGTCCCTTTTGCTGGAATCTTCCCGCCTCTTCCCCACCCCCCCAACCCCTATGCCTTAACTTTTAACTTATGAACCTAAGATCGCGCCACTCATCGTATAGCCGGTGAAGCTCCCAAGACTGCATGTCTTTGGAACTGCCAGGCATTCAGTGAGCCCAGAATACAGTGCAATTCTGCAACAATTCTGCAAAGCCACGTGCGTGCGGAGCAATGGGCGGGAATGTGCAAGCTAGATGAGACCCGGGACAGGTCTGTATTCCCGCCGGCGGCACCCTGCGCGTGCACATGACACAGAACGCTATGATAGGCAACATTCTGCAACAAGTATACTGTAACATAAAACATTCTACTACTGTGAGCAAATAACAAGTTCCAGGGTCAACTCACTATACAGCAAGGGGGTATATAACCTTGCAAGCCAAAAGGGCATTAGTTTGAGCCCTGCCTCTGATAGGTCATTTAACTTTTCTATGTCAGTTTCTTAATATAAAATACAGATAATAATTCCTTTAGGTCTTTCCCCTCTCTTCCCCCTCCCCCCCCCCCATAGGATTTTTATGAGAACCAAATGAGACTGTACAGGAAGTATTATATAAGTGTCAGCAATTATTATTAAGGGCCCTTTTCAGAAGAGAGCCCCAAAATGCTACTGGCAGTAAGGAATAGCTTATATTGATAAGGATGTTCTCTGAAATGCCATGCCCTTAGAATCTTAGGATGAGGCCACAGGGCTGGAATCTACTGTGAATTCAGTCCAGAACATCTTGTTCCATCTACCTACCTCCACCCCCAGCTCTCCTGAGTTGGGAATGACCAGCAGTCTATCATATTCTTTTTTTTTGTTTTGTTTTTTGGTTTTTCTTTTTGTTTTGGGGTGGGGGGCAATGAGGGTTAAGTGATTTGCTCAGAGTCTATCATATTCTTGAAATGACTCTGAATTCACTTGTCTCAGGACCTTTGGATCATGGGGGCCCTGATTATTTTACTTCTTCTGCCCCTATCCATATGGAGGAAAATTCTCAACTCTTCTCCTTAAACTTGTGGTATAGTCACTCCTGAGGTTATAATCTTCCTTTCTCTACTAGTCTCTCCTCCCTGTCTACCTCAGCCTACTCGAACCCAAGGTTACCTATCTTGTTCTTCCCTCCTGATCTATCCTCTGAAACCTCCACTCTGTTTTCAACCAACTCCCCTGTATCTCTTTATGTCACACTCTTTCCATATTTTAGAAGTAACAGAAATACGGCTTTCTTCAGAAGCCACTCTATCCCTGGTTATTTTACTTGTGGGCCTGATCTCACTCTGATTGGCTTGGGAGCTTTGATCTGCTCCATTTTCAACCTGGGCTGGTTTGCCCCTCCTTAGGCAACCTGGCGCCCTATCCCCTTCCCACTCTCTCTCCTGTAAGAATTTGGTCTGCACCCTTGTTTGGGCTAAGGCCCAGTGTATCTCAAGAGAACCTCCAGCACTCAGTTTCCCCAGTAGCTAGGGTTACAGGGAGTGCACCACCACTCTCAAACTTCACTCTCTGGCTGAGCAGTTCAATGTAAATTACGTCTGCTCTTAAAACCCTTGTCTAGTTAAAATCTGGCCTCAGGCACTTGACACCGACTAGCTGTGTAACCCTGTGTGACCCTAGGCAAGTCACTTAACCTTCATTGCCCCCGCAAAAAACAAACTCAAACAAACAAACTAACAAACTCTCTTCTCCTTGTTCTCAGTTCTCATTCTCCTTGGCCTCCCCAAAGTCCATGACAGTGTTGACCATCCTCTCCTTTTGGATACCCTTGACTTCCAAAACCAAATTTTGTTCATAAAGTTGTGCTAAAAGGCAAGAAAAGAAAAGCCACTGAAATGAATTGTTTTTATAACTGGTTTGGGTGGACTCTACATTTTTCTTTATAGGTATGAGCTCCACAAGCGATTTAAAAATGCCTACCATGTACTATACTGTACTGGGCATTGAGATGTATGCTACTATTTTCTGTGTTTTCCTTCCCATCTCCCTCCTCCTTTGGTATTTCCTTGGCTCACTATCCTCATCTTCTGTCCATTCAGTAGGGGTGTCCCCCAGGGCTCTTTCCTAGGTCCTCTGCTCTTTTCTACCATCCTTGTTACTCATGTTCACAACTTTGGAATCGTCCTTGACTCTTCCCCTTCCTTTACCCTTTATATCCTGTCAGTTGCCAAGTCTTAGACTTGCCCAATACCTTACATTTGTTCCCATCTCTCTATCACAACCCCGCCTAATTTAGGCCCTCTCACTTGTACTATCTTTTCTCTCCAATCCAATCCACACGTGCCAAAATAATCTTCTAAAATCACAAGTCTGTGAATGATACTCCCCTGCTCAGAAACTTTCAGTGGCTCCCTATTGCCTCTAGGATCAAATGCCAACTTCTCAGCTTGGTGTTTAAAAGCCATCACAATTTCTTCTAATCTACCTGTCTAGGCTTATTTCATATTAATCCCTCTAGGTTTTAGTCACATTGGCCTATTAATTGTTCTCCATACTTGATGTTCCATTTCCTGCCTGCTTTGCATCAGTACTTTTATGTTTGGAAGGCATTTCCTCCTTACCCCTAACTCTCTTAAGAGTGCTAAGCTTCTTTGGGCTCTTAGCTCAGGTATCATCTTCTACAGAAGGTCTTTCCTAATTCCTCCTTTCCCCAGTTTGTTAGGACTTCCTCTTTCAAATTACCTTGCAGGTCTTATCTGTCTACATGTTGTATCCTCTGCCTCTTCACTTTCTTCCATATTGAATGTAAACTTATTGAGGGGAGGTAGATGCCAAATTGTCTTTGTACCTCCAGTGCCTTATACACAATAGAGACTTAACTAAATGACTGACTACATTGGACTGAACTAAATGACTTAACTAGGGTCACCAGGCTAGGGTAGTAGGTGTAAGTCAGGTCAAAGGGCTGGTACCTAGATCAGCTTCCTCACCTCAGTCAGTCAGTCAGCCAGCATTTCTTAAGCACCTACTATGTGCCAGACACTGCTATATGCTAATAAAGGGATGTGAATGCCTATATGACCTTGGGTAGATTATTTAACCTCTCTGATCTTCAGTTTCCTTATTAAGAGGATTGTAGATTTAAAGCCAGAGCAGTCCCTTAGAAAGACACTAAGTTCAAGGTCCTTATTTTACATGAGGAAAATGAGGCATGTAGAAGTTAAGTGACTTGCCCAAGGTCACACAGACACGTATGTGGCAGGATTTTAATCTAATTCTTCCCAAGTCCAAACCCAGTTCCTTGTTCATTGTTCTATGCTTTGCTGTTGTTCAGTCGTGTCCAACTCTTTGTGACCCCGTTTGGGGTTTTCATCGCAAAGATACCATAGTGGTTTGCCATTTCCTGCTCCAGTTCATTTTACAGATAAGAAACTGAGACAAACAGGGTCAAGGGACTCGCCCAGGGATCACACAGGTAGTGTCTGAGGCCAAATTTGAATTCAGGAAGATGAGCCTTTCTGACTTCAGGCCTGGTGCTCTATCCATTATGCCACCTAGCCACCCTTATTCTGTGTTTCCTCTTAATAAGTTAATAGGGGGTGTAGCTAGGGTGGCGCAGTAGATAAAGCACCGGCTCTGGATTCGGGAGGACCTGAGTTCAAATCCGGCCTCAGACACTTAACACTTACTAGCTGTGTGACCCTGGGCAAGTCACTTAACCCTCATTGCCCCACAAAAAAATAAATAACATAATAAGGGTTTGGACTAGATGGCATTTGAGGTCCTTTTCAGCTAAAGATCTATGATCTTGTGATTACACTGCTCCTTATTAAGTCACTGGTTTTTTTCAATGTTTTAAACTAAGTTTTTATTGATATCCCTTTTTTAAAATTTTGTTTTGGGGTGAGGCAATTGGGGTTAAGTGACTTGCCCAGGGTCACACAGCTAGTAAGTGTTAAGTGAGGCCGGATTTGAACTCAGGTCCTTCTGACTCCAGGGCCGTTGCTCTATTCACTGCGCCACCTAGCTGCCCCTGATAATCTCTTTTAATATCACTGTATTTCCCCCCAGTATCCTTCCCTTTATTCCCTCACATATAATAAATAATATATTCATAAAATTATTAATATTTCCCCATATAATAATGTTTATAAAAGACAAAAAAATCCAAGGGAAAAATCAGCATAACTGATCAGTACATCAGAAAAAAATCTGAGGGGCAGCTAGGTGGTGCAGTGGATAAAGCACCGGCCCTGGATTCAGGAGTACCCAAGTTCAAATCCGGCCTCAGATATTTGACACTTACTAGCTGTGTGACCCTGGGCAAGTCACTTAACCCCCATTGCCCTGCAAAAAAATAAAAATAAATTTTTTAAAAATCTGAAAATATGTGCAAGGTGTAATAGTTATAGACCTCCCAGCACTCCAGAGGGGAAGGGAGGGGTATTGTGTCATATCTGTTCTTTCGAGCTGTGCTTGTGTTTCATAATTCACAACATTCACTTGATTTCCATGTGTGTGGTTCTTGTATTACATTTTTTTACTCTGTTCACTTCATTCTTTATTAGTTCATGAAGATCTTTCCATTCTTCTCTGTATTCATCACATACAACAGTACTTACAGCATAGTAATATTCCAATACATTCACATCCCACAATTTATATAGCCATTCCTCAATCAATGCACACCTGCTTTGTTTTCAGCATTACAAAAAGGGCTGCTATAAATATTGGGTGTATATGAGGACTTTCTTCTTCTCAGTGGCCTCCTTGGGTTATAAGACTAGTAGTGGAATCTCTGAGACAAAGGATATGGGCAATTTAGTCACTTTATTTGAATAATTCTAAATTGCTTTCCAAAATGGTTCTACTGATCCACAGCTCCACCAACAGTGTGCTTCTCTTCCCACAGTCCCTCTGACAAACAACAAAACTGGGTTTTAAGAACATGGTATAGCAAATGCCCCAACAGAGTTTTGTCCCTGGTAGGAATCAATTTATACCTACCAAGCTGGAAAGGGTTTGAGTCTGGGTCTAGTAATGGACTATATGTATGCTTCTAAGAACTAGCCTAAGTTCAGAGACATTCATCATCAGGCTTATCACAGGGGAATAAATTTTTAGCCTGGGCAACTCAAAGACCCTCTCAGTAAGTCAGTGAATACCCACATTAAAGATCCTTGAAGCACTGGAGGTCCTTGGAAATAGCCTGGAATCAGAAAGATCTGAGTTTAAATACAGGCTTAAACACTCGCTAGGTGTGCATGAGATCCTGGGCAAGCCTCTTAACGTTGGTCTGCCTCAGTTTCCACATATGTAAGATGGGAATAATAATAATAGCACCTACTTCGCAGGACTGTTGTAATGATAAGCTAAGATGAGATTTATAAAAAGTTCTCAGCACAGTGCCTGATGAAAAGTAACTGCTATAAAAATGCTTATTCCTTCCCACTTAAAGGTCACTTCTTGCAGAATCCTTATTTCTTTTTTTAATTAAAAATTTTTTTAAACTTCAAACATATTTTATTATTTTCCAGTTACATATAAAGATAGTTTTCAGCATTTGTTTTTATTTTTTAAAATTATTCTTTTTTGGGGGTGCGGAGCAATGAGGGTTAAGTGACTTGCCCAAGGTCACACAGCTAGTAAGTGTCAAGTGTCTGAGGCCAGATTTGAACTCAGGTCCTCCTGAATCTAGGGCCAGTGCTTTATCCATTGTGCCACCTAACTGCCCCAACATTTGTTTTTATAAGATTTTGAGTTCCAAATTTTTCTCCCTCCCTTATTCCCTCCCCAACACTGAAAGCAAACTGATATAAGTTATATATGTACAATCCCATTAAACACTTCTGCATTAGTCATGTTGTGAAAAAAGAATAAGAACAAAAGGGAAAAACCTCAAAAAATAAAAACAAAAAAAGTAGAAATATTATGGTTCAATCTGCATTCAGATTCTACAGTTCTTTTTTCTGGATGTGGAGAGGAGTTTCCATCATGAGTCCTTTGGAATTGCCTTGAATCCTTTTCTTTTTTTTTAATCATAAAAGTTCTTTATTATTTTCTACTTACATGTAAAGAGATGGTTTTCAACATTTGTTTTCATTAGATTTATAGTTCCAAATTTTGCTCCCTCCCTCCTCCCCAAGACAGCAAGCAATCTCATATAGGTTATATATGTACAATCACATTAAAAATATTTCTGCCTTAGTCATTTTGTGAAAGAAGAATCAGAACAAAAGGGGAAAACCTCAACAAAAAGAAAAACAAAAAAGTAAAAATAGTATGGTTCAAACGACATCTAGTAGAATACTTGTTTCTCACATTGATTTTTTTTTTTTTTTTGCGGGGCAGTGAGGGTTAGGTGACTTGCCTAGGGTCACACAGCTAGTGTCAATTGTCTGAGGCCAGATTTGAACTCAGGTCCTCCTGAATCCAGGGCTGGTACTTTATCCACTGTGCCACCTAGCTGTCCCAGACGTTGAGTTTCTGTTGTTGATTTTGTTCATCCAGACCTGTGATGTTGTTAATGCAGCGAACTCCCAGTGTGTTAACTTCTTTCATCAATGCAGAACAGCATCAGAGGTAATTAATTTACATAGGGTCACCCAGCTAGCCATCAGAGGTAGGACTTGAACCCAGCCCT